>NC_053434.1:9904742-10237242 GCF_007990345.1 Gossypium hirsutum | reverse complement strand
ATGAGATGAGAAGAGGTGAGGATGTGAGTTGAATGTTCTGACTTCTTAACCTGTTGGCACATTCTGGGGAAGGAAGAAGACACCAGAGAGGCAGGGAGGGCATGGTTCTTGGCGTGGATGGGCCGCAGCTGAAGAATTAACTTTGTAAGGCTTGCATGTATGTGTCCATTGATACAAGACTTTGATATTTTAAATCAAATTTTGATACTTTTTTCTTAATTATTTTTTATTTTTATAATTACACTAAAATAAAAATAATCCTCAAATTAAGTCATTTAATTAATAGCTTTAAAATTTCTATTCTTTTTCGAATTATTTATGTCCGTTTTATGATTCATGTTTAAGGTAAGTGATAATCCCTCCTAATAATGTCTTCTTTAAGGTTCGAAGCTGCATTTTCATTTTGAGAGTGCAATATGCCTTAAATATATATTTGAGATATATAACCTTCAATTGAAAATTAGACTATAAATATGTATCAAAATATTTCAAAATATCAATAAATTTGAAATAGTTTATCAAAATAAAGATGTTCATGGGTCGGGTGAAGCTCATATATAGTATAAAAATCAATATCATATTAACATACATAATTTTCCTAGTAATGTTCATGGGTCAAGTGAAGCTCGTATATGGTATAAAAGTAAATATCATATTAACATACATAGTTTCCCCAACCTAATTTGACCTGAAAAAAGAATCTTAAATGTTGTTTATACTTTACCCATTTTATTTTTTAATTTTTACATATAGTTTTTGTTATTTAATATTTAATTAAATATATTATACTACTATTATCTAGATTTTTATTAAATTTCTGTACATAAATAACATGTTTTTTTATACAATGCCTATAACTAGATATAACCCTTCTCAATATTTAAATAAGCGGATAAAGTGCGCTTGAGCGGATAAAGTGCGCTTGAGCGTATAGCTAGGTATAGCCCTTCTTAATTTTTAAATAAGCGGATAAAATGCACTTGAGCGGGTTTAAACTCACGTCCTCTTACATTATCAACAATACGAAAATCAACCAAACTAAAATTCAATCGACAAATAACATGTTTTTTTAAAAATATTCACATAATATATAAAATAAATGGGCTTGAACTTTAAATATTACAGCCGAAACTTGGTCGACTCATATTTTAAATAGTTGGGCCAAGTTAGCTTGACTCATGTTTTCAATAAATAGGTCGGGTCCAATTGGTTTGGGCTTTGAATATTATAATTCAAGCCTGATTCTAATTTTCTTTATCCAATATTATTTTTTAGGTTAATATTTTTACTTAGACCCTCTTAAATTTTGAGTGGGTGTTCGGATTTTGACGGATAGTTTAATTCTTGAATATGTTTACACAAAAACTAGTAGCAATACCTAAAATAGAAATGTTAAAATATGCTTTTAAGTGCTTATACTTTTGGCTCTTATTCTTAAGAATTTACACTTTCTATTTTTTGGATTTAGAAATACAAGTCTAATTGTTAACTCAGTCAGAATTTCTTTTTGTTAGTAGATAATCATGTAATAAAAAAGAGAAATTATAATAGCAAAATTATACCGGTGTTCCATTTTAATAAATTTGTGAAATAAAAGTAATACTATCAAATTATAAATGGATGATGAAATGGGTTGTTGAAGACATGTATTGCATAAAACAAAAGGGGCTTGTGATGGAAACAAGATACTGCTCCTCCGCTGTCCTTTTCCTGATCCCAGTATAGAGTAAGCATGTTAGGTTCAGCATAGACCGAGCAAGGAAACTAATGGATTCCAACAAATTTCCTAATTTTTCAAAAGCACCCCCATTTTTTTAATTTCAGCTCTGTCAAATTTTATCTTATCCACTATATATTAAGAACAAAAGCAAAGAGGATTGATAGATTACTGGCCTATTAATCATCCATATACTGTTTAAATATTTATTGAGCACCTCTTTGAGATCAGATTTGTACATTATGTTACCATGTCCCTATCCTTCTCCTTGTCCCCAAAATTAACAAGTTGGACGCTCTTAAGTGCTACGTCTATTAACATCACCGCCCAGTACCAGTAATGCCATGAATTTATCAACTCCTCCTCCTCATCATCAATACTTTGAATAGGAATGGCACCAAAGAAGGAAATGTCATCTTCAAACTGATGCTTTATATTCGTTTTTATGCCAATTTATAATTTTGTTTCAAGTACAAGAGGATGGATGCATACTTCATACTCAATTTTTATGTCTAATTACTGAAAATAATATCAAAATGGACTGTAACACTCCCTACCCGTATTCGTCATCGGAACAGAATACGAGGTATTAACGGAGTTACAAATTTATTTATCAAACATTTTATTTCATCTAGCATTCATATTTGGGACCAGTCAAAATCAAACATATTGCCCCCTAAACAAACTTATTTTCCTTGTATCAACGTATCAAAGATAATCACATATTTACATGTCATGATAAATATCATTCTCTTACCATTTCTTTATAAACATAAATCAGTTAATTCATTATATCAATATTTCATGTACCATCAACTCATATTTCCTTATATCACATAATTAGGTTTCACAAACTTATCTGGCTAAATTACAAAAAATACCAAGATTCAGGGGTATTTCGATAATTTTTTATTTTCCTCAAATTTTCAACTAATCTTGATCTAAATTAATAATTTTATTCAATTTATTAATTTAGATAATAAAACAATTCATTTCACTCAATTTGGTCCTTTTTGATATTTTTTACAAAATTACCCCTAAAGTTTTACTTTTATTCAATTTAGTCCACGAACCTAAAACATGCAAATTAACCACTTAATGTAACCCATGCTAATTAAATATTCATATATATTTTCCTCCTTCTCCTCTCCATTCCACATCCTTAATGTATATATAATTCCACTATTTTCTCATATGTTCATATCAAGCCGTCCACTTGAGCCATAGTCACTAAATTATTTATATCTTGAGTTACAGAATTATAAAGTAAGAACCGCTTGATGTTTCTAAAACTAGACTCAAATATATTTCTACCATAAAAATTTCAAAATTTATAATTTAACCAATAAGTATAGTAAAATCTTTAAACTTACCCCTATTCTGCTGTTTAACAGCTTCGACCTTTCCTTACTAAAAATTAATTATATTTTATTACAGAATTTGGATGATGTTTCCGTTTATTTCTCTTGAAAATAGACTCATTAAGTATTTAAAAAAATAAATTTAAGCTTATAATTATTTTTATCCAATTTTTTATGATTTTCAAATTCAAAATAGAGAAACCCGAAATTATTTTGACATTGTCTCATAAAATTTATTATATCTCACAATTTACAATTCCATTGCTTACACCGTTTCTTCTATGAAAAACTAAACTCAATAAAATTTAATTTCATATTTTATTCAACCTCTAATTCGATTTTCAAAATTTTTGGTGATTTTTCAAAATTTAACTACTGCTGCTGTTTAAAACTGTTTTAGTACAACATATTGATTACCAAGTTTATAACACCCTTATTTCCATTCTCTATAATATTTTCCATCATTTTCTCTTATTTCCCTTCACTAATATATCAAGAAGATAGAATCTTATATAAGAAAACCCTAACTTAACATCATTTTCATGCTTTTGATATTACCTTACATGAGAAACTCTACTTAAAATATATTGAAGTCTTAAAGTGTCTTACCTTGTCCTATTGATTTCAATCTGTAACTTGATTTCTCTCTCTCCTCCAACATCTATTTCTTGAATCCAACTTGATATTGTAACTTCCCTTAGTCTCCTTAACATTTTTCTCTCTTGGTAGCTATGGAAATTCTTTTAATTTCTAGGTGAAAATGGTGAATTTTTGGTAGAAGGACTAAATTGTAAAGAAAGCAAAACTTTCTTTCTTCTCTTCTCTTCTAACGTGAAATGCATGGAAAGATAATGGATGATTGGTGTGTGTGTGTGTGTGTTTTTCCACACACATATATATACTAAATAAAATAATAAAATAATTATAAATATCTTATTAAAATATTAATAAAATAATATTTATCTAATTAATTAATTTAAAATATCATCAACATAATCATTACATTCTAGAATTCTCTCTCTTACTAATTGATTATTTTTCCTTTCATAATCTTTTAAAACTCCATCATTGAGTCATCACTTAATTTGGAAAAATTATGATTTAGTCCCTCATAATTTTTCACCTATTCGATTTGGTCCTAATTCATCCATTTTTCTTAATTTCTAGATTATTTCACCCCTAAAATATTTGCACTATTAGTTCTTTAACTTTTTTATATTTACACTAATTTTGAGTATTTACTCTTGGGTAATAAAACTTTTCTCATTTTTACAATTTAATCATTTCTTGAATTAATAATGTAATATATCATAATATACTTCCCAATGTTGACATAATAAAACTTCCCTTTTTGTCACTTTATTTCATTACTTAACTGTATCAATAATAATATCTTACTTTCTTACTGTAGTAATTTTCGAGGTATTACATGGACAATTACTTGCAAGTTCATAAATATAAGCAATCTCAATTACGGAAATAAAATTATAAAAATAATACAGCTCCTCGGAACCCTAAAATAATTAAATTCTATTGCAAGTACGTTCAATGAGTTCATACTGCATGGCTTTGACCTTGGAATTTTCTTAATATAAATGGTTGCGCATTGAGTCTGTTATTCCCCAACCATATAAACCTTTATAAGCAGAGTCTGAAAAAAAGTTGGAAACTGGACTTTGTTTATGTGTGGTGTTAATGGCGGATATTTTTTCTTTCAAAAACACACCATTATTAAGACATTTTTATGCTCATTATTATCCCTACAACTTAAGAAAGATTCCTTAATATCAAGATGTCATCTAAAATTGATTGGGCAGTTAAATATTTTACTGAATATTTCATCTTTAGACCATATAAGCGTTGCCGACTGGTTGAAGACGGTGTTTCCGTCCTCCACGTTTTAAGATGAGGAGTTTTGATAATGATAATTAACTACACTCACCTCTGACTTCCTCCTTTTTCATCCAAAGAAAATGTTGTGATATGGAGGAGTTTAATCCCAAAAGCCCAAACAAGGGATTGAGTTTGAAACCACCCTCCATTGCTGCTTCTCGTGTCCCAAATATAATATATCCACATCATCTAATGATAAAATATCTGATAGGTGATTAAAATAATTCGAGAATTTTCATGAATCATCAATATATTTGTAAATTTGTGTCCTACACAAAATATTTGGTATATTATTTAATGAGGTTTTATACAGGTTAGAGTGACAGACAAATATCATATAGAGTATAATAAAAGATTAAAAGAAATAAGTCACATGACAATTTTTTAAGTTGAAATTAAAAAAAATACATTTTTAGTATATAAAATATAAACCCATTTATATATTTTTGTAGGGTAAATATTTGGTGAGAGGTTTTAGGTTCGGATATAATAAAATTTTAAAAGAATAAATATTTAAAAAAATTGCTTGCTTAATAAAAAGTACAATTTTAGTGTTAAAAATTTATATAAGTTATATGGGAAGAATTTGATAAATAGATTTTGCTTTTAGGGTTCTGGTGCTGAGCACCCCAATTTTTTATTACTTAAAATTGCAAGCAATAAGAAGCAGTTAACATTTGTAATTTCGACTTGTAGTATCAAAGTTTAAACTTACCTTTTTCTCCATGTATTTTCAGAAATTTTCTTGCGCGCATGATAAATACTGTATTAGAAAGAAAGGAAACGGGACTTAATTATAAATTGCATAAACATCATTGACGTGCAGTTTTAGTAAACCAAATTAATTCCACTTCATATGCATGTTTGTATTTTCCGGAGAAATCAATGCTGAATCTTTGTTTCTCCCTTGGATTTTTAGGAAGTGGATGACTAAATTAAGCATTTGTGTGATTTGATAATTCACAACATTGACGAAAAATGTATCATCAAGCAAGATTTGTGTGCAGATGGTTGAAAGCAGTTGTAGAAATCTGAGCTCTGCTAATTTTTATCATTCAAACCTAGCCCCAAATCAGGAGGTAACCATGTTTTATTTAAGTAAACAGATTACTCACATTAAGATTGCAGAAATGCAATTTATATCGGTTCCTATCATCACATCACATATGAAAACGGATGAGCAAATACCCAGAGTCGATACTGTAATGCATTTCGATCACACACCAAGACTAGAGGGAAAAAGCCAATTTTCAACATGGTACCCGCTGTATTGCAAGTAATGAGCAAGCCATTTTGAAGTCTTGGTCATGCTTATAAGCAAAAACCGACCAATCATTACAATGCACATGCAAGTAATACAAAGTATACATGGTTTTTTTTATTGCTAACCAGAAAAAAGATATTATAATGGTAATAAACATGATACAATCTCAAATACTTCAGGTGATAAACATCCTTGAAATGTACTTCGCTAATCTTTCAACTTCGCTTGTTAACTTAATATGATGATTGATCAATACTTTCGACAATGTAGGGATGCTGAGAAGGACAAAGAGAGCCAAGGATTTAGATGATAAATGCTTGTGCCGTGTGACAAGCTACCGGGATACGGGTTAAGTATGGCCAACAGAGCTAGAAACAGAAGAAAAAGAAACCCCTTTTTCCCTGCTACTTTTTCTAATCAACGGTTCCTTCGTTTGTTATGCTTCTCAGCATCCATGAATAAAGCTAATAGCAAATTATGCACAAAGTTTGATGGGAAAGGTAAACAATAGAAAATATTTTAAACCTCGTTTTAATCACTATTCCAAAATGCGTACCGACGAAGAAGCACGAAAATAGGGAAAAATTCCCTTCATTCAACTGGTTGTGCTCCTTAACTAAAGCTCAACAAAAACTAAAAAATTAAGCGTGCATCTGAATCCATGGAGGGGAAATTTGTGCGTCTTTAAAAAATGAAAGCATTTGATGGAACAATTAAGGGAGTCATTTTACTAAATTTGAACATTCAATAGTGACATCTTGTTGATCAAATTTAGGGTTTTAGATGTCATGAGTGACAAAACCATGGCATTAGGGGGTTCGCCTTTAATCAGATATTTCATATCTGTCTGTGTCAACACTTGCATTGGCATAGCTCTTACTTCTTGCAAAATCTGTCATTGTCCTATGCCGACTCTACAAGACTTGTAATAATTACAATGAAAGATCTATTAATCATTCAAATAAAGCAAGCAAGCTATCTATAGAGAAAATAAAATAGAACAAATATAACTAAGATAATCCACATTATTACTCTGCATCATACCAAATTCAAGATTTAATGCGTTTACATCCATCCCTATGCAAAGCAGGTAACAGATAATACTGATCTTGTTAGTGTAAGATGAATGAAGATAAAGAGCCCATGTACATAGGAGTGGAAAAAGTAAGCTGGTTGCATCATGGCAATTTCAAACTGTTAAAGAAAGGGCAACTCCTTTTCCGTTTAACTTTGGCGCTTTACCAAGGCCAAGCTCTCCACCATGAAACCCTAGAGAGAAATGGAAAAAAAATGAGTTAGAAAGCAATAGATTTAAAAAGAAAAGAGAGAATGCATTATATACAACAACTCAAAGCCATATCTGAAAACAGCTGAAATAGACAGATCAGACAGTGGAAGGCATCATGGGATGTATCTGCCAAAATGGTGAACTTGAAAGGAGTGTTGGGAGTTGAGACTGACAAAATAACACATAGAATTGCAGAAATATGAACCCAAAAAAAAAGTAATGATGAAAATAATACCGGTCAAGAAAACCCTTCATCATTACCCCACAGTTTGCACATTAACAAATAACTCCTAAAGGAGGAAAGAAAGAACACCCAGAATAATCATAACCAAACCTTTACATGCTGCTAATCGATGATCTAAGATATATACCCTTTACTGCACGGCTCGATATGGGAGCAATAATTGGGAGGAATGAAGCCTGGTCCGACAACACTGGCACAAGCTCAAACCATTTAACAACCAAGTGACGAACAGCTTCCGTAGAGGCAAAATGGAAATGGAACTGGTGTCCTCGGGCCAGACAACGTTCCCCTCAAAAGAGTAGCTCCTTTAGGGCATCCCAATTAAAACCATCTTCAAAAGAGACTTCTCTTTGAATTATTGATTGTAACTATCTGCTTGTCTTCCAGGGGTTAATAATACAATTGTCTTATCTCTTCCCCCCACCCCCTAGAGTCTTGCCTGTTTTCAAGGGGGACTGAGATAGATAGAAAGAGAGAGAGCGAACGAGGATTGATGGATGGGAGAGTGATGAAGTGGGGCGGTAATGATATAATGAAGAGAATGATACGGGTGAAGCTGTGAGGGGGTGTATATGATGAGTAAAAAGGAGTGGGAAACCAACAGTAAAATAGGCAAAACATAGCTGATCACTCTACTCTACAAGCTATTTCCTTAGTTACAGAAATGACCACGACCAATTGCACTCTAATCTTTCTCTTTTATTATTCTCAACACTGTACTTTTTTTTTCTCTCTTTATACTTTGGGTGTTTTGAACTTTTACCTATTATCAGAAAACCATGTCTGAAATCTCCTTTATGAAGTATGGATTCCCTACATGATTACGATGTTAAACTCCTCGTACATTCAAAGTTCACCGGTTTAAATGACTCCATTGGAGTAAAACATACCATTAAGCTTAGGCATAAGATGATTGATGGTGTCACCAAACATGATTAAAACACTACCCCAAATTAGGAGTATATGCATATTTGAAGGAAGAATTAGGGATATAAGCCCAAATTTTAATTATTTAGAGGGATGTTTTTTGAAAAAGTGATTTTTGAAAATTTTTTTTTATAAAATATGCTTTTCTTTAATACATTAGTTTCTTTAGTTAATGGTCAAATGTTAGTGTGTTCTTCTTTAGTCTTAAGTTTGATTCATTTACTATAAGTTCATTTGAATTTTTTATTTCATGTTTTTCAAATTTTTTAAAATTTTTAATCAATTTTTTAATTAATAAACATATTGTTTTCAAGTTTTTGTTTTATTTTTAATTCATCTTTTTAATTAATAACTTTTTTATTTATATAAATAAAATAATAAATATGTAATTATACAATGGAAAAATATATATTTAACATTTATCATTATGTTAAATATATTTTATTTTTTAAAAACATCAACTAATTTTTTGATATATTTTTCTTTATCTATAATTTTTATCTGTCAAATATTTATTTTCTCCATCTACATTGCGGGTATGGTTATTTCTAATAATAATATTATTTTTATACGTAATTATAAAAATATCATGATTTCTAGTAAATATAATTTTTATATGTGAAATATTTATTTTTCAATCCAAATCATAAGTGTGGTAAATTTAGTATTATATATTTTTGTATGCGTATTTGAAATATTTCACATATAAAAATAATGATATTCGAGAAATAATTAATTGAAATATTTCATATATAAAAATAATAATGATATTTGAAATAATAATTTGATTTAATAATATTAAAATTTACCATACTTACAGGTGGAAAGAAAATAAATATTTAACATGTAAATATTATAAAGGCCTAATTTCGCCCGGGCCCATACAGTCCAAAAAAAGAGTCCATGTTTACAATCTAAAAAAAAGGGCCTACTACCCAATTATAAGCCCAAAGTCAACTAAACCCAAACCCCAACTAACCCTAAGCCCAAAAGGGCCCAAGACATAAAACATTTCAGCAAAAAACCCTAACCCCTTAATGCTTGCGTCGCAACAGCCACTGCTCCACCAACAGCCTCTGCGTAAGGCCTCCTTGCGCCACTGCCACGACCACCTCGCCACGTCCGCACGCCCGCATGCCTCTACGTCGCCTTGTACCTGCAATAGGGGTGAGAAAATAGCAACAGAAACAGATTGTATTCGGCTATAAAAGCCCTCAAATTTTCATTGTTGAAAAACGTATTTTTTTTTACGAATACACACACGAATATCAATCGAAGAAACAAATAGAAATTTCAGGAGGTGATTTCTCTAAAATTTCTAGCTTTTAATCTTGGGTTCTTTTTCATTTTCATTCTTTTTATATACAAAAGCATAAAAAGAAAAAGAAATTGACCTAAATCGGTCGATTCATTCGCTGTTGGGGAAGGCCACGCCGAAAAAGGAGAAGAAACTAGGCATTTCTTTGTTGCTCTGCCAGATTTGGCCGGGTTTTTCAAGGTTTTAGCCTCAGACCCTTGTTCTACGCGTGAAGGGATTTGAAAAGGGGGTTATTTTTAGAACTCCGGCCACCGTGTACGGTGGTCGATGGGCTGTGGCCCGATGGCAGAAGTTCAGCCCAATTCTGGGGGGACTAGAGAGAAAAGAAGAGCCTTTGTTTTGTTTTGTTTTTTTTTGAGAAACCAAATGGAAATGAATTTTTTTTTTTAAAAATGACTTTTATAAAGCTTAGAAACGGTGTCGTTTTAGGCCTTGCATTTAAGTGCTGAAAAGGCGTCGTTTAGCCATGGCTCGATCCGACCGACCCAACCTGCTAGGGGATCCGCGTGTTTTTGCTTTGATGGGCTATTTGCGCAATAAGCCCTTCCGCATTTTCACTTATTTTTAATTAAATCCTATTCATTCTTTTTCTCTTTTAATTCTCCCCCAAAACATTTGCGCTCGTTTCATTTCGATATATATGAAAACGCTGCATTTAGGGAGGCTTGGGAATATTGCGCATATAGCCCTCCCTTGTTATTCACGTGTTCGGATAGGTCCTCCCTTTTCCTTTTATTTGTAATTTGCCCCAAAATCCCTGTTTTACAATTCAATTTAATCTTTTCTGTATTATTTTTGTTATTCTTTTTTATTAAAATAATTAGTTTAATATTATTATCATTATTATACTTCATTTTTTATTTGTTTTATTACCAGATGACTGAATTAATTATTTTTGTAATATTTTTTTCTTATTTACTTACCTAAAATTATATATATATATATATCTCATTTTATCATTTATGTACATCTTTGGTATAATTTAAAAATATATATTTTTCCCTTAAATTTAGTCCCTTTTTTATATTTAAAATTGTTCCTTTTTATTTTTATTTTCTTTGTTTGTCTTTTTTTTTCTTGTTTCATTTTCTATTTCTTTTTTGTGTTTTTGTTATTAACCATTTTTTACCTATTTTTATTCTATTGTATTTTTAATGTATCTTTATTGTTTTTGTTGTTACTTGCATGATTATTATTATTAGTATTGATGTTATCATTATTATTACCATTTTCATTGTTGTTACTATTATCGTATTATGCATGTTAGAGTCGTGACTTACTATTGCCATTATATTTGCAAGTTTTATTATATTTCCAAATCACGTCGCATTATCATTGCTTATTGAACCCAACGTTTTTGTATGTTTTAAATATAACACCCTTACCCGTATCCGACGTCGGGATAAGGTTCGAAGCGTTAACGGACTTAAATATACACAACATACAAAATCGGGCCACAAAATTTTTGCCCAAAATTAAAACATCTCAAACACATGCATATCGTCCCTTATACAGGCCTTCGAAGCCTATGACATACATCGGGGTGGTTCGGGACTAAACCGAGAACTTTAAAAATCTTTGGGCAACTTAACCAATTTTCTTGCTTTGGAGAGTCACACGCCCTTGTGGATTGGGCCGTGTAGTCACACATGCCCATGTGGTTTGGGACACGCCCTTGTTCTCAGCACGTGTAAGTTATGACGTCATCCAAACAAATTGATCCATACGGTCAAGCCACACGCCCGTGTGCTAGACCGTGTCCTCCACACGGCTGAGACACATGGTCATGTCTCTGCCCGTGTGGCCAACACTTAGGCTATTTTCGAAGCCTTATGCTGTTCTTAATTGTTTCCCATACTTTACACATCATGGACCCAAATTATAGCATCAATTGTAATCGCACGACATGCATTAACCCATAGCAGGAATAATTAGGCTTACAAGCCATAACCATAATAAGTCACATCTTATGGCTATATACAATAAATCAATATAAGCCAATACATTTGGCTAATCATAATAACATCTAATATAAAACTAGTCCTTATACATGTCACTCACTTGAAAGTGTTTAATACACGCATGACAATACTCTAGAGTTAATAGCTTGATAGTGTGATGCTACCTTCGACGATCTCCAACCCCGAGCCGACCTGACAACACTAAAGAAATGGAGAGGAGGGAGTAAGCTTAAAGCTTAGTAAGTCTATATGAAAATAATAAGCATTATAACAACATGTTTCCCTAGGCAATCAATCATAATGACACTTTTACTCATATTCTGGTTAAGTTGTTTTCTCGTGTCATAATTACCAATTTATTTACATCTGGAGCTACGGAACTTCAAATTAAGATCTGTTAATTTTCCTTGAAACTAGACTTATTTATATTCTTTCAATAAAATTTCCAGAATTTTTGGTAAATACCGTTTATTAATAAAATTCTCCCCTGTTTTGCTGTTTGACAGCTTCGACCTTTCTTCACTAAAATTTATCTATCTCATAGTACGAGATTCGAATAATGTTCTTGTCTATTTCTATTGAAAATAGACTCATTAAGGACTTAATCAAATGAATTCTAAACCATAATTATTTTTTTTACAATTTCTAGTGATTTTTCCAAGTTAGAACAGGGGATTCAGAACTCATTCTGACACTGTCTCACAAAAATTCAAATATCTCATCATATGAGATTCCTTTACTAGCACCATTTCCTTTATCTGAAACTAGACCCAATAAGCTTTAATTTCATATTTTATTAAGTCTCTAACTCAATTTCCACTATTTTTAGTGGATTTTCAAAGTTGGACTAATGTTGCTGCCCAAAACTATCTTAGTACAACATAATGATAACCATTACAAGTTTGTCATAAAAATTATTCTCATAAATATCACTCATTCTTTTGCACTCTTATCACAAGTCCATTTCATTTCACATGTCAAACACATACTCATGGGTTTCGAATACGTACCTGTGCTGTCTTTTAGCACAACCACTCATCCAAACAGGACAATCATATGCATCATACTATTATCAACTAAGCATAGATGAGTTTATCATGTCATTTTTCTTTATATCACTATGTATGTCATTACCGCTGAATTATTGAATTTTCAATGGACCTTTCCTTTTCCAGTTGTACACTTAAGGTGTACGTTTCTTTCCGAGTGGTACACACAAAGTATACCTTTCCTTGTCAAATGGTATACACAAAGTATACCTAACCTTTTCATATGGTATACACAAAGTATACCTAACCTTTCCAAGTATACACACAAAGTGTACATAACCTTTTCAACCTGTACCATTTGGATACACAAATCCTTTTCAAGTATTACCCTTTCAGGATACATTTCCTTTTCATAATGAGATCAAAAGATTATCCTTTAGGGACAACCTTTATTGCAACATATGCAAAATCTCATATTCACGGTAATCATCTGTCCAATCGGAATTCAATATTCAAACAGATTCATACACCATTTCATCATTTATATAAGTCACAAATAAATAATTGTTTATTACATATACTTACCTAATATAAGGCATGATGCACATAGTTTAACAATCAATTCAACACATTTACATGCTTAATTTAGTTATACGAACTTATTCATTTCATTTAAAAATATCATATGTAATACCCCTACCCGTATTCATTGCCGGAATAGGGTACGAGGCATTACCGAAGTTTACGAATTAAATTTTTTTTTATATTCAATATAGCCCCTTTATAAATATCTAACCTTCCCTGCAATATTAAATCGGGACCAATCCAAATCAACAAATCCAATTCAACATATTTTCAAGATAGATTCATGCATTTTTATAAGATAACCTCATTACATAACTAAACCAAGATTTGTTAGCCATACCATTGGCTGACCTTACATTCATTTCATAGAATCATTTACTTTATTAGCTTATACATGCCATTGATTTCTAAAATAAAGTTTCTTTATATACCGAAGTCCTGAGGTTGATAGTGTGATGTGTCTCCGACCAAATCCGACCTCCGAGCTCTTAACACTACAAAACAGGGAAAAAGGAAACGGGGTAAGCACTTTGTGCTTAGTAAGCTCATGTAACAAGAATTATACTTACCTAATATTTTCAATACAATACAATAAACATTCCTATATCCATTCAATGCATTATTACCCTAATATGCACAAACTCAACATTCAAGTTAGTACAATAATTTCCATATACCAATAATATATACCATGATTGATGAGCTCATCAATATCATAATTTCCATTTCCTTGTTATTTTTTTTTATACTTATCCCGTTGAATTTATCAGAATTTCGATGGATTTTCAGAGGTACACTTTTAGTGTACAATTCCGGATCCGTCAATTTATATTCATGTGCGCACATTTCCATTTCAGAGAGCACACTCCCGCGAACCTCAACCTTGCAGCGGGATTACCAGTCCAGGCTAAATCCCCTGCAATATAAACTCATAGAGTATTGTCGGGATTACCAGTCCAGGCTAAATCCCCTGCAACGACAATTACTCTAATGAGCTTGGATCTGAATTACCAGTCCAGGCTAAATTCAGACCCTAATTCGGATTACCCGTCTAGGCTAAATCCATTTTACACATATTCTTCGGGAGGGCTATATCAAGATAGGATCACCCGTCCGGGCAAGATCCTTTTTACCGTCAATTCCTTTTCAGAGATCCATCTAATTTTCCTTTCATTCAATCAGGATTTCTTCCCATTTTATCAAATATATCAATGTTTCATTAATTTTCATACAATGAACACTCAAATCATATTCACATCAATAACATACAATCTCAAGCATTTAAGAATATAATTTAAGTTACACGAACTTACCTTGATACTTGTTTGTAAACAATAAAAATCTACTAATCCCGAACTTTTTCCTTTCCTTGATCTAGCTTCATATTTGAATCTTCCGGATCTAAATAAATAAATTTAATTATCAATTTAATACATTTCATGTTCATATGCAATATTCTCTATAATTCAACTATTATTTATAGTTCATTCAAAGCTGTTTACTTGAGTCATAGTCACTAAATTATTTATAACTTGAGCTAAGGAACTCCAAATTAAGATCCGTTAATTTTCCCTGAAACTAGACTCATATATATTTTTACCATAAAATTTTCAGAATTTTTGGTTTAGTCAATAAGTACAGTTTATTCTTTAAAGTCACCCCTGTTCTGCTATCGACAGTTCTGACCCTTCTTCACTAAAAATTAATTATCTATTCATATAGAATTCAAATGATGTTCTCGTTTGTTTATATTAAAAATAGACTCATTAAGGATTCTATACATATAAATTTAAGCCCCTAATTGTTTTTATTCAATTTTTTATGATTTTTAAAAGTCAGAACAGGGGAACCCGAATTTATTCTGACCTTGTCTTACAAAATTCATTATATCTCAAAATTTACAAATCCATTGCTTACACTATTTCTTCTCTGAGAAACTAGACTCAATAAGCTTTAATGCCATATTTTTTTCATCTTCTAATTCGAGTTATACAATTTATGTTGATTTTTCAAAGTTAGTCTACTGCTGCTGTCCAAACTGTTTTTGTGCAAGCTGTTTATTACCATTTTCCCCTAAGCTTTTAATAAATGATAATTTCGTCCCTACTCAATTAGCCTCTCAATTGAACTGATTTTTCTCAATTAACATTTTATTCTATCACCTTAAACTATTTTAAAACCTTTAGGAATCATAATTTCAGCAATAGACTTTAATTCCAAGCATTTTCACAATTAGGTCCTAAAAATCAATTTCTATTGAAATTACCTAATAAAATCATCTCATAAACAAATTAAAGCTTTAATTTCATTCTATTTCATCATAAACTTACAGCACTCAACCATGGTGACTTTCAATTTCATCCATGAAATCAAAAACTAATGAATTTGATAGTAGGACCTAGTTGTAAAAGTCTTAGAAACACAAAAATTACAAGAAAAAGGCAAGGATTAACTCACTTGGTGCAAAAATTATGAAATACCAGCTTATAGAACCCTCCTATGGCGTTTTTAGCTGCTGGAATTGAAGAGAAATGAAGAGAAATCTAGATATTTCCTATTTAGTCCTAGCTTTATTTAGTTAATTTTGCAATATTCCAATTTTACCCTTAATTTATTAATTTTTCTGCTGATTTCATACCCTTGCCGTCCAGCCCAAATAACTTTTGGGTCTAATTGCCTTTTAAATCCTTTCTCATTAGACTCTTAAGCTATTTAATCACTCTAGCAACTTTTACACCTATTACAATTTAGTCCTTTTCATTTAATTGACTACCCAAACATTAAAATTTCCTAACGAAATTTTAATACCACATTAATAAAATTTTGTAAATATTTATAAAATTATTTTTGACTCGGGTTTACAAGATAGAGGTCTCGATACCTTGTTTTTACCCAATTTCTTCAATAATTTCTTTTTCTATCTAATCACTAAATTGGTAAAATTTTTCTATCAATATTTTCATACGATTTTCCTATCATATCAATTTTCAAGCAAAAATATTGAAATAAATTTCTCTTTAAATCGGATCTATGGTTATGAAACCATTGTTCCGATAACCTTGAATTTAGGCCATTACATCATATTTCACCAAATTTCTATTAACATCAAATTCAATACAATTATAGCAAGATACATTTCATGTATAACAATAACATGAATAATAGGCTTATTAAATCACGCGAACTTACCTCGGCACCAAAATAGCAAAAAGGAACCTAACCGTCGATTTTCCATCTCTCACCCGATCTATGTCCAATTCTCATTTTCCTTGATCTATAATATCACATTTAGTCTAATTATTAGTCACATTATTTAATGTTATCCAAAAATCATATTTTTACAAATTTTCATTTTGACCCCTAAACTTTCACATATTTGCACTTTTGCCCTAATGCTCGTAAAATAATTTTTATTCAATCTCCTTGCATTTCAAGCCTAGCCTAATCATTTTCATAACAATGGAAGCTCCCAATTTCCACTAAATCACCCTTTAATGGCTAATTTATAACTTTTACTATTTAATCCTTTCTAAGCATTTTTACTGAAAATCACTTAACAAAAGTCGTTTATTACACACTGAGCCTTCATATTCTACCATAAACATCAAAATACATGCATATCACACATGGGTAAATTTTTAAACATGAACCCTAGCTCAAATTAATGGTAGGAATAGGTAAATCGAGTTACCAAGACTCTAAAAATGTAAAGAACATTAAAAACGGGGCTCGAGATCACTTACAAATGAGCTTGGAAAGCTTGAACAAAACCCTATCCATGGTGGTCTTCAAAATTTCGGCCAAGGCATGAAAATGAAGAAGATGACATCATTTTTTCATATTATTTTGGCTTTGTTAGCCAAATTACTAAAATATCCTTAATGAAAAACTATTTAAAACATATCTAACCATGTCCATTTTTGTCCAAAACTTAATTAATGGTCTAATTACCACATAATTACTCCCAATTTTAAATTTCATGACAATTGGACACCTCTAACATGTAGAACTCAACTTTTGCACCTTTTACAATTTAGTCCTTTTTACTAAATTGAGTGCCCAAACGTCAAAATTTTCGAACGAAATATTCAGGAAATCATTTCATGAAATCGTAGACCATAAAAATATAATAAAAATGAAATTTTCCTCATCGGATTTGTGGTCCCGAAACCACTGTTCCGACTAGGCCCAAAATCGGGATGTTACATTAAACGCTTTTGGTACGATCAAACTAAACATATCATTTTAAGAATTAAATTAATTTTTACCCTAAAATTCAAAAAAATAGATTCTTTAATAAAGGCAATATTCCGTGTTTGGAAATTCGAGAGATCGTGCTCTAACGTACTGGGTTTTGATTTTTCTTGTTTGATCCGAATGACCGAATAACCTTTTAAAATTAAAGCATATGAGTTTTGAAAATCAAAAGACAAGCTTATTCTCGAGGGTTTAAAATGTTGTGTCCTAATGTATTGGATGTGGCATTTTATTACTTCGGGACAAGAAGGTCTTTATCATCCGTTTCGATTTATTCGAGCAAATCCTTCGTAAAAATCAACATTAAAAAGAGGGGATCGTATTTTCTAATTCTTTTCAGACTTTCAATTTTCGACATTAAGACATTAATTGATCAATTAGGTACCAATTTTGGGCGTTATGAGGGTGCTAATCCTTCATGTACATAACCGACTCCCGAACCCGTTTTCTCAATTTCTGTAGACCAAAATTATTGTTTTAGTAAATCAAAACGCTTTATCAAAATGATCATCACAAGGTGACCCGATCACACCTCATAAAAAAATTGGTGGCGACTCCTATTTTCGATTTTCGTTTTCAAAACCTAAGTCGACCCCTTTTTTCAAAAATGGTTTCGACAAATATTATATAAAAATAAGAAATAAATAAAAACATTAGTTGATACTCTTCAAAAAAATATATTTTTAACATAATGATATATATATAAAAGATATATTTTCATTATATAACTACATATTTATTATTTTGTTTGGATAAATATATAATTTATTAATTAAAAATATTTTTAATTTATTATTTTATTTATATAAAGAAAAGAATTATTAATTAAAAAAATAAATTTAAAATAAAATAAAAAACTTGAAAATAACATGTTTATTAATTAAAAACATTGAAAATTAATAAAAAAAACTTGAAAAAATGAAATAAAAAATAAATCTAGTTGAGATAAGAATCGAACTGTGAAAAGAAATCACATTTTTAAGGAAATGTTTTTGGAAAAGGAAGGCTAAATCTCTGAATAATATAAATTTTAGCTAATATCCTTAAAATTTTTTCACATATATTCCTAATTCTGCCAAAAGAGTGAGAAATTAGATTATATTGGTTGATGTAGGGTAAAAATACAAACCCCATAAGGAGCGTAAGACTTGTGTGTGTGTGATGTTTAAAAGGCTGCAGTAACCATAAAAATATAATGATGACATAAATAATTGAAAGGAAAAGGAATCAAAGTAAATGAGGGCCTAAAAGTGAGTCAGAGGAGTGCTTAGGTAATGGAAATCACACTTTCTGCAGTGAAAATTTGAAACCAACTTGGAAAGTACTAAATGATGCAGCGGCAGCAGTGTTAGAGAACGAGATTAAACAAGCAGTAGAGCTGTTGGGAGGGAGTCTCTTCCTTTCAACGAAACTGGGAAATACTGAGCATCTCAGCCTCCTTAACTTCTTCCAAACAGGGAAGATGCCGTGAGATGAACAAAACTTTCATTAATTACATTAATGCCCACAAACTATGGATGAACTAAACTTAAATACAAAATTTAACAACAATGCATTAAATCTTAAATAAAAAGAATTCAATTTTTTTTTTAAAATTGTGATATCAAATTATTCCTAAAGCCTCTACTACAGAAAATTACAAATTTAATAATTTATATATGGTTTAAATTGCATTTGATTATTAAACCTTAAAATTTTATGATACAGTCACTAATATTATTAATTTGTTATATTTTGATACTGAGCCATTCACTGTCTTTAATGGTATAATGACAAGTTGATGTGATACGTTATATTATTATTCAAACGAAAATTTTAGGTTTTATTACACAACTCATCCATATATATATATATTGAGCTAAAATTTATCGGTGATCAAAATGTACAAATTGGTAATAATAGTGATCATATCATAACATTTGGATCATCAAAATATAACTTAGAAACAACTAAATCTTACCCTACTAGGTTATTTACATGAATAATACAAAAGAATTAATTACGAACTATAACATGTTGTAGATTATTTATGTAAATGGTATGTTTTCTACTGTAAGTTTAGGTGTTGCCAATATGTTAGGCGACACCAATCCCAAAAGCAACCTATTATCACTCAATCATTCTAGGTGAAAAGAAAAACTATTTTTTAAGTGATGTTGTCACATTGTCAAACAACATAAAAAAATACGAGTCTCCTTTAAATACTGAACAGATATCGTTGGAATATAAAAAAAATTAAAGTGGCATCACCTAACACATTGGTGAAATAACCAATTTTTAAAAAAAACTAGAGTAAGAAAAAAAAAGCTAGCATGTCGAAAAAAAAGGGTACCTAACATATTGCCACCAACGTGATGAATCGATCATGGTAGCCCATCCCCAAAGCCCCCTAACCCTTTTTATATTATCGGTCACAAAAACCCATCCGCTAAAGTCGATAAAAAAGTTTTACTTGCTATTCACAATTATTTTATAAATTTGCATGTCATTAATATTTTAATTGGCATATTTAACTAATATCCAGTTAGCATATTGTGCAACTATAAAGAGCTAGAGGATTTGCATGTATTTCCTATACTACCAGGTTCCATCAACCTACACAAGCAATTTATAGTGACGAAAGGCCCTAACATGTGGATTGAATGTCCAGAGCAAACAGTGGAAAATTATTTTCCTTGGATCTAGTTGGTCATCGAGGTCGTAAGCAAGTAGCGTCTGTAAGTCAACCACAATCCCTGACACATACTCTCATATCGTGACTAACCTCCCTAGAATTCATTATATGATACATGCCAATCACCGTGCAACTATTCCACTACCATCTATTTAGCTTGCCATGCTTTCCTGTATGACACTTTGTACTGAAACTGGGATTGCATGTTGGCAATCAAGACTGATACAAGAATGGAGGACATGTTTTTCACCAGCGGCATGTGCAGTTATAGATTAATTTTGCGTCAAGTTTCTCATGAAATTGCTTCATCTTTACAGCAGTGCATGTGTGAGGCCTTACATATTTCTGAATCTCTCACAATTGTGACATTTAAATCAATGCAGCTCGGACCCACCAGTTGCAACCTTTTGTAGATCTTCAACACTCACTTATGTATAGTGTCAGTTTAGATACATCAACTTTGTAGTCCTCCGACACTTTCATGCTATACTTCTTGATGGCCTCTATACATTCTTCCTTATTTGGGACTTGTTGACCTGCAACCAACTCTTCTAATTTTGAGTCTGGTGGTAACTTATGTGAAGGTATTATATTCAGGTGTTTTGGGAACTCATATGCATGTGCAGCATCAGGGTCTATGATCAGCATGTAGACTGAAGGACAATAATGAATAACAATGCCAAGAGTCTGATTCCCAAGCAAAGGGGCATCTACATTATCATCATCATCTATGTCTTTGTCGTCATTATCATCCAGAACCTTATCGAGATCAGGGTCACTAAAATCCTCCCACTTGTGATTGGAATCATTATCATCATCGAGTATTTCTTCACTATCTGCATCGATATCAATCACCATTGGCTGCATCTATAAATGGGGACCTGGATTAGGGTTATTATACACAATAAGAGCATTATGTAGATTGTCGCCCGATATCGATGTCGCTTCATAATCACATGGTTATTATACACAATAAAAGTATTATGTGGCATGTATTAAGCTTTTCTAATACATTTTAATTTGGTCAAATTATAATTTTAGTCCCTATACTACCTCAAAACTTATAATGTCTTCTATGTGCATTGGAATTTAGTTATCTTTAAATATAATTTTTAAAACAACTATAATGAAATTTTTGTTCAAGGCATTATTATTTGCTAAACAAAGAGTCAGTTTTGTTGAATGAAATTTGAAAAAGAAATGAACTTTAGGATTTTTTACTTGTAGAGATAATTGTAATTTCTACTTTGTGCTTTGCAAAGATTCTTAATATGTATTGTTTATTTTTCTTTGGTTGTGTGTTATTGCTTCCTCTTCTTCTTTGGCTTGCTTGATTGCTTCCTCCACCCACAACTGAGCCTCTTGTATTCACTAGATCACTGTAAGTTCTTTTGCAATTAAATTCTTTGATTTTGTTTTATTGTTATTGATATTAGTATTGAAAAAATATAACACTTTTACTATGATTTGAAGATATGTAACACTTTAATATCTTGCAGTAATGGCTTGTTTGCTTTTAGTAGTTCAAAGTGAAAGACGTAATAGAATTGATCTTGCATTGATAGTATAGTTACAAATGTGTATAGTTGCGACTTGGTTATTAGTTACATTGGGTTTTGTCTCTAGCCTACATGCTTATAGACCAAGAATTAGATCATTTATTTTAGATTTTTATGCACAACGAGATTAGGTGAAAAGACCTATACATGCTAGTGACAAGACTTGGATTGAACAAGTTAAGATGAATAGAATTACTTTTTTTAAACTATGTGAGATGTTACAAACTCTAGGAGGATTGAAGTCATTAAGGAACATGCTTTTTGACGAGCAAGTGACAATGTTTTTACATATCATTTCTCATCACTTTCAAAACTGAATTATCAAGTATCACTTTAATTGGTCCGTGAAAACCGTCAGCAGATCATTTCACAATGTTCTAAATGTTGTCATACGCTTACAAGATGTGCTATTTAAAAATGCAGAGCCAATTACATCTAATTCTACAAACCGAAGGTGTAAATGATTCAAGGTATTGAAGTGAGTTCCATATATAGCTCGTACATAATTTAGTTGATTTAGATTTAAATATAATATCCTAACCCGAGGTTTTATACATGTGATGTGGAATTGCTTAGGTGTTTTAGATAAAACCCACATCAAAATTAGGGTTCCAAAAGTTGATAAACCTATATATAGAATGCGAAAATGTGACATAGCAATAAATATGTTAAGTGTTTGTACAACTGATATGCATTTTGTTTATGTTCTTCCTGGTTGGGAAGGTTCTATTGCTAATGGACGGATTTTTCGAGATGCTATTAGAGGAGACATGGACTAAAAGTTTCTCACGGTAAATTACAGAATTGGAGGAATTTGAATTAATTTTTGTAGTTAATTTTTTTGGGAAAGTTAACCATGATAAATAGTTTTTTTTCTTTTTTATAGGTTGTTATTATCTAGTTGATGCTAGTTACACAAACTATGAGGGATATTTTGCGCCTTTTAAATGACAAATATATTATTTGAATGAGTGGTGTTAGGGTTACCAGCCAAGTACTCTAGAAGAATTTTTCAATATAAAACATGCTTCAGTGTGCAATGTTATTGAAAGATGCTTTGAGTTATTAAATCTTAGATGAGGAATACTTAGGAGTTCATCATTCTATCATGTGAGAGTGCACAATAGAATTATTATTGTATGTTGTTTGCTTCAGAATTTTATTCGAACCTATATGAGTTTTGGTCCTATTGAACTAGAGTTGTGAGAAGTATTACCTAATAATGTGATAGATGACAATGAACCGAATATCATAAATATTCATCCATCGGATACATGGGCTACTTAGAGGATGGAACTAGGCAATCAAATGTTCTATGAATGGCAAGCATCTAGAAATTAGTTAGATTTATTAAAACATAGTAGAAGGTTAATTTGTTCATGTTATTTCATGTATCTAGTTTACGAAACTTTGGTGTTGTTTGAATTGTTTTTATGTATTGTACTGGACTTATTGAATTAAAACTTTAATTTATTTTCTTTTGATTTGTCATGCGTTATAATTTTATAAAGTATCAACCTTCTGATTCATAATATTGAACCTAATTTTAATTTGCATTTTTTGTTAAGATAGTTGTAACACCCCTTAACCCTATTCCGGTGAACCCCAAACCGTCACCGGAATAGGGTTACGAGGCATTACCAGACAAATCAGACAACTTACAAAATAATTCACAAATAAAATAACATTCATAGAATAATTTAATAGTTAAGTCCCAATAATAGATGCTCAAAGCCAAAACGTAAATTAAAAGTGAAACGAAACTTGTTCGAATTCTCAGGAATTTTTTTATAAAAAAATTTGACAGTATTTCTGCTTATTTTTACATAAAACTCCCTGCAAACTTCAAACCCAAAACAATCCAATATCAATACTCCAACCAATGATTAGGTATACTCAAATACATCCAATTTTTATCAAAATAATAATTTAATACCTTAGTTTAAACAATATAACATGTTAGTATATATGTATAATTAATAACTTTTATTTCATTTCAATTATTTAATACCGAATTTACCATTTCATAACTTTATATCATATTCATAATCCAAAACATTATAATCATTTATATATACAACCACAATCATTTAACTTAAATGTATATACATAATTCATATTCAACTACCTAATACATGCCACTTAACAAAAGGAAGAAATACATCACCAAAATCTTCTTGTTGGAGTCGGGTTTGTTTTGGATGCTGGACCAGATCCGAAACTCTAATGACCTACGCACAGAAACAACCGTACGCTGAGTATTTTATACTCAGTGGTATTACTATAAATCAAAACTATTTAACATTAATAAATTACAAACATCAACCATAAACTTTATAATATTTTAAACTAATTATATATAATTATATTACTTCATAACTCTTAAATTCATATTTCATTTTTCACATACTAACTCAATTCATAATATAACTCATACATTCTTTCTCATACTTTTCAATAGTGCCAAAACAATTAATCTCATTTTCAAAATTTCATTTCAATTATTTACCCTATTAACAATGCTCGGACTCCGACAGATACGCGGATTCCACCCAAACACACCAGAATATCCAGCCCAAACACACCCGAAATATTATAAATCTTCCATAACACACCAATAAGGCATTAAATGCCTCTTCAGATAAACCGTAGTATATAATAACAGAAACATCTTCTCGGTCAAACTACAAATCTCCTCATCACATCACAAATCCAATGGCATGCCATTTGTATCAAATCTAGTCCGACAAGTTAATAGGGTATTATTTTACTTTTCCAATTTCAATTTCTTTTCCACAAAAATTTTCAATACTCAATCAATTCAAACATCTATTATCTTAATTCATATACAAATTAATTTTCACACATACTCATATTTAATTTCAAATATAATACTTACCTTATCTTAATTATTGCATAACTATAAATTCAATATACATTTAATAAATAGTTTGAGTTATAGTAATACAAACCCGGAATACGAGTTTACTCCTCAACGATCTTTTCGTTTCCTTTGGATGTCGATGCCTCGTTTTCCTTGTTAGTTACGAAAATAAAAATTAGAATAATTTTTTACATTATTAATTACAGAATTAATTTAAATAATTAATTAAATTTCTACTCAATTTATGCCTAATTTTAAATTTAATCCTAATTGACTCTTTTATTTGTTTCATTTTTTTCATACTTCAATTCTATTCATTTTTCTTCCATATTCATCCTAACTATCAAGTATTCATAATATAACCCTAATTTAAAATTTATTTTAATTTAATCCCTCTAATACAAAACTTATAGCTTATTTTACAATTTAATTCTTTTACTAATTCTAACTTAAAGTTTATTCAATTCAATCCCTAATTCATCTTTTTCTTCAACATGAACTTTGTTTAAAAGCTTATAAACTTTCAAACTATCAAACTAATTTCATCAAAACCTTGTTTTAAAACTTCTAAAACATCAAAATTAACTAAAAAGGGCTTAATTGACTTACCAAATTAACTCCAAGATTCAAAAACCCTATTTTCCTTTTTTCTTCTTTTTCTTCTTTTCTTTCCCCTGTTTCGAATGCTCTCTGTTCTTCTTTCCTTTCTTTTGTTTCTTTTTCTTTTATATTTTATTTACTTTACTTATTCATTTAACATATATTATAATATTTTTATTTTAAATATCTATTAAGTATTTAATCATATACGTACAAATGTACACTATCAATACCATAAATTGTCATCATTTAATTCGTTTATCATATAAAAATCTCATAATCTAATTATTTATTTAATAAATATTTTTAACTTAATAATAATAATTAATTAATATTTATTTTAACATCAATTGTACACATATTTAATTATACATTTGTACCAATAATTTTATTATATTTGTCATTATTTAATTTGTTTGGGTTAATTATTTAATTAACAAATATCTTTATACGTAAATTATAAGTAATTAAGTATTTAAATTAATGTACTAATATAATTTTTACACATGTATATTTTATTACCATACATTTATCAACTATTTAATTTATTTAAAACATAATATTCATTAAATAATCATAATAATTATAAAACCATAATAATAATTTTATATAGAACCATGGTAATAATTAAATATATATAATACATATATTCAAGAAAAATCATTTGCCGCCTCAATTTGTGTAAATGGCTTAATTGCCATTTTGATCCTTTTTATTTTCTATTATTTTAGAATTAAACTTTTACCTCTTATTCAATTTAGTTCTTTTTGCTAATTACTCTAAATTAAGCTAAATTCACCTAATTAAAACCTAATTAGACACACCACTAGGCTCATAAATATTTTTAGTAACTATTTTCGAACTTATTTCACTAAGATAGAGGCCCTATAACTCACTTTTCTGGTGCACGTGAATTTTGGGTCATTACAATAGTTATGTCAGGCTTTTCATAATCAATTGTTTTTTCCCAAAATTCTAGAGAAAGAAAAAAGGAAATGGGTTCTAGAAGAAAATGCTACGTTGGTTTCATGTATGGTCGACTTGTACAATGTTGGAACCTATAACGCAGATACGAGATTTAAGGCCGGTTATTTAAATGAGCTGGAAAAAATGTTAGAAAAAGTTTTACCTCATGCTATGTTGAAGGCTAAACCTAATCTTGAATCAAGGATTAGGACATTAAAAAGGGATTGGGCAATCGTTTATGACATGCTCAATGGAAAAGATAATAACGGCTTTGGTTGGGACGAGCATAGGCAGATGGTTGTTGTTGAATATGCTGTGTAGAACTCATATATAAGTGTAAGAATTATTTTCTTTCTTTATTATATTGTTTTGACCAAAAGTTATATCCAATGTTGATTCCTTCTTTTTTTTTATATAGTCTAAAGCAGCCAGTAAGAAAGATGCTCAAATAGCTGCATATATAGTTGAAAAAATAGATGTTGAGGATGTAGCTACAACAAATAATCTTGAAGAAGGAAACAATTACCATGGATGCGAAGATAATGTTGTAATGACCCAAATTTTACGGTTATCAGAAAAGTGTATTTTCGGGTCTCCGTTGCTGAAAAATGGATCCGTAAATATTTATAAAAAATATTTACAAAATTAATTGAGTGGTTAATTAGAGTTCAATTAAGTGAATTTAACTTAATTAAGAATAATTGGATAAAAGGATTAAATTGAATAAAGTGTAAAAGTTTAATTATAGATTAAAAGAAAATAAAAAGGACTAAAATGGAATTATGCTATTTAGCATAAGTGAGGCTGCATATAAAGTAAATATCTAAAATTTTTACTTAGATTTTAATTATAAAATATATTTATTTATTTATTAATAATAAATGATATTAAATTAATTTATTATAATTATATTATAAGATATTTATATGATAAATAAATTAAAATACATGTATAATAAATATTATAGATACATTTATAATAAATGTATGTATTTACTTATTATTTAAGTAAATATTAATTTTATTGTTATTATTAAATTGATATTATATTATGAAATAAATTAAATAAAGATAAATGTATGGTAAATAAAATATACAAGTATAATACATATATTTGTACAATTGTAGTATATTTTATTTAATTGCTTTCTATTTAAATAGATTTTTATATGAAATAAATAAAATAAATAAAAGAAAGACAAGTGTATAAAAATGATTTGGTACAAGTGTAATAAATATTATACATGCATTTGTAATACATGTATGTATTTGCTTATTATTTAAATAAATATTAATATATTTATTATTATTAAATTGATATTATATGATGAATAAATTAAATAAAGACAAATGTGTGGATATGATTTGATACAAGTGTTTAAATAAAAATATATACATTTGTAATATATGTATTTAATTATTAATAGATATTTATTAATTATAAAAGATATTTATTAAATAAATAATTATATTATAAGATTTTTATGTAATAAATAAATTAAAACATGACAAATGTATGATGATGATATGTTACATGTGTAAATATAAGTAATATTACAATTATAATAAATATATTGATTATTAAATAGATATTTAATAAGTTATTATATTATATATATAAAGCAAATAAAAGGAAGAACAAGAATAGAAAAACAGAATAGCATGAAACAAAACAGAGAAAGGAAGGAAAGAAAAGAAAGAAAGGGGGAAAAGGGAAAATTGAGATTTCAAAGTTTGAAAGTTTAATTGCTAGCGTTGTTTCGGAAATCTCAGCTAAGCAAGGAAAAAAGGCAAAGTCGACGAGAGCTAGCTCAGAAATTATGGTTTGTATTTTTATAATCCGAACCTAGTTATTAATTGTTATATTTTATTCAATGCCTTTAGTGAATGTTGAAGTGAGAATTATTGTGTTTGATAATGGAAGAGGGTTGATTTGGTATGTTATGAATTTATTGAATTAATATTGAATTGAATTATATATATATTATAAATATATATATGTGTGTGTGTGTGTGAATGTGATATTGTGCAGTTATGCTAATTGAATTTTGGGTAAATGTTATGATAAATAATTAATATGTGAATTATTTGTATTGTGTTTTTTTTATAATTGAAATGATTTGATTTAGTATGTGATGAAATTAATATGAATAAGTGACTATTGTGAAATTGAATATTTGTTATTGAAAAGTGAATTGAGTTATATTGAATTGGGAATAAATGTGATTGTTGAAGTGTATAATGATTGAAAACTGGAAAGTGAATTGGAAACCCTATTAATAGTATCGGGCTAGGTCGGATATAGTTGGCATGCCATAGGATTGGAAGTCTTCAGGGATGCTTCAACCTCGAGTCGATGAGACACTGGGTGTCACTATATTTCTTCGGATAGATTCGATGAGGTACTGGGTACCACTTTACTTCGGCTAGGCCGATGAGACACTGGGCGTCACTATATTGCTTCGAACTATCCGATGAGGCACTGGGTGCCATTCTAGTGTATTTGGTTGGATTCATGTATCCGTCTGAGTCCGAGTCATGTTAATAGAGGCTATTAAATATAACAGTGATCAGATTGATACTGAATGAAGAACTGAAATGTGGACTGAAACACATGAATCGTATTATACAGTGAAACCTATTTGGGATAGCAAGTTGATTTGATATGAATGGTAATGACTGTTATTGAAATGGATATGTACAGAACACTGATTGAAAAGTGAATAGTTGAATATAGTTTATTGGTATTAAATAGTGAACTAAAGTGTAACAGCCAAATTTTTTAGTGGTGTCGGAAACAGTGATTCGAGATCACTAAATCCGACGAGTAAGTTTAGAAATTATAACAAATAATAATTATAGGTCAAGCGCGAACTTAAAAGAATTATTTTTAATTAGTGAATTTTGCGATTTTAAAAGAATTAATCAGGTAAATTTGGTTGAAAATGAGGTATCGAGACCTTGGATTTATAAAACGAGCCATAAATATTTTTATAAATATTTATGGAGTGTTATTAAGTTAGTATTAAAGTTTCGTTAAAAAATTTTAACGTTTGGTTAGTCAATTAATTAAAAATGACTAAATTAAAAATAGTGCGAAATTTGTTAAATTGTGATTAAATAGTTTAAGTGATTAAAAAGGAGGGATTTAAAAGGCAATTGGACCCACGGTTGGGCAAGAAAATTAGCAAAAAAGACAAGGAGAAACAAGGGCAAAATGGGAAATTTTGTAAATTAAACATATAAAATAAGACAAATTTGAAAAATCTAGAGATATCATCATTTTTCTTCAGCAAAAACGCCATGGGAGGTCTGAAAGCTGCTGGGTTTTCATACTTTGACATATGTGAGTTCAATTCTTACCCTTTTCTTTGAGATTTTTATATTTTTGTGACTTTTACAATTAGGTCCAAGTGTTTAATTCATTAGTTTTTGATTTTATGAATAAAATTAAAAGCTATCATTGATAAGTGTTAGCTGTTTATGATGAAATAAAATGAATTTGAAGCTTTGATTTTGTTGTTTGATGATTTTATCAAGTAATTTCAATAGATATTTGATTTTAGGACCTAATTGTGAAAAAGTTGTGAATTAAGGTTTAGTGTTAAAATTCTGAATAGTTTAGAATGATGGAATAAAATGTTAATTGAGAAAAATTAGCTTAATAGATGGGCTAATTGAGCAAGGACTGAATTGTATGACATTTGAAATTTAGAGGAAAAATGGTAGTAAACATCTTGAACTAAAACAATATTGGACAGCAGAAGTAGACTAACTTTGAAAAAATCACCATAAATTGTATAAATCAAATTAGAAGATGAATAAAATATGAAATTAAATATTATTGAGTCTAGTTTTTCATAGAAGAAGCGGTGTAAGCAATGGATTTGTAAATTATGAGATATAATAAATTTTGTGAGACAATGTTAGAATGAATTAGGGTTCCCTTGTTTTGACTTTGGAAAATCACCAAAAATTGGAGAAAATTAATTAGAGTCTCAAATTTATATGCTTAGAATCCTTAATGAGTCTATTTTTAATATAAATCAATGGGAACATTATCCGAGTTTTGTACTGTGATATAATTAATTTTTAGTGAAGAGAGGTCAGAACTGTTGGATAGTGAAACAGGGGAAACTTAAATGAATAAACTGTACTAATTGGCTAAACAAAAAATTCTTAAAATTTTATGGTAGAATGATATGTGAGTCTAGTTTTAGGTAAAATTTACGGATCTTAATTTTGAGCTTTGTAGCTTGAATTGTAAATAATTGAGTGACTATGACTCATATGAACAAATTGATGTGAGCATTAATAAGTAAATTGTGAAATCGTACTTACAAGAATGTTATATACATTAAGGATGTGGAATGGAGAGGAGGAGGAGAAAAAAAAGATATGAATATTCAGTTAGCATGGCTAATTTGCATGTTTTAAGCTCATGGACTAAATTGAATAAAAGTAAAACTTTAGGGGGCAATTTTGTAAAAATGTCAAAAATGACTAAATTGAAGGGAATAAATTGTTTTATTATCTAAATTAATAAATTGAATGAAATTATCAATTTAAGATTGGGTGAAATTTGGGAAAATGGTAAATTACCAATATGCCCCTAAATTTTGGTATTTCTGCAATTTAGTCAGGTAGGTTCGGATACCCTGAATGAGCATGTAAATATGAAAATTTAAGTATTGTATCGTATTTTAAATGATATTTTGAATTGAATATATGAAAAGGATGTTACATTAAACATGAAAATGAATACTAAATAATATATGTTAATTGAAATTATTCTGAAAATTTTGGTAATGCCTCGTATCCTATCCCGGTCTCAGGTACGGGTATGGGGTATTACATTTAATGGTATCAGAGCTAAGGTTTAGCCGATTCTCGAACCGAACGTAGCATATGTGAAGTCTAGAAATACATGCTATTATATAACTTGTGATAAGATAATGTAATATCTTCCAACTCTGATGAGATTTGTTTTACTTAAAGATAGAGATACTTTCCCAACCGAGCTAATTACGATAATGATAAAAGCGATACTCAAATATATGAGCAAAAGTAGATTATGATGAGTCGGAACTCATAAAGGTATGAATAAATGTTATATTTAAATTTATGTGTATAGTAAGTAAAATTTTAAGGTAAGTATTAATATTGAATTGAATTTTTATGGATATATGTGATTGATGTGGAAATAGAATTTTGGATATATGTTATATTTGAAAATTTTATTGATTGGGAATGTGATGAAATTGATATGAATATGTGATTAATTGAAATGTGTATTGATTGGAAACTGGAAAGTGAATTGAATACCCTATTAACTGTACCGGACTGAGTCGGATATAGTTGGCATGCCATAGGATTTTGAGAAGGGATTTGGAGATGAGATTTGGATATGCTGATGTTTATATCCTTCAGATTTATCCGAAGAGGCACTTTGTGCTATTCTGGTGTGTTTTGGATGGATTATATTATTCTGGTGTGTTTTGGATGGATTATATTATTCTGGTGTGTTTGGGAGGATTATATGACACTGGTGTGTTTTGGAGGATTATACTGGTGTGTTTTGGTTGGACATTTTGGTGTGTTTGGATGGAATCCGTGTATCCGCCAAAGTTCGAGTCTTGTTAATAGGGGTAAATATGAATATTAAGTGCAATTGAAATGAGAATTGAATTCCCTATTAACTTGTCGGACTAGTCAGATATAATTGGCATGCCATAGAAACTGGAAGTGTACGGGATTTGTCGGCTATACTGATCAGGCACTTTATGTGTCGTATTTCAAGCACCTTGTGTGTCGTATCAGGCACCTCGTGTGTCGTTTCAGGCACTTATGTGTCGTATACTGATCAGGTACTACGTACCGTTTTAGGCACAATGTGCCGTACTGGTGTGTTTGGTTGGATCCGTGTATCCGTCTGAGTCCGAGTTATGTTAATAGGGTTGAGTAAATGAAATGAGAAAATCGAATGAATTTGATCGAATAAACTATTGAAAGTGTGAAAAAGTGGAATTATGAAAAGAAATGTGAATTGTGAATTGAAATAGAGATATGAGATTGAAAGCTTGAACCAAAGGTTCATGAATTGATTAAAGATAATATAGATGATATATGATGCCATTTGATGAAAGACTATTGCCGAGATATGAAATTAAAGCATAATTAACACATATGACTTATATTGTTACATGTTTGATGTCTATTATTTATTATAGTATTTATAATTTGAATTATGGTAATACCACTGAGTACAAACATACTCAACATACGATTATATTATTATAATTCAAATTATTTATTATTATTAAGTGTTAAATCCCTATCACTCCATATGGGATTCAATTCTATTATGTTTGGAAAAAGAAGTCGATGGTGAAACTTACATGAGACTATTCTTCTGTCTCTTCCGGTTTTCTCTGAGAAATCATTTGGATATTTATTATTATTTTCGTATGAGTTATGTTCTCGGATTTCTGGTATGGTATCGTATTTTGGAGTTCTTTATCTCGGTTTTCCTATCACTCTTATTTCGTAAATTTTTGATCATGATTTATCCTTAAAGTATGTTCTTTGGTTTATGATGACTATGTCTATTATGATAAGACTATCCGTGTCTGTTTGGCATGTCTACGATGTTTTGTGCCCAACATGTTTGATTAAGTAAATTTTATTCAAAACTGAATAAGTGTGTGTTTATGTATACTTGGTTGAATAAGTATGATTAGTAAGTTTATATGGCTAAATTTAATGTTGTGATATGAAAATTTCATGAATGATATAGTATATTATTGCATATGAATGTCATTAAACTGTGATAGTTGTAAAATGATATTTGAATAAAAGTACAAATTAAGTGGAACAACGGATTTGAGTACTTTCGTTCAGTGGCTAAGACGAATTGACGGAAAAGACCATGGTTGGACCATGGCATCAATGTGATATATGATCTGTGTAAGACCATAGCTGGGCTATGGCATCAGAGATATGTGATTACGTGCTTCCGTATAAGACCATATCTGGGATATGGCATCAGTGTGATATGTGATTCGCGTAAGACCATGGCTGGGCTATGGCTACGGTGTGTGATATGTGACTATGTGCAAGACCATAGTTTTACTATGGCATGATGAAAACGAAGTACTCAATTCTGAAATGGTTCCTTAAATTGATTAAGAAAGGTAAGTGATAAATGAACTTAAAAGATTGAAATTGATTAATTGTTGATATTGAGCTAAACTAAGTGAATTCATTGCTTGAAATTGTAGATGGCAGAAAATATTGATAGACTATATAAGTGTATAAATTTTCTTGAAGTGAATTATGTGAAAACGATGATGTTATGTATGAATGTCAAGTCATATGTGTGTAGTTATGAGAGTTAAGTTAGAGGCTTTACGACCCCACCCCCTTACCAAAGTTGTAATTATGAGGGAATAAGTGAGATTTTGATGATATGCTCCGACACTGTATGCTACAGTCTAAAGGTTATTGGGAAGAGATGTTTGAGATTAATTCGGTTGTGATTCTGAGAAATTTTGTGGAAGTTTTTCATTAGAGTTGAAAGCAACTTTTTCTGGTAAGATTTTCGGGGATAAAAATCCCTAAAGGGAGAGAGAGTTGTAACAGCCAAATTTTTTAGTGGTGTCGGAAACAGTGATTCGAGATCACTAAATCCGACGAGTAAGTTTAGAAATTTTAACAAATAATAATTATAGGCCAAGCGCGAACTTAAAAGAATTATTTTTAATTAGTGAATTTTGCGATTTTAAAAGAATTAATCAGGTAAATTTGGTTGAAAACGAGGTATCGAGACCTTGGATTTATAAAACGAGCCATAAATATTTTTATAAATATTTATGGAGTGTTATTAAGTTAGTATTAAAGTTTCGTTAGAAAATTTTAACGTTTGGTTAGTCAATTAATTAAAAAGGACTAAATTGAAAATAGTGCGAAATTTGTTAAATTGTGATTAAATAGCTTACGTGATTAAAAATGAGGGATTTAAAAGGCAATTGGACCCACGGTTGGGCAAGAAAATCAGCAAAAAAGACAAGGAGAAACAAGGGCAAAATGGGAAATTTTGTAAATTAAACATATAAAATAAGACAAATTTGAAAAATCTAGAGATATCATCATTTTTCTTCAGCAAAAACGCCATGGGAGGTCTGAAAGCTGCTGGTTTTTCATACTTTGACATATGTGAGTTCAATTCTTACCCTTTTCTTTGAGATTTTTATATTTTTGTGACTTTTACAATTAGGTCCAAGTGTTTAATTCATTAGTTTTTGATTTTATAAACAAAATTAAAAGCTATCATTGATAAGTGTTAGCTGTTTATGATGAAATAAAATGAATTTGAAGCTTTGATTTTGTTGTTTGATGATTTTATCAAGTAATTTCAATAGATATTTGATTTTAGGACCTAATTGTGAAAAAGTTGTGAATTAAGGTTTAGTGTTAAAATTCTGAATAGTTTAGAATGATGGAATAAAATGTTAATTGAGAAAAATTAGCTTAATAGATGGGCTAATTGAGCAAGGACTGAATTGTATGACATTTGAAATTTAGAGGAAAAATGGTAGTAAACATCTTGAACTAAAACAATATTGGACAGCAGAAGTAGACTAACTTTGAAAAAATCGCCATAAATTGTATAAATCAAATTAGAAGATGAATAAAATATGAAATTAAATATTATTGAGTCTAATTTTTCATAGAAGAAGCGGTGTAAGCAATGGATTTGTAAATTATGAGATATAATGAATTTTGTGAGACAATGTTAGAATGAATTCGGGTTCCCCTGTTTTGACTTTGGAAAATCACCAAAAATTGGAGAAAATTAATTAGAGTCTCAAATTTATATGCTTAGAATCCTTAATGAGTCTATTTTTAATATAAATCAATGGGAACATTATCCGAGTTTTGTACTGTGATATAATTAATTTTTAGTGAAGAGAGGTCAGAACTGTTGGATAGTGAAACAGGGGAAACTTAAATGAATAAACTGTACTAATTGGCTAAACAAAAAATTCTTAAAATTTTATGGTGGAATGATATGTGAGTCTAGTTTTAGGTAAAATTTACGGATCTTAATTTTGAGCTCTGTAGCTCGAATTGTAAATAATTGAGTGACTATGACTCGTATGAACAAATTGATGTGAGCATTAATAAGTAAATTGTGAAATCGTACTTACAAGAATGTTATATACATTAAGGATGTGGAATGGAGAGGAGGAGGAGAAAAAAAAGATATGAATATTCAGTTAGCATGGCTAATTTGCATGTTTTAAGCTCATGGACTAAATTGAATAAAAGTAAAACTTTAGGGGGCAATTTTGTAAAAATGTCAAAAATGACTAAATTGAAGGGAATAAATTGTTTTATTATCTAAATTAATAAATTGAATGAAATTATCAATTTAAGATTGGGTGAAATTTGGGAAAATGGTAAATTACCAATATGCCCCTAAATTTTGGTATTTCTGCAATTTAGTCAGGTAGGTTCGGATACCCTGAATGAGCATGTAAATATGAAAATTTAAGTATTGTATCGTATTTTAAATGATATTTTGAATTGAATATATGAAAAGGATGTTACATGAAACATGAAAATGAATACTAAATAATATATGTTAATTGAAATTATTCTGAAAATTTCGGTAATGCCTCGTATCCTATCCCGGTCTCAGGTACGGGTATGGGGTATTACATAAAGTATGATTGAGACAAATGAATTATGTAGCTTTGGATTGGATAAAAGTGAATATTATAATTGTTTAATGACTTGTGAATAAATCGTGGAAAGCTATATAGGTTAGTAAATGAAAAGAATGAAATAAGTTATAATAAATTTATCTATGAATTAAATAATTGAATAGTTATGATTGTTATATGATTTTAAGTATTTGTTATATTTTTATTTATTTAAGTGTTCGGATTATAGAAATACCACTGAGTATACCCATACTCAGCGTACGGTTTATTTTCATGCGCAGGTTAAGTTAAAGTGAGAATGTTGAATCAGCATCCCAGGCCGATCCCGAATTCAAAGAGGTAAAGCGTGTTAATTGTTGATAATGGCATGTACCTAGGGTGTCTTATGTGTGTGATTTTGAATGGTGAATGTAAAAGTGAAATAAGTAGATTTAAATTTTGGTAATGGTATGTAATAGGACTTGACTAATTTAGTATGAATTTGATTTATTTGATAATATTTGATAAGTAATTAGAATTGAGTATTGGATAATATATAAAATGTGTAAATTTAGCAAGTTTTGAGCATATTTAAATGTGTTTTGATTGGTTGAACATAGGTATTTTATGTAAATTATCTGATAGGTTTGGTAATGCTCACTAACCCTGTTTTGGCTACGGTTTGGGGTTAGAGGGTGTTACAAATGTTTTCTTAAATGAGATGGATGTCTCGCCTACACAATCGCAACCGTCGAAGCCAAACCAAGATGATTCCACATTTTTATAGAAGAAAAAAAAATTTCTGATGGAAGTGAACAAATTTCTACTTCAATTACTGATGTTGCCATGTTACTGGGGGAAAAATATAGGGACTTCTGGCCTTAAATTAAGTAGGAGCATTGCCTCTTAGAAAGTGCTTCAAGAAAGTGCTCAAAAATTATATCTAGCTTTATGTGAAGTAGAATGATTAACTAAGGATGATCACTATCGTGTGTTGAGAAAAATTCCAACGCAAATGCTCATTTTCTTTAGTCTACCTTCTTCTGTGCGGTTGGAATGGGTTAGAAGATTTCTTTCTAACCATTAAAATCATGGTTGTGTTGGTGATGTTTTAGTAACTTTTTGTATATGTAATATTTGGATGGTATAATAACATGATAGAATGCTACATACTTTTGTAACTTTTTGATATTTTAAAATTTAACATATAGATTATGGCATATAAGCTAATGACATGATGTAACGTTTTGTTAATGTATGAACATTATATTTGGATGTAAAATATAATTCTCAAGTTATTTATTACTTCTAATTTTTTACTTTTTTGTTTAGAAGATAATTAAATTATTTGTTTTGCTAATGATATTTTAGCATATTAAATATGCATTGCAGTTTAAAAACAATAAAGTAGGTTATATATTATTTTTATAATGCTATATATTATGATTTTTATTAATTCATATTTTAATAATAATTATATTAATAATGTTATTAAATTATATATAATTATATATAATTTTATTTAATAATAATTGTTTTAAAATATGATTAAGTTATTTGTTATTATTTTTATTAAATTATATTTAATAATAATTTTATTAAAATTTAATAACAATAATAATCATCTATCTAAGAAATTGTTAACGTATTTTAATCCTTTAAACATTTTTTTTCTTATGCTATTATAACATTTATTTCATTCAAGTAAACTCAAAATACTATCACAACTTTATTCTATTCTATTCAACCAAACATTACAACTTTATTCCATTAAATTCTTATTTCATTCCCGGTTGCGTAAGGTTTTGTTATGGTAGTAAGAAATAATGGTGGGTTTGATGAGATTATAGTGTTTTGTGATTGTTGTAAAAACAGACATTACTTTTGAGGGTGTCAGGATAAAGACATAACAAAACTAGTATCAATCTACAGTAGACGCACCTCCTCCAATTAATGCCTTCACTTCTCGCTGTTGTCCTGGTTTTTCTGCCACCCCATTACTTTCATTTCTCCCTTCCTACACTAATCAATTTTACTTGTGCGCTATTAACTACGAAAAGTGGTTAGGAATTATTGAAGTTACTGATTTAACAGTCTGCCAATTTACAGATTCATATGTTGGGGACAATAAATTAAATTTCGAAGGGCAAATCTTTGAAATTCTGATGCTGAATGGCAGAAGGGAACTGTATTTGAAAGTTATTGTACATACAGCTGCATTTACTGTTCCCCGTGCAGTGCAAAGTTGTATTTATGAAACACTGCTCCTATAATTAATAATCACGTAATTGTGGAAAATCTAGGTGGGATATTGCTTCTTTCTACATTTCCTGATTCCAATTAAATTCCAGGTGCCATATAATATTACTAACTCACCATACAAAATCTAGAGTAAAATTTATATGAATTCAAAGCTGGTTCAGTGAACACAATTAGTTGAAAGCGTTGGCGCTTTGACGCCTTGGTTTTTAAATTAAAGAGAGTGGGCGGAAGTTCTGTTGCCAATGCCATTGACCATTTTATCTGTCCCTTTGTGTTTCTGGAGTGACAAAGGGAGAGGGCGATACTAGGTCCATATTTCAACGCTTTACAGTCTTGAAAGTTGCGTGAGAGTGATATACAGATAGAGAGAAAGTTGGAAAGAAACAACACGTTCATGTCAAATCCTGCATCTCTCCAAAAACTCACAATTAAAATAGTAAATAAATTCAGCTACTTTTTCAGGTTTTCTTTTCTCCCTTACAGGCCTTAGCTTAGGTTTGAACTCTTCTCCATATGCATGGTCACGTGCTTTCTTTTTCTCTTTCCAAAAACGGCAGAGTTGAAATAGGAGGTAAAGTTTAGCACAACTTTAGCCACTCCAAGTGAATTCGGTGTCTGAATGGAGAAAAAGGGAAATAGTCTACTCCATTAAGCACGACCAAAGTACAAAGGGAGTGCTTCCATGGGTTGTATTTGTTGATTGTAGAATATTCCACACTCACTATAGGAAATTATTTTCAGCCTCCCTACCCTTGCAACATTTTCAGAATTTATTTCAAGTTTCAAACATTTAATCAAACTACTTCCCTTATAGATTAGGCTGTAGCATTGTAATTAGTGAAAGTTGGAAGTACATAACGAGTAAACACCTTTTCTCATTGTAATTATTGAACAAAAAACGACCTTCTCTGATTGTTTTCTTTCCTTTATTTTTCTTCTCCTCTCCTCTGCTCTGCAGTAGCAGGCAGGGCTTCCAGCTCATCCTTTTCCCTTCAATCACCCCTTTTTATTTATAATTAAAAGAAGAAGAAGAAGAAGAAGAAGATAATGTGATAAATTTACTACCTATATCAGTTACTAGTCGTAGAATGATTTTAAGGGTCACGGGTTAATATTTCATAGCAACAAGTAAAAGCACTGAATCATTAGAATATCAGATATGATGAAAACTGTGATGTGCATGGATGAAAGACAACAAATCAGCGTGAGTTTGGGCTACATTTGAGTTGAAGGCCACATTAGTTTATTGGCCCCAAAACAAACAAGATCTGAGTAGGTCCATGGACCTGGACTTGCTCAAGCAGATTAGGAGAATAATGCAATATCCCCGTTGTGGATGTCAGGTCTGTTTAATGTTGAAAATAATGGTTTAGAAAGTGTTCACTATTTGTTGTAAAATATGGTCCTGCAAAGTGTGTTTAAATTTTAAATTTAACTTAGTTTAATTGATATTTAAATAATTTAATTTTGTAAACATTCAATATTTTTTAAAGAATTAATATTCATTGTTTTGAAAATTTTAAGTTAAATATATTAATCATATTTTAGATATAGAAATTATTACAAACATAATATTTATAATTTTATATATATAGAAATTTAAAATAAATATCAAAAGGGAAAATGATTGTATGTCAAATATAAGAATAACAAAAGAAAAAAGGATATATCTATATGTTTGCTATTTAAAGTAAATTAATTAAACTAAAAGGTGATAAATAATTAAAAATATTTTGATAATTTTCTTTTAAAACCATCCATTTTTATTTGCAAAAAGAGCACTTATTAGTTAGATTTTCTTCTAGAAATATTAATACGCTTAATATTTAAATTTTAATAATGTTTTATAATTTTTTAATTTTAAAAATAAATTTAAGTTTTGAAATGAATAAATATGGAAAATTATTTGTTCAGGTTCATTTTAAAAAAATAAAAATATTTTATATTTTAAAAAATAAATTTTTTTGTTGGTGTGGCAAATGATATGGCACTGCCTCATCAAAAGTTCTATATTGGCACCGTTGACAGCCATGTCAACGTTGTAACGATCAATGTTAGTTAAAGCGTTTATTTGATTAATTTTGTTAGTTTAAAGGCTCAAGTGGGTGTAAAAAATTCAGAGGGACATAATTGATTTTTTCAAAAACTTTCAAGGGCCAAAAATATCATTAAGCCATATAAAGAAGTTTCTTCCTTTACTTCTAAAATTAATTTTTTGAAAAGCGTATCGGATAGAACTAAAACCCTTTGATCAATGTTGTTTTTATTTTCAAAGGGTATGTTACCCAATTTTTTAAGTTAAAAACAAGGTCGTTAGTATCACATTGGTAAACATATCACTTTTTTTATTGAAATTAGTATGTACTGGTATGAGTGTATCGGTCTATTCCAACATACCATTTAAAATTTATTAAAAAAATTTAATATAAATTAATTTTTAAAAATATTAAATGAATGATATTAAATAAATTTTAAATATAAAATAATTATCAATTATATAAAATATTCATCAATAATATCCAAAATAAAAATCTACCACTCCATAAATTAATAAGAGAAAACAATCTCATGTATTAAATAATAATATAATCTACAATATTAGCCCATTCATTACTAATATACATATCACAAATTGAAATAGTTGTTTGAAACCAAGCTGGAGGCTGAAATTTTAGAGATTTGGGCATTTAGCTGTTTTTCCTTTTCTTATAAAAGATGGTAAAAGTGAGAAGATTTCTTCTTTGAACTGTGAGTGAGTTTGTTTTTTTATTATATTTTAATTTTAAAGTTTGTTCAATTAAGTATAGTCTTCCTTTTTTATTGGTTAATACAAGTGTTTACTTTTCAAATTTTCAAACAAAAAAATTATAAAAAAATTAATATTTTTAATATTATTTGGTACGTTTCACTTGATATGATCGGAATTGATTGGAACGTGTCAATGCAACCAGTACAAACAAAAATTTTCGTTGATACCAAAATAATTATTTAATATTCCGTTTTAGCACTAAAACGACTGAAATTGGTGCGGAATCAATCACCATGGTCAAAAGCATTACTAAAGGATTGTTTTTCAAACCAAACCAAAAAATTGAAAATTCTAGCATTTTAAAAAAATAGTTTTGGTGTTAAATTATAAATATATCATTTGTTCTTATTAACTATTATAATTTATATATTAAAATCAAAATTTATAAACAATTGATTAAAAAGTATTTAAAATTTATAAGCATTCAGGATTAAAGTTAGTATTATACTAATTTTAAAAGCTATTATTATTGGTAAGTGTTGATAAAAAAATTAAAAAATTAAAAAATTATTTTATAATTTTTTAATTAAACAACTAAACTAATTTACTAATAATTTGATAACTACTATTGAAATTTACAATTTTAAAAAAAATTGTACGCTATTTTTCAAGAGGACATTTAATGCTAAATTAGCCTTAATTTATACATAAAAAAACAATTGAAAGCAAGGCTAAACTATAATCCTTATCATCGGCCATTGGATGCAGTAATGTCAGGTTATGACCATGACATCATCGAACCACTTTATGCCATCAAAAAAAAAAAAATCTACTTGGGCAAGTTGCATTGCATTGAACAACTTCCTTAAACTCAAAGCGACAAAACTCCTTGACAATGACTTCAATTTAATCCTTTCTATCTTCCCTATCTCCAGGTTTAAAGGCTAGGTATCAACAATTCAACATCCCCAACAAAAAATTACACCACAAGTCATTCACTTATACATCTATTTCTTTTTTATCACTTAACTATAAATTTTTTAAATTAATTACTCAACTAATCAAAATTGTATTTCTTTTTATCTATTTCCATTAGGTGTTGTTAAGTGTTTGACTGAAGGGTAACATGATAGTTAAAAACTGGTATAATAATAAATTTTAGTTCTTAATTTTTACATATTATATCATTTTAGTGATAATTTTAAAAAATAACCCCCAACCCTTCATGTCTTTTAAGAAATGGACCAACAAAAAGATCTTAATTAATTAGGTAACCAATTTAAAAGAAATTCATAATCGGGTGACGTATGGTATAATTTACTAAAAAAGAAAAAAACCTCTAAATTGGAAGTGTTGAATCCGACATGGTGGCCCCATCTCACTCAATATCTGCCATCTTGGCCCCGTAGCAGACATTGCTGGAGGTTTTAACATATAGTAAAGAGGGAAAAAAGTGCCAGCTCCCTGAAATAAGTGGTAATCCCTTGACCGTTTAACATCCCTTCTTTAACTCGATTTGTATGTACACCTCCAATTTCCGCCACTCTGAGCTTATGCATTGGTTCATTGTATTGATGTTACCCAGACGGAAGAAAATTGTAGCCATCAAACAATGGTTATTAATCCCTCGCCTAATACAAATAAAATTATATGTCATTTTCATCATTATGTTACGACTTAAGACCTTAACCCCTTCTCTCTTTCCACTTTATTTTTTCTATCATTAGCAAACTTGTTTCGTATCATTACTTCATTCATTCTTTTTTAAAAGGATGATCAATGAGGAATAATCAAAACCTAAAACCTAAGGTGGAATATTCAATCAGTTAAGGGACTATAAGTTTCAATTTTCATTCATTCAATCCACCTAATTAAATAAAATTATAAATATTGAACCCATTTAGTTTTTTTTAATTATTGACAAAATTATTTATTTTGAGAAAAAGTATTCAACCCTACACTGACCGGTTTATTTTATGAACTGATTTTTTAATTTACAAGGCTGTATGTATATTCTAGAGCAAAAGTGTGGAAGTAGATACGTTTTATATAAAAAAAAATATGGTATATTATATAGAGGTATTAAATGGTATATGTTTATGAAAATTAAAATACAATTTCGTGGTTTATATATTTATAATATTTTAAATGAATTTTTTTAAAGAAAATGGTATAGTAATTTAAAAGAAGAGAGGGAGGGTTGTGAATTGTGAACCCCCTCCAGTCATTTGTACTATATGTTATACAGAATAATGTTGATGTGTAATATATATATAATTCAACATATAAAATTTTTATGAGGAAAAACAAAAGAAAAATCCATTACATCATGACAAACATTCCTTTCTATGACCTATCAACTATATCCTTATATGCTACTTTGAATGTTAACATCTCATCTCATTGGTTATGAATTTTATTTACTTTTTACTGATATTAATAAACTGGATGTAAAAATTCCTAGTGAGAATCCTATATTGTTCATTAAAGACAAAGTAGTAATGGATGTTGCTGAAAACCACGTGGCAAGCAGGCAGTGGGGAAGGAAAAAAAAAGCAAAGCCAGACAGACTCTCAGTATGTTACGATATTGATCAAAGCTGGGGCACGTGTCCACCAAATCAAATCAATCTTTTCTAGGGTCGAACCACAAAGTTAACGACACGTCACCGCGTGGCAACTCAAAACTCCCAAGACGACGTATGGGTACCAAGGTTTGACCAAATGCAGGTGGCAAGTGCTGATTGGATGACTTGTGACAGCTGAAAGATACTTGTCCCAAGGCAAGTGTTTTTTATTTGCCATTCTTAATTAAATGAAAAAAGGGTTTTCTTTTTTTAAGATATATATAAAAGGGAGAATCAAAGTTAAGTACGCTGTGACAGCGACGCCTTGGAGCCAATCTCCTGGCTGGAGCTGGGTTCTTTTTTATCAATGGCTTAGCCGAGGAACGAGGCTGAAAGATGGATGGATGGATGGCAAGTTTCTCCAAGAAGCATGGATATATATATATATAGTTGTAGTTGGCTTGGTTGTAAATGTAATGTCAGTATATGAAATTAAAAGAATGAATTTTGATTTTAAGTGGTGGAACGTGATTCATGCAGCCGACATTTTCTATATATTATAAAAACAAGACTTGTTGAAGTAGTGACGGTGATGATTCTGACAAATTACATTTTAATATTGGATTAACTATTAACACATGAAACATAGAATGGGAAGTCTGTAAAATGTGAAGTGATGCTTATACATGATTATTTCAAATTCAATTACATAAAAGTTAGCCAAGAAAGAGAACCACTTGGAGTTGATGCCGACATAAAACCTTTACTGCTTCTTTTTCTACCTTAAGGACTTACCCCTCGGATTAATGAAATATCTTAGTAGGATTTAATTAAAATTTTTAAGAGCAAAAAAATCTAGCACAAAAGATAGGAATAGAAATGAAAATTTTTATAAAGGCAAAAGAGGAAAAGCACTGTACGTTATCAGAGATCCCATAGAGTTTGGATATAAAGTAGGAATTAGCAGAATTTAGACATCCTATGACACCCAAACCCAAGCAGACGGATACTTACGGTTGTATATAAATACCAGCATACTCACAAGTACAAACGTCTAAAAACATTCCCTGTTTCTTCGATTCGTACTGCTACCTACTGGCTTGCCGGACCAACATTCGCGGCACTTAAAAATTTATTAGGAAGCAAAATTCAGGGCAAAGATGTTAGATGGGGAAGAATATAGAGAGGAGATGGGTGAGCCTTTTTCCAGCGTGGCTCAAGTTACACCAACTAAAAAGAAGAAAAACAAGAACAAGAGGAGGTTCAGCGATGAACAAATCAAATCTCTGGAATTGATGTTTGAATCGGAAACCAGGCTTGAACCTCGAAAGAAGTTGCAGGTGGCTAAAGAGTTGGGTTTGCAGCCACGACAGGTTGCCATATGGTTTCAGAACAAGAGAGCCAGGTGGAAATCCAAGCAGCTTGAACGAGATTACACCATCCTACAAGCCAATTACGATCTTCTAGCTTCCAAGTACGAAAGTTTAAAGAGAGAAAAGCAGGCCTTACTCACTCAGGTACTTTATTACTACTATCTTATCTTAATCTACTTGTTTGCGTAATTTTTTAAAAAAAAATGAAACTTTATCAGGGCTCTAACAGATTTTTTTTTCTGAACTCTTAATTAACAGTTGCAGAAGCTGAACGATTTGATTAAGAAGCCGAAAGAGGAAGAGCAGTGTTGCGGACAAGTTAACGGTATGAGGTGCAGTGAGGGAGCCTCAGATAAGGGAGAGACGACTGTGAAGTCTGATTCAGAAGGGCAGCTTAGTTTATCAATGGGAAGATCGGAACATGCTCTAGGAGCTTTATCGGATGATGATAGTGCCATAAGGACGGATTACTTCGGACTGGAAGAAGAGCCCAACCTTATGAGCATGGTGGATCCAGCTGACGGTTCTTTATCCTCTCCAGAAGATTGGCGTAGTTTAGACTCTGATGGTCTTTTTGATCAGTCCCCTTGTGGTTACCAATGGTGGGATTTTTGGTCTTGAAATAACCAAACAAAAACAAAACTATATAGAGGAAAATGTATGCAAATAATCTTTCCTTCTTTACACTGGGAGACATGGGGGAAAGCATGTCTATGTATCATTGAAATTTAGATGAAGAGAAGTAGATTTTGCGGTCGTCTAGATTCTAAAACCCAAAATTCGGCATCCCTGGTATGTACCACTTTGGATTAGGACACAGAACTGGAGTTCACTTGTTGCTTACAAATCATGTGCAGATGTGTTTGCATTTGAGACTGGGAGAGTGGGGAACGGTAAAGGAGGAGCTTATACCACTTCCAATGCTAAAAAAAAAACGATATATTCAAATCACTTCATCAGTTTCCTGCTTCTCCTTATTGGTTTGTGCAATTGTTTCGTCCTGCATGAGATTCAATCTTCAATTCCAGTACTTGTTATATGCTGATTATATCAGATTAGATTCCCATGTCCTCTCTGAAACTAGAACAGAGAGTATAAACTTGCTATGATTAATGTTAATATCTTGGATGATACAAGGCTAATTTCTTCTGGGATTGTACCTATGTACTCAAATTTGTCTTTACACCTTCAATTAATTTCCTTTCGACTGAAAGATTAAACTATATCAGGTAAATTGTTAAAATGTGATCCTATTTTATATAAACACAGCCACTTACAGCACATTTCTTCTATCATTAAACTGCAGTTAAATCATAAGATTAGATATTGGCACTCAGATGAAGGATAAGAAGAGGGGTAAACCAGAAACTCTATATTCAATTTTAATTTTGAGTTTTCTTTTTTCTGTTCTACTAATTATTTTACACATGCATAAATTTAAAATTCACCAAATAGTAACCTTTGGGAATGTGCGTAAGAGCATACCCTAAAACCTAAATTGATATTAACCTGAGGTTACGATGGGCCCTTGTTCAACTTCTTCATAGGTTGTTGGGTATTATATTTTATTTCTTAATGGATCAGACCAGGAATTTGGACATTTTAATAAACCCACAAGCCTGGGCCAAGGAAACACTCGTTAAGACGCCATTTTGTTCCATGCTCAGGCTCAGCTGATGCTTTTGGTTTTGGATTCATATAATAATATTCTAAGGTGAAAAATAAAATTATTTATACAAATGAATCTTTCATTAAATGCTGAACACTATATCGTATTAAGTTCAAAACTCCACCTTGATAAAGAGGCCATACGCCGTCTTTATTATGCTAAAACTTTATTGCTTTTTTTTCCTAAACCTTCAAATTTCCACATCTTTCATGGTGTAAATGTCACCTTCAACTTTTATGTTATCAAAACTTCTTATCTTAATACATCCGGTATATTAATAAGCCAATAAATTAAGCAACTTCCGTACTATAATTAATATATTTTATCAGGAATCATAAACTCATAGTTCAACAACAAATTAAATGCAAAATGACATGTTAGTGAGGTATCATTTAAGGTTTAAGTTGTATTAAGGTTAAATTTATGTGAGAGTCTTTAGTTTTAACATTCGTTAATGTCACGGATGGATTTTGTCCTATTCTTTAACTGTTTTGCTTTGTATTAGTTGAATTTTATTTTGTAATCACTCGTCCTTATAATTATAATTATAATTATAATTATAATTATATGGGATTATATTTAATGCCCATGAGTCTTATGTACCATCAATAAATCACAATTCGACACATCATTAATAACAAGAAATTGAAATACTTTCTAATAAATATTTAAAAAATTATTTAAACCCAATTATTTTTTCTTATTTTCTTCTCTTAACAACAACAATAAAAAGTACAACTTTTATTTATTTATTTAATGTTGTAAAAAATCTTGAGGAAAAAATTATACCTAATACAATTTTTTTTTTTTTGGGATGTGGTACGTCACTGGCCGAGATTGAATATAATGAGAAGAGACCGCCTCTATACTTGAAAGAAAGAAAAAACTGCACTGATTGTAAGGAACATATGGAAATTTTTCATCTATTTCTCATGTCTAAGAACTTCAACAGGAAGTGAAAAACTTTTCAACGCTTTCCACCACCACTAAACTTGGGGCAATATGTTGCAATAGTTGTGGGCAAATTACCCTTTCAACTCTTTCGTTGCTTCCACATTAGCTCAATTTTTTTAAATCTTTATTAGATATAGTTTGTTTTCAAGATTTTTGAAAATGAAGATTTTAAGTATTTATTAGAAAATCTTTCATTTTTTTTTATTTGATTCATTAAAGATGTGTCAAATTGTGATGCAATGATGATGCATAGTGACCTTGCATAAAGTAATATACTTGTATTTATAGTTAATATGTAATGGTAAATGATGCGGGTATATAAACTGAAATTAGATGGTTGGTTTACTTATTTAATCAAATTGGAATTTGGATTACTCCGCTGATATGTCAACCTTTTTTAGCTGAACAGGACATTTAGTTAATGAGATAGACTCAGCTTTGTAATGCTTAAAATATGCAATATTGGTGCAATGGATGTCCTGGGATTCCTGTTTAGATGGTTCTAAACATGCAACTGCTGTAGCCGGAGCAAGACGACTCCATTGAAAGCTATTATTTAACTAACATATCTGGTTGAGCCTGAAAGGGAGGATATCTATTTTTTTTAAGCTTGGATCCAAAAAAGGCCATATATTTATTTTGGTTCTTGTAATGTACATAAGACATCACTAATAGAAATTAACCTAATCTCTCTGATATAAGCAAATGGTCCAAATCTGTGTCTCTTTCTTATCGTGAATCGGTAATTTTACAAATAGTATAACGACACTGATTTCGCTGGCAAAAGATGGATAAATTACGACATTAACAGTAAGTAAACAGCAATAATTTATGACAATGGAAAACAAACAAAATAAAAAAGGGGCAAGTCACATGGGCAATTAAGAAGGCTAACTGCGATAGTCTGTAGACTCTACGTGGGGTTAACCAGCTAAGGATTTGAGAAATGAAAAACAGTGCATAATTTAGGACCCAAGTATGTTGATAAAATCTTACATGCATTAACTGATCTGTTGCACTACTGCTTTTAGTTCATTGCAGAAGATAGAAAAAGAAAAGAAACCATGTTCTCAGGTTTTGATTAGCCTAAAGCTATCCCATTTTTGGATTACCTTATTCGTAGTATATTCAAAGACTATCCCATTTCCTTAGTGGAAAATTACAAGGTTTTCTACTATTAGTGTGCGGGATTTCAGGGAAATGGTGATTAGATGGGGTGAAGGAGCAATTTCACCAACTAGACAGATGGGAAAGTTAATGAGAATATATGGCTAGGTAAATTTATAGGATATGCTTGCTTCACTCTATCTTCATCCTCTACTAGATCATGATTGGACTATTCGGTTTGGTTAATGACGTGATGGTCTCATCTTTTTCTTCTTGTACTAGTAATCTTTAAAAAGATGTTTCAGCTCCTCCCCTAATAAACCAATAAAATACATGCATTCATCATGTCCAAAAGCTTGTTTTGTTAGGGCTTTTCAACAAATAATTTAATGGTAAATGATTCCTTTGTTCTCACCCCGACATAATTTCCTTATACAATATCTAGAACCCATTGCTGCAACAAAGGCAAGTAGAAAAGTTAAATTGCAAAGTATAAAAATTATGCCCAGAAAGCATTTGTTGTCATGATTAAGAAGTGGGCAGTTACATAGGCAATTGATGTTTTGTTTGTAGTTGTTGGAATTCATTTGGGGTCACCGTCTGTGCCTAGCTAGAGGGTGTTACCGCTATGTCTAATATCATGCTCTCACAGTATTAATTAATGATTAAGCGGTAGGTAGTGGTCTTTATCAAGACGAAGGTTTGGTACATTTCTAAGATCGCTTTCCTCCTCCTCCACCGTCTTAATTCCCACGAGCCTACTGGACGACAACAACTTATCGGACCCCTCCTACAAATAAAATTTGGTTCACCCTAAAACCATAACAAATTTCTTCAACCCCGGTTTCTATTATTTTGTCGCTTATCTTAATTATTTATAGATTACTTTCAAAATATTTATCTAATTATAGATTAAATTTTCAACACATCCCTAATCCCTTGGTTTCTCTCAAAATCTACAAGAAAAGTTATTAAACTAATATCATTGATTACGATGTTTAATTATTTTTGTTAATAGGTATATTGACAAATTTAATTCTCAACATTTAGTTTTTTTTTGGTTAAATTTGATTAATAAATTTTTTTAAAAAGAGTTAGCTCACATTTTTCGACGAAAATGATAATTAAAATATTAGTTTTTAATGATATTTATGTGACAATCGTATGCTAATTAATGTATACTTTATTATGAAATAGCACTATTTATTTTATATGTCATGTCAAGAAATAATTTAAAATTTATAAAATTATTCAAATTAAAAAATATAAAAAAATCATAAAATTACTATAAGATACACACATATTACCATGGAAATTGTCATTTTTTAAAATTTAATATTTTAATTAGTATTTTTGTTAAAAAATAAGCACTTCAACTTTTTTTGAAAGGTTGATGATTAAATTCATTTCTTTTTAAAAGTTGAGGGTAATCAAATTGATGAAAAATTATAAATATTGATATTATTATCTCTTATTAATGAGCTCAGAAATGAAATAATTAAGTCTCTATAACAATCAAATTTAAAAAAAAAAAGAATGAGAATAATTGAAACAACGTCAATCATTTCGTTAATAAATAGAACTCTAAAAATTTAATCACGTGTAAATGCACAATTATTTGAATTTTAAAATATTTAACTAACATAAAATATATAGTCTTCATGAAAATTTCAAAATACTCTAAAATTTCAAAAGATATAAAAATAAAAAATTGATAATTATTTCCTAAATTTCAAAAAAAATCCAAAGAGAATTCTTTAAATCATTATAAATTTTAAAAGTTCAAAAAATAAATAAAACTTTAAAAAGTTCTTTAAAGAATTTTTTAATTATTTTTCAAAATTTTAGAAATTTGAAAACTTTAACAAATCTATTTTTTAATGGGTTAAGTGCTAAAAGAAAAATTAAGCCTTTAATAAAAAACACGTTATTCAAGTGATAATATGGTAGGTGGCGTTGCAGTTCACATGAAAAATTGATCATGTGATGTTTGTCTGAGAAGATGATGACATGGTGGCTTAATTAAAATTTTAATTATTTTACAAGGATTCTTTTAACATTTAAGCCTAAAATTACTAAAATATTGAAAAAAATTAGAAAATTATTAAAATGATATAAAAATATAGAAAACTTATTAAAATTATAAACATGATAAAATATTATAAAATATATTAATATATTAGGACAATATAAAAATGTTATAAAATATGGAAATTACAGAAAAATTATTAAAAACCATAAAAAAAGTTATAGAAATTTATTAAAAAAATATAAAATGAGTAGTAATTTTTTAATATTTTAGTAATTTCTATAGAAAATTATTAAAAATATTAAATATTACCATTGGAGAATCACTAGTAACAAAGAAGGGAAACTAAAGAAAAGAAAAAGAGGCGTACTTCTTTTATAGATGAAGACTTCAATATCCCAAAATCTGAGATAAGTCTCTATTTTTATAAAATAGAGAAGTCAGAATCCATTGGCTAACTGACTCTAATAGAATCCTCTACCTATAAAAATTAGTTCATACCATAAAACAAATACAAAATACATATTTATCAGGTGTTACAACATCCTATACTATTCTAACATTCACCTATTTTACTAAGTTTCCAAAATTGATAAATTTATTGTCTCAACATAAAAAAACAAATGAACCAACATACCTGCAACTAACAAAGAAACAAATAAAGTAATAATACTAGTATCATTGCTACCCATTCTGGATATCTATTGAAGTTGCTAATACACCCATCTTATTGTGAAAGTAGTTGAAGGATGGTGCTTAGAGTGGCTTGGTTAATGCATTAACTTATTGGTCATTTGCAATTTTGGGTCAAATTCTTTAATATTATTTTATTCGAAAATTAAAAGGACTTATCGCCAAAATCAAAGAACAACCGATTAAGCTAGAGTACAACCAATTAAGATGGCTCATGATAATCTTGAGAATCCTGATGCGGTTGGCAATCACCTAAAGAACAAAGGAGGTGTATTGATTAGCGTGTCATTATATTTGAGTATCATTAGACCTATTATTGAGGCGAATAACTTTAAAATCAATGCTGGCACTATGTAGTTGATTCAAAATAACTTCTTTAGACTATCAAGTAAAGACCTAATTTTTATTTAAGAACCTTTTCAGATATTTTTTATACTATCAAGTATAATAGGTTATTTGATGAGACAATCTTTTAAATTTTCTTTATATGGGAGAGCTAAGGATTGGCTCAACTCTCTTTCCTATGCTTTTATTGCTTCATGGGATCAATTGGTAGAGAAATTTTTGGCCAAATATTTCTCTCTTGTTAAATCAACTAGACTTTTGAGGGACATTCATACTTTCACTTAGTATGATAGGGAGACTTTGAACGATGCATGAGAAAGGTAAAAGGAACTTCTCAGAAAGTTCCTACACCATGGTTTGAAAAGTGCTCAACATATTTTGATATTTTATAATGGTTAGATGTTGCAATGAAAATTTAGGTTGATGGTGAATCCAAAAGTTTGTTGGTGCGAAAGTTTATGGAAAATGCTTATGCTATTTAGGAATAATTAACCTTTCAATGGGTTACTTTGACTATGAGTTAATGGGTTATAGGAAAATTTTTACTTTCGGTTATACCGATAAGCGTTAGACGCAATTTATTTACTTCAGAATTGTTCGATGAGGCATTGGGTGCCAAATTGGTGTGTTAGTTGGATCTGTGTATCCGTTTGAGTTCGAGTCAAGTTAATAGGGGTTTAAAATATAAAGATTCGATAATGTTGTTTCATGTGAACTAAAATTGGGAAAGAGTATATGAACCAGTTATAAGCTTAAAGATTGATATCGAATTTGGTCGAATATATTGATTTGATTCGAAATACGATATGCTATTATAAGGTATTCTTAAACTAGTTAATGAAATATGTTTAAATGGAATTATATGGCATAAATGGTGCATTTTGCGTGATGATTTGTATTGTTATAAATAGTATGATTATTAAATGGCATACATTGGTTTAATTTGCTTTTTGGTTAATAGAATTGTAGATATACCACTGAGTTTATACTCAGCATACGACTTTATTTTTTGTACGCAAGTTTGGTTAAATGCGAACTCCATAACCTTGGCTTCAGCATTCGGATGGAATCCCAAACTTAGCGAAGTTGGTGAATTTCTTTTGTAGTTAAATGACATGTACCTAGGTTCGGTCATTTTTGTATATAAGCATTGATTATTTGCTTTTATATGTTATAATTATGAAGCATGTTTTTGATCAAATGAAAGTAGATTGTATATGTGTATAGGCTTGAATGTAGTATGAAATATATTTGTAGATAGTTAAAGTTTGCTTGATGATTCTTATTAGTGAAATTACTAAGAAATGGATTAATGGATTGGTTGATAAGGTATAGGTGGTTGTTAGATATTTAAGTTTTGTGTTTGATTTGGTGTGTATGAGCATGTTTTGGTAATGATGGAATGTAAAATTTATAAGTGAGAATGAATCTTAGGGATTATGAATTCGTATTGGTAGGCGGATTGTTATGGAAATTGTATAAATGAGAGTTTAAGTTGATGAATAGGATGCATATGGTTATTGGTACATATTTTGGACATGTTTTGGCATGTTTCATGTAGGTAGGAATGGCTTAAATGATGTAAAATTTGGTTAGTTTGTCAATAGGTACCAATTAGTATATTTTGGCCAAAACAGTATGTAACATCACGATTTTTATATGTCGTCGTGAAAATAAATAACCTGTTGGGTCACGGTGCGACGAGAGATCTGTTATCTCGACAAGGCCATTACAGTATGTGACGTTGCGACGTCAATTGACTTGACGTCATGACGTGACAAACTGTTTGTTATCGTCTTTACGTGGGAAGGAGGACGTCACAATGTCGATCCCATATTTTGAATTCTTTATAATTAAGTCCTATCTCTTTATTTCATGTTGAATGTATGTTTTAACTAAAATTTAATTATTAACTGCTATGAATTGTTTGTGTTTTAATTGTAGTTACTCCGACAATAAATGTAACATATCGGAACCCAAACTCGATGATCGGGCCGAGTGTTGGGGTGTTATAAAAAATGAGTGGAGTAGAATTTAAGGTATGAATTTTTAAGTAAAATTGATATTCTAGTTCAGTGGAGTAGAAATGTGAGTTCAATGGAGCATGCCAAACTTTGGTGCTACATATAAAGATGAGACAAAAAAACCTCAATGGAACGACATTTTGTTTTCGGTGAAGCATGCCAAAAATTTGGGTTTTCACATAAAAAAAAATTGAGAAATTTGGTGGAGTCGATTTTTTTTATTATAATGGAGTGAATTTTTATATTATCTTGTTTTGTTTTATTTTGTTTATTTGAGAAAAAACATAATTTCTAAAACAACATACCAACGCCCACTAGCTAGCCATGCACAAGCAACCACTTTAACACTTGTCGTATGCCTAATTGCCTACCACTAGCCCCCTTAAAATCACTACGTACAAAAAATGCACTTTAGCATTATCGCCCCACCACCCTTGCGCCCTTGTGCACTTATTCGTATGCTCCAGCCTCGTTGTGCTCCACCACCCCTACGAACCCCGATTGCATGACTTAGCCTACCTGCCTATGTGCCATAACCCCAGCTGCCTATCGTTGCATGACCTTCAACCCAACCACTAGCTAACTTCAATCTGCATTCCTTCTAAGCCCTTATCCTAACCTAGTCACCCGCGTATAGCTGCCCCAACCCTTAATTGGTCCCAACACCGTTCGCACACTTATTCAACATGTTTGGTTTAATTTTTTCATCTTTTCAAATTTTCTGACTAGCATATAAATTTTGTTTTTTTTTAAATTTAATTTTCACTTAATTTCATTTCGATTTTGTTAAGAGTAATTGGTAATACTTGTTGTTGGTCATGATCATTACTCATTTTTTGTGAAATATTAGCTCCTGGATATTTGTGATTATTTTGAACTATTGTTGGATGCAAATGACTACTTGTGACTTGTACGACGTGGTGGATTATCCATCTCTTCATCAATCATTTGTTGGTTTGGCTAGTATTTTGCTTACCATTAAAGACGATAATTTAGCTACTAATCAGGGGAGCTTTTTTCTATGCCTATCGTATTTTCTTCTTTCTAGTTAAATGTTGTTATTTTGTTTCGTTGTTTTATGGTTTCTATGTCTCTATTATATTAAGGACAATGTGATATTTAAATTTGGGGGAGAGGTGTATTTTCGTTTGTTATTTTGGGTTTTGGTGCATGTTTTGCGTGCTGCATGAAAAAAGAAATTTGCTTATTTTGTTTCAATGATGATACTCTATGCTTTCATATTTCAAGATTGATCACTAATTTTGCATGATTTGTATTCTATTGTAATACCCTGAAAATTTTTACAGTAAGATATTATCTTAGATATAGTAAAATAAGGAAATAAAGCGACAAAAAAGGAAATTTTGGAGTTATGACAATATTGGGAAGTATATTATGATATATTAATTCAAGAAAGGACTAAATGGTAAAAGTGAGAAAAGTTTTGTTGCCTAAGAGTAAATACTCAAAACTTGAGAGGTTAGAGTGTAAATATGAAAAAGTTGAAGGACCAATAGTGCAAATATTTTAAGGGTAGAATGATCTAGAAAATAAGGAAAATGGATGAATTAGGACCAAATTGAATATATGAAGAATTATGAGGGACTAAATTACAATTTTATCAAATTAAATGATGATTTAAGGATGGAATTTTAAGGGATCATATAAGGCAAAATAGTCAATTAGAAGGAGAGAGAAATCTATAAGGCAATGATGATGTTGGTAATATTTTATAATTATTTAATTAGATAAATATTGTTTATTAATATTTTAATGAGATATTTTATTATTTTATTATTATTTATAGTATATAAGGAAGGAAAGATGAAGAACTTTCATCATCTTTCCCATGAATTAACGTGAGAAGAAGAGAGTATAATTTGGTTCTTTTACCAAAAATTCACCATTTTCACCTAGAAATCAAAAGAATTTCCATGGTTACCAAGAGAGAAAGATAATAAGAAGATCATGGGAGCTAGAATATCAAGTTAGATTCAAGAAATAGAAGCTGAAGGAGAGAGAAAATGAAGTTAAAGATTAAAATCAATAGAACAAGGTAAGAACATTAAGATTTCAATATATTTTTAAGTTTGTTATTATTGAAAAAGCATGGAAATGATGTTATAGTAGAGTTTTCTTATATAAGGTTCTATGTTCTTGATATGTTAGTGAAGGGAAATAAGAGAAAGTGATGGGAAATATTATAGAGAAATGGAATAAGGGTGTTATAAACTTAGTAATCAACATTTTGCACTAAAACAGTTTTGGACAACAGCAGTAGTCTAAATTTGAAAAATCACCAAAAATTGTGGAAATATAATTAGAGGTTGAGTAAAATATGAAATTAAATTTTATTGAGTCTAGTTTTTCATAGAAGAAATGATGTAAGCAATGGAATTGTAAATTATGAGATATAATAAAATTTGTGAGACAATGTCAGAATGATTTTGAGTTCCCCTATTCTGACTTTTGAATATCATTAAAAATTGTATAAAAATACTAAATGTTTTAAATTTGTGTTTTTAAATTCTTAATGAGTCTATTTTCAAGAGAAACAAATGGGAACATCATATGAATCCCGTACTAAGAGATAATTATTTTTTAGTAAAGAAAGGTTGAAGCTGTCAAACAGCAGAATAGAGACAAATTTGAAGATTTTATTATGCTTATTGGCTAAATTATAAATTCTGAAATTTTTATGGTAGAAATATAGTCTAGTTTCCAAAACATCAAACGAATCTTAATTCTGTAGCTCAAGATATAAATAATTTAGTGACTATGACTCAAGTGGACAGCTTGATATGAACATATAAGTAAATAGTGAAATTATGTATATATTAAGGATGTGGAATGGAGAGGAGGAAAATATATATAAATATTCAGCTAGTATGCGTTTACATTAAAAATGGCTAATTTGCATGTTTTAGGCTCAGGGACTAAATTGAATAAAAGTAAAACTTTCAGGGTAATTTTGTAAAAATGTAAATAATGACCAAATTGAAGGAAATGAATTGTTTTATTGTATAAATTAATAAATTAAATGAAATTATTAATTTAGATCAAGATCGGGTGAAAAATTGGGGAAAATAAAAAATTACCAAAATACCCCTGAATCTTGATATTTTTACAATTTAGCCAGGTAAGTTCATATGATTGAAATTTTGTGATTAAATGTTAAAAAAAATTGAAATCATATAATGTACTATTTCATATTTTTGGAAGAATGATTAATGTGATAATATGAAAATCGAAGCAAGGGTTCAAATTGAACAGACCGTTGGATTGAGTATAATCGTTCAGTGATCAGTGATGAATTGACAGATAAGGCCATGGTTGGACCATGGCAAAGTGTGAATGTAAGACCATAGCTGGGCTATGGCATTTCAATGAAAAGACCATAACTGGATTATGGCAATTTGAACATAAGTCCATGGTTGGACCATGACAATATATGTGTGTACGTGTAAGACCATAGCTGGGCTATGGCATCGTAATTAAAGTGTAAGACCATAGCTGGGCTATGGCATCGTAATTAAAGTGTAAGACCATAGCTGGGCTATGTCATTGTGATAAAGTGTAAAGACCATAGCTGAGCTATGGCATTATGATAAAGTGTAAAGACCATGGCGGGGCCATGGCAATATATGTGCAAGATCAAAGTGGATTGTGGCATCAAGAAAACAACGTACTCAAATCCGTAAGACGTTCTCTAATTTGACAAAGATTGGTAAGTGACATATGAAATTAATATTGAAAGACTTATGGTTATTATTGGTATTGATCTGAAATAAGTGTACCTATTGATATTTAAATAAATTCAACGGGTAAAATCCTGACATGAGAAGATACGAGCACAAAATGAATCATTACTTGTATATGCCTGAAATATATATAATGATGTGTACATGTTATATGGACACATGGTGTGGAAAGTATATGCACATGGAATTTGAGTAATGTTAAGTTCGATATGAACTATTACCGGAATATATATATATATGAAATACATGGAAATTGTGATACATGAAATATTGATATAATGAAATGAATGATATATGTTATTGAAGAGAATGATAAGTATCATGACATGTACATATATGATTATCTTTGATATGTTGATACAAGAAAATTATGTAAGTTAAGACGAGTATTAAACTCAAGTGTGACATGTCAAGAAAATGAGTTTATCAATGTTGAATTTATATGTAATATGTGCAAGTATGCTAACTAGTGTTGCTGCTTGAAACTTAGGCAAATGTAAAGCTATTGGTCGAATGGTGATATGTTTATGACTTGTGTGTCATGCATTGGAATAAGTGTGGAAAGTAAAGAAATACAAATGAAAATAAAAAAACTCGGAAGAGTTAAAATTATTTAAAATCTTACTAAGTTTGGGATAAAGGATAAAGCTACAAAAATTCAATGGAATAGATTGTTATGGTTCCTATTTCACATACCAAAACATTCTCCTGTCGAGTGGTTAACTATCCATAGCAAATCATCCACTGAATATTGGCTTATAAAGGACAAAGCATTGATAATAGTATGGCAAGGAGTGCTACAACTTTGCCACATTCAAAGATTAGTAGACAATTGGCAATAAAAATTACAATGAGTTATTAACAAGCAAAGATTGGAAGACTTTTATTTTCATCTTATTAAGAATAAGATAGAATGCTCATTTTATTATTGTTTTGCTAGGACATAAGAATTCATTTTTAAAAAAATTAATAAAACCACCCAATAGTGGATTACAAAAAGGACTCATCACCAAAAAGAAACCCACCAATAAAAATATACAATTGACTCGCACCTATCCAAAACATATACAAAACAAAAGAAATACAATCCCTCAAAGACACACCAAACAATAAAAATGAAATATTATCCAAAATAGAAAACAAACTCCCTACAGAAGACTGTGGTAAACTAAGTAGAGGCGAAACTAGAAAATTTAAATTGTGGGGTCAATTTTAAAAAAAAATTAAAATATTTATAAAAGCCATATAATCTAATGTGTAAGATTTTTTTCTTGTTGTCCTTCCTCTACTTCACGAGTAGACTTTCTTTTAAAATATTTTCTCATTTATGTTAAACATTTAGAACAAATAAATCTAATTATTAAATGCACAAAAGTGTTTACAAAGCCTTTTTGGTGCCATGGGAATGTAAGATATTATTTTTGTTCAAATATAAGATTCACAATAATCACACTTGCAATAATAATTTCTAAATAAAAATGTTAAATTTCTAATCAATATTTAAAAAATTTAATATTATAAATACGATCAAACCTAACTTCCTCATGAATTTGTACTGATCAACCTCTAAAAATTATTACCCAATCACGATGTTAGGAATCTTATATAAAATCAATGTGCCAAAATCATTCAATAAATAAAAAATTAAATCTTACATAAAAATCTTATTCTATAACAAGAAAAGTTCCAAATCCTAATTTTCTAAAAGAATTTAATCAATAAAGCTTAAAAAATACATAGTTATTCCCGACCCATTTGAAAGTATTAAAATATTCAACACCTATATTGAGAGTGTGAGAGAATAAGAGAAATTTGAGAAAAGAAAGTGATGTATTGAAAAAAAAAATTAGGGATTTTTAAATAGAGACATTTAATTATTTTTATATAAAATAATTATTTTCAAATGTTTTGAGAAATCAACTTTTTTATAAAACAATTTTCAAATATTTTGTAAAATCAATATAAATTTTTAAAAAAAGTTATAAATAATTTATTTTTCCTTTGTGGGGTCAACATTCCATATGGCTCCGCTGACACTAAGATGAATATGATTCATCACTTTCCATCACCAAGATGAAAATGATTCACTTAAAACATAAAACACCCCCTAATTGCTTCAAAGAGTCTTGCTTATATCTACTTGATTTGGAGGGAAGGCAGGAATAGAGGCTATAGTTAGAAAGCGATTAGGGGGTGCAAATATAAGGATTAGTGATACCTAAATTATAGACTTTGTAACTAGAAACTGTAATTTTCTTATTTCTTTTTGGATAAAAAAAAAGAAGGGCATCTCCCTCACCATCGTGTGAAGTAGGGGATTAAAAATGTCGAATTCCATGTTCATCTTCTTTCCTAAAAAGTTGGAACATTATTTGGATTATCAGCAGAGGGGCCCAGGGGTATTAATTAAGAAACGTGCTTGTTTTAACGAAACTTAGGCTGCTCATCCACAAGTTGTCTGTTGGAAAGTAATCCCATGAATAGCAAAAGATGATAACTGATTAATTACCGCTACTTAATTTACAGCCTCCTTCCTTAGACACTTGTACAGAAAAGGGAAAGCAGCTCTCTCTGTCATTTTTATAGTAGTAGTATTTGCTATCAATAATATGAACAAAAGAAAAGAAAAAAAGAAAAAGAAAAAGCAGAGCCGCACGATAGTTGAGACAAAAATGCTATATTCCACACCATAAGCCAAGAGTTTCATTGTCATTGGTCTAGGATTTGTTGAGAGTTTCAGTCAATAATGAAGATGATTGTGAATGCTGTCTTTTTCTCTAAATTAATTTCTTTGGGGAAAATGGGCTATATGTGTACAAAGCAAACGTATAGTCTGACTCTTAGTTCTAACCTCTTTAGTGATGTCTTGTACAGATTGATTGAGATCCTCCCTCCCAATGCGCTACTATTAATTAGTTTGTAAAGAATTTCAGTACAGACATCCAAGTGAAATCTGATGATTATATCTGTAAACTGTCACCAGAAATATACTGCATGCCTCAAGTAATTAACGTTGTGAATTTTCTTTTTTGGAGAAAGACATTTTGGAATCCGAAGCTATTAATTTAACGAGAATTCACGTCTTGGAAAAAAGAGATGAGTAAGGTTAAAGCTTTTATCATATACTAGTACCACATAACGTAGCTTCATTCTTTGCTTCTCTGACCATAGTTCATGAACAGGCGGACAGGTTAAAGGCACACTAATAGTTAATTCGCACAAGATATAGTAGTAATACAGATAGATAATTAACTATGCAGTAACAAATGAAGATTAAGAACCTCAGACTTGAGGGACACAACCAAGACAAGGTTATCAAGGGTTCACTTCCCTACTACTATTTTTTTGGGGGGTCTTTGATTCTCATGTTTTCGCTCTTCTTAGTTCCTCATTTTCGAGGGCACAATGTCACTGGTGTGATAGGCTTAATTTACGTCTGGGGCGAACATTAACACTCAAAGGATTAGCCATCTCACAAGATAGTCTTAAAACTTCGGATAAGTCAACGGGATTTTGATCTGAGGGTAGCCATTCAAAGTCGTGCAAAAGGGTTGCCACCCAAAAGCTGACGGTGGTCAACCCCAAGTTCTTTCCCGGGCATGTTCGCCTGCCCGACCCGAATGGAGCCAGCCTAAGGTCTGAACCAAGCACAGAAAACTCCCCTTCACCTTCTCCAGTCACAAATCTATCGGGCATAAATTCAAATGGATTTGGCCACTCTTGAGGGTCCCTCGTAATAGCCCACATGTTCACCATTGCTGTAGTCCCCTTGGGCACGTGATACCCATCAATAGTGGTATCAGTGATAGCTAGACGGGCCCAGGAAAGGAGGGGGCCCGGTGGATGAAGCCTCAGAACCTCCTTGATCACAGCCGGAAGATAAATCATTTTGGCTACATCAGACTCGTCCACAGCACGTGATCTGCCAACAACGTTGTCGAGCTCATCATGGACCCTCGATTGAACCTCAGGATGAAGCACAATCCTTGCTAGTATCCACTCAATCAGCACCGCCACAGTATCAGTTCCCCTGAATACCATTTCCTATACAAAAAGCCACGTGACGTATTTTATTTAGTACAATCAAACTCAGTACCAGAAATAGTATTGATTTGATTTGTCTTATTTCTCCAACACCTTTCTTAAACAAGCTACATTTTTTAACATGGAAAACGTTAATCAAATGATATGAGCTCTAGTAATTTTTTTATTTAGTACATTTTTTTACAGTAAGAAATATAAATTGGATGGCTTACCCACAGAATGGCGATCATGTCGGAGTCTGATAATTTATCGGTACCTTGGAGAGAGAGTAAAACATCGACGAAATCTCGAATTTTAGAGTTTGTTGGAGCCCTACCTCTGTGTTGGGCTATAATCCGGCTGACAAAGCGGTTTACTTTAGGGACAAGGTTTGAGCATCTAAGTCTGAGTTTCTGAAGATCAAAATCTACCAACCAAGGGAGATGGTCAGAACAATTAAATGTGCCCAGTAAATCGTAGCCTTCATCAACTAGATCTCCAAGTTGTTCAACTTCAGTATTGATGGAATCTAACTTATATTTTCGTCCGAATATCGAAGCCATCATGTTGTTTAGAGAAGCTCGTTTGAGGACTTGGCGTACGTGAAAGCTTTGGTTAGAGGTGTGAGCAAATAAAGTGACCATTTCAGAGGCAATCACGCGCCTCTGATCCTCTGCACCTTTAATTTGCTTAGGACAGAAAAGGTGCGTAGCCGCGATTCTCCTCAGGGTTCGCCAGTAAACTCCATAAGGAGCGAACCCGATTGCTCTATTGAACATCAAGCTATACGCCGCCTCTTTCACTGGACGATCAGCAAATACAGAGCTGTTAAGAATCTCTCTTGCTACATCCGAGTTGCAGGTTACAATAACACGAGTATCTCCGAGGCTAAAGGCCATGAGCCTCTTAGCCTTGCATGTCTCAGCAGCGGATGCAATCCGGTGGTGAGGCAGGGAGCTGGCCATAAGGTTCATGCTGCCAAATAGAGGCAACCCTCTAGGCCCTGGAATTGGCTCGTTAGCGTGAGAAGAAAGAGAAGAACAAATTTTGAACCTATTTTTGCCCCAAGCTGGACCACCGGGGTGAGCCCAGTAGAGTAAGATCATAAGTAGCCAGGCAAGAGCGATGATCAAAATTGACCATGCAATACTTTCCTGAGAAAAAGCTCGGCATTTGGATGCAAGGGCGAAGACCCAGACACACTCTATGTCACTGCTCATAACTATGATGATATTACAACACCAAAGCACAGGGCCAGATGGGTTTTCGATTTTGAGGCGTAAAAGAACCGAGTTTGGCTGCTATTTATATAGAAGCCGAAGAGCTTAGAAACCTACAAAATTAATAACCGTTGGAAATATGAAAGATGATGCCAATTTTTCTGGCATATTAGTCATGCCCCCGCTGTGTAGGAAATTTTAAAGGCCAAACAGTTGTGATCGTACTGATAACAGTTTCTCTCCTCTTATAGAAATGATGCCAACATTTTAAGAAGTTGGTTTAATTTTTTAGTATATGTATTTGCTGTATTGGAAGCACCTAAGAAAAATGACTATTTAAGCAGTATTATTATATTCACAACAAATGAGAAGGAATTCATTATTATTTTTACCATTTTTCTTTTATTTTCTCTGAAATTAAATAGAGCAGTCAAAACCCAAATATTTAGTCATATATAATGTATGTGATTTAATTGCTGAAGTGACTTAACATGTCTAGTTATTATTAAGTTTGCGACTGACTCATTCCAAACCCAATGATGTATGGCCTTTTTAAGCAGCTCATGTTACCAACAATTTATATATAATATATTTGAATATATTCAAAACTTATGTTTTTTTTATATTTGTAAGAATATTTATATTAATTGAGTTAATATTTAATTGAATTAGGGTTCTTTTGAATATATGATATATTTTCTTTCTGTTAATGTAAAAGTAATGATAATAATAAAATTAAGTACTGTAATGTGAAATAAAAAAAAGTTAAACGTATCACACTGAAATAAATACCTATTCAAATGAAATCATACAATAAGTAGTTACGAGATTTTATTATAATTAAGGTCAACATTACAGCCATTGATTTAATTAAGAGATTCCCTATTCTTACATAACCCTATCTAATAAAATAGTAATTTATTACTAACTAAGAAGTCGCTTATCTAATAGCATTCACAATATATTGTTATTGTTATTATGCTACCAATGTTACTGTATTCTCCAGGAAGTGAGTTATGACGTATATATAGTTATGGTATGCTAAATACCATGTAAAAATAAATACCTGCTAAGTTTAACCATCAACTGTATTACCACTTGCTGTAGTTCTTTTTTATATTTTAAACTAAATAAACAAGTTTAACCTGCCCTCTCCTATCCTACTATATAGCACATAAACAGGGAAAGATTTTTACGTGGTCCTAAAGATTTTGGCCTCTTTTAGGGACAGGGATAGGGTCTGGGTCAGGTTCTCCCATTAGAATAGGCATATATTGAAGACTACGAACTGAAAATAAATTATGTAAAAAAAGTATATTTATAAAATTTTATATTAACATCAAAACTTATGTATTGCATGCATATTCAAATCTTATAATATTATTATTTGACTAAAACATGAATTAATATGAAAACTCATAACATCAACTTAATTTAAGGTTTAATATATGTAAAGACTGACACATTAAATTATTGTCTATCCAATCTTTTTTTCCCAACTCAAGAAATATTATGGAGATTTAAAAAGAATTATTATGCCAACAGTGATTACAAAAAAGGAAAAGGAAAATATGCAACCAATTAACACGAGATTTCAAAACTTGTTTTAAAAACGTTAATGGATTAGATAGGAAGAAGAGGTACAAACATTGGCTGTCAAGGGAATTAAAAAAAGGCTGGACCCTATTTTTCTATATTTTATTTGAAAAGACAAGACCCACAGTCTACGCCTTTGCTTGGAACGGAGGATTGCTTCAATTTGTATTAAACACCAATACCGCAAAAAAAGAAGAAGCTCAGGCTGCCCATCCACAAGTTCTCTCATCGAAAATCAATCGCAGGAATAGCCAAAGGTGATGACTGATTAATTTACAACTCTTGTCTCCTTTTTTTTCACGAGTAAATTAAATGCCTTGATTGTAGTTTTTGAAAAAAAAAAGAAAAGATGATGGCATGTGATGGAAGAATACTGAAAGCAGAAAGGAGAATAGGCAGAGCCGCACAAAAAGTTAAAAATGGTACATTTCCATACCAAACGCTAAAAGTTTCATCATTCACGACTTTGTGTTGCTCTTTGAATAAACAATGATGATGATTGTTGATGTGATTAGAGGGCATTGTCTTTTTCCTTTTTGAAAATATATTTGTATTATGTTACACGGAAATGGCCTGTACGTACAAAGCAATCATATAGTCTTCAATTTTCCACTTCGCAAATAATATTAAAAATTTTATTAATTTTGAAAATAGGGTCCACAACAAATTAATTACAAAAATAAAATATTTATTACACTAACTTACTTTAGGTGTCATCTAACATATTTGGTACACCAATAATTAAAAAAACTCTAAAAAGTAAAAATTTATTTTTTAAATTTATGTCACCAATAAGACACACCACATTAAATAAAAAACATTATTGTTTCAGGGATTAAATGGAGGGAAAAAATATTAAGACATTAAATGAATAAAAATGCCATGTATTAAATGTAGGGGAAATAGCTATTATCTAATATTGGATTACAAGCCAATATTTTTTTTATTTTTATTGTTGTCAGAAATTTTTTTACAATTTATTTTAACTTTTTCGACTTGTTTTTTCATATCAAATTTTGTTTAAAAACATTCACCAGTGCCACCAATGCCTCAAGCGACATCCAAAACTATTATAGCAAACACTTACTTTTTATAATTAATTTATTTCCTATTTTATTTTTGTAGTTAATTAATATTTAATATTATTTTTACAAAAAGGCCACATTTTTTGGTTTAAGGGTGTAAAAGCCATCAAACTTTTTCAAAAAAGAAGAAGAAGCAATTAAGTGTTTTTTTTACTTAATTGGGTATTTAAACTACTAAAATACATAAAAAAATTTCTTTGGCCATTAAAGTTAACTTAACTGCTCCTTTTTTTTCCAGTTAAAGCTATCACGTGTCACAACCATAACGTGACATTCTGCAAAAAAAAATGATAAAAATAAAAATAAATAAAAGTTATAAAAATTACGTCGATAATAATGAAAGGTTAAAGATATCGACTACCTGGTAAATAGAGAAAAAAATTACGTTGATTACATTGGAAATCCTTCGTTTTTCCCAATAATTATTACGTCAATCTTATGTATGGTATATATAAGGTATCATTTGCAGGTATAAAAAAAATTTAAACTCGTGATCGCATAACGACCATCAACTGACCATCAGTTATATTCAAACCCGTGACTGCATCACGGTCGCCGATTGGACCTCTACATAGACTTCGACCTGTGATCGTATCAAGCATTGTCACCCCAAAACCTGACTTCCATAGGATGAGTTTCTGAGATAATTGTCCTATATTGACATTACATATAAAATGTATGTGTTTTGAGACGCATTATTACATTCTTGACCCCTCAAATCTACATATAAACTTTCACGGTTTCACTTCTAAAATACTAAACACTAAACCATAGTTTTTAATTAAAAAACCCTAACCCTAAACCTAAACCTAATTTTTTTTTAAATGTCATGAGGGGAGAGAATATAAAAGCACATCCAATTGAGTATTTTTCACACACTTTCTTCAAAATTGATTTGTTTCCCTAAAATTAAAGAAAATCCTAAAAAATCAATTAAAAATTAAAATCAAAATATACCTCTAATTTAGCCGAAATACAATACGCAAAGATAATAATAAACCGAATCTAAATAGTTTTAACGTTGTGAGCGGGGAAGGCTATAAATTTTCTTTTATCTCTTTTAAGTGTAGAAAAGTTTCAAGTTTCCTGAGAATGAGACGAGAGCGGTGTGTGGAGGGATGTTGTCATGTCAGGTGGCTTAACAACGGTTGCACATGAGACCTATGCACCTATGCATGGCTTTAAGTACGCCCCTGTCTTCACTAATAAACAAAAACCATATATATGAACCCCACTGCCCTAACAACAACAAAATTATATGACCCCTTCACTCAAAAGAAACGAACCACGGGTTTTTTACTAAATTATAATAAGAAATAAAATAAAATACTAAAATAATAAATTTAAAAAATTATGTACTAAAATGGTATACTTAGGGTGGTATCGCCTGGTGCACAGGAGTGACCACCCTACACACTGATGTGACAAGGATGGAGGGCACGCCAGAGGCGGCACTAGTGAAGCTTGTGGCAGAGGTGGCACCCACTCTCCCAAACCTTAAGGCATCAGTCATTGCAGAAGAAAAGAGGGAGTTGAGAAGAAGAGAGGGAGAATTAAAAAATTATGTAGATGAAGTTTTAATATTATTCTTTTTATTTTTTTATGTAGATGAGGTTTTTTATTAAAATATTATAAAAAATAAAATACCAAAAAAAATAAAATACCAAAAAAATTTCTCAATATGAAAAATTAAAAATTTTAATAAAGCCTTAAAAGTATACATATAAAATTATTATTTTGTCCCAAGTAAAAATATTTATTAGTGGACGTTTAGTGAATCTAAATTTGGTAGAAACAGTTTGTTGATGTTACTCTATTATTAGAAAAATATAATATTTGGTATGTATGAACATTATTAAGGTGGATCCATGCTATCAAAGAATTCAGATTTTCTAGTTGGAGTAATTTCTAGTTGAAAATCTGAATTTGTTCATATTTACAAACAAGTCAGAAAAATATAATATTTGGTATCTACTCTATTATTATTGATGCCTTCTTCTGTAATTTTTAATTGCTAAAATATAATATTTAGAAAAATAATATTAAAATCCCATCTACATAAATTTTTAGTTCTCCCTCTCTTCTTCTGTAATTTTTTTTATTGATGCCTTCTTCTCATCTCCCTCTCTTATTCTGCAATGACTAATGCCTTAAGGTTTGGGGAAGTGGGTGCCGCCTCAATTTTTTTTTAACAGTTTCTGTTACATCATAATTTTTTAACAATTTTTATTTTTTAAAATTAATATATTTTAAACAGAGAGTGTCAGTGTGTAGGGTGGTCACGCCTGTGCACCAGGTGACACCACCCTAAATGTATCATTTTAGTACATAATTTTTCAAATAAATTATTTTAATATTTTATTTTATTTTTTATAATAATTTAGTAAAAAACCCAACGAACCACACTGCCACCCTACTCTCCCTACACGTGTTCGTTTCATGCACAGGATGTGACTACTCTTGCTACTCTCCTGCCCAGGTCTCACATGTGGCTTTTAATTTTTCAAGTTTCAGCTTGGGTTTGGCCCGCCGGCCCCATTTTACTATTAATATATAAATATTAATACATAACTGATATCATATTAGTGCAAGCTCCACATCCAACCATGAACACCTTTGCACTCTGGGGTTAAACACAAACGCTCTCTTTTTCTTTCGACATAACTCATATCATATTCTCAGGCTTTTCATAAGCTAATTTTCTAGAGAAGCTTATGGTAGATTTCCCCTTAATCCCTATAGATCCATGCTTTATTTGCAGTAATGATATCTACGTGGCAATAGTATATGGGACATAATCGTCAAATAAAATTTACACCATCACAATTCACACCAAATGTGACCTCGGGATAAAAAAATTAATTAAAAAGGGTTCCAGACCTGCAAACGTGTTTCTGCTTGTTGGCAATCTTTGAATGGCCTCGACCGTGAAGTTTCCATATAAACAAACCCTGACCATTTAAATTTCAGGCATTTATTATAAATAAATTAGTTAAGATTCAATAAAAATAAAAAATTTGATTTTATCAAATTTAAAAATATTCAAATTCATTGAAAGTCTAGTTTCTCGATATTCTTCCCAACTTTCATTCTTTAGCCACACTGTATGTGCTTGCTGCAAAGCAACATTTGTTCGTGTTGCAGTAAGATGTGTATAATTGCGGCAGCTAACAGCTTCTTTGGGCGTCGGCAAAGAAACAACATAGGTTTCAAGACATCCATTGTTGTTGTCTTCATTAAGTTTCATTGTCTTCCGTTCCAACTATTTTAGTCCAATGGAAGCAGGGATTCTGCCACAACTTGCTTAGAAGGGTAAAAGCACTGGATTAGTAGGGAACAAGGGTTCGATTAAAATAAAATAAAAAAAATCTTATTTATTAATTGTAAGAACCAAGATCAAACCTTGGACGGTATCAGTGTGACTCATTTATTATTATTATTATTTTTCCAAAACAATAGGTGAGGATTTAAAATTACAAGAAGTCAACACACACACACACACAAAAAGGATTATTCTATATATAGAAGTTTAAAATTTTAATGCCTTCATTATTATTGTGAATTGAGCGCATTGGATATTTGCAGCTCAATTTATATATAATTAGGAGTTAGTAGTGTGTAGCTTTTTTAAAGATCGCCTTCTGGTTATTTATGAGTAAGATTATGTTGCAACAACTTCTTTTTGGGGTTGTTCGTGTACCTACAATTTAGCCATTAAATGAAAGCTGGATTGTGGCCTTTGCTTAAATTTTAACTATATATTTTTTAATGGGTATTTAATTTTTTAAATTATATTTCTTACCAAAGTGGTATCTAATTTATGTTTTGTTACTTAAATTATAAAAAATAATGAAATTAAAAGTTTTTAATTTTTTAACACTGTCTTTCTTATCATTACATTAAGATGATCTTAAATATTAAGGTTTTTAAGCACTAATAAAATTTTGCCACATCTTCAAATTTTAAAGACATAAAAATTATTATTATACACTCATCTATGGAGAAATTATTTTATGGACTCTTTCCACCGCATTACTCATGGTCCCTTTCCAATTATTTAATGACATTTCAACAATTTTTTCCATGTCATTGACAAATAATTTTTGTGTTTTTTAATCTTGAATCTGAAACCCAACCCTTGAATCTAGAATCCTGAATCTAAAATCCCAAATCCCAAACCCTAAATATGAACCTCAAATTCGTAACTCCAAACTCGAACTGTAAGATCCCGTTTTTAGTGGTGTCGAGAATAATGGTTTCGAAACCACAATTTCGACTAGCAAGTTAATGTTTTATTGATTATTTAATATTTATAGGAAATTTATGATATAGTAATCGAGTTGATTAAGAAATTTTAGTGTTTAGTTAGGAAATTAAGTAAAAAAGACTAAATAATAAAACTTGCAAAAGCTAGTGGTTATTAGTTAAAAGTAGTAAATAACTTAAAATACTTGAATTGTTGGCATTATATGGTAATTAGACCATTGTCAATTGTAGTGGACGATCATGGTTGTTAATTTATGAATTTTTAGTTAATTTTTAAGGGTAAAAAGGTAATTAAATTGGAAGTAAATGAAACAAAAGAAAGAATCACCAGCTTGGTTCGGCTAGGTTGTCTTCAATGCATGGTAGGTTTTTTTACTTCTGTTTTCAGTGATTTTTATATTTTTAAGAGTTATATTTAGATCTTGTTAATTCGGGTGTTAATTCATTAAATTATTAAATATTTTGACTTGTGCCATTGTTTAATTTACGAGATTTTTGAAGTTTTAATTATAATGGTTTTGTGAGCTTGATTTTTTAAACAATATTAATTTGTGAAGTGATTGTTGGTGATTTTGATGACGAGGGATTTAAATGTTAAATTTGTAAAAGTTCATGAAATTTTGTGAAATTGTGAATATTATGAGTTGCTATAGAATTATAGGAATTTTTGTTGAATGGGAATTTGACTTAAGGATGTTAATTGATTAAATTTGGAGGAAAGGACTAAATTGTATAGAAGTTAATTGTTGAGGATACATAAGTAAAAAAAAAATTAAGGGTGAAAGGGTTGAATTCAAGTAATATATGGTGTTTGAATTAGTTAATTAAATTATTTTATTATGTTTAGATCAAGAAACGAGTGGATCGGTTGTTTATTGTGGGAAAGGGAAGGTTGTTGAATAATCGTCTTCGGTTTTTGGTAGCTATCTCAATTCGGTAAGTTTCTACTGTTACTTTGGTTATAATTCATTATTAGATATAGTTATTGATGTTTATATATTTTCGAAATTTCTGAATCAAATTGATCTATGTTAATTATATTGAATTTCTGAAATAATTTCAATGGATCAAGTAAAAGTTTCTTGCATGAGATTTTTGACTGAATTTCTGATCTGGATCGAGTTCCTGCATGTGTTGCGGACTCGGATGTACATATGACTCAGATTTAGCGTAGACTAGTATTCTGTTGTTGTTTTACATGTATACTTAGCCCTGGCCAGGCTAATTTATTTGTGTCGTCATTGGTTTAACCCGAACGGGTAACCTGACATATTTAATATGTATTTGATTAGCTCTTACGAGCATTATCTGTTTCCGGACTAATGTATGTGAATACTTTTACAAAGATCCATCGGAAGAGTAAAAGTTAATTTATACGAAACTATTTCAATGAAATAAGTGAATTATGAATTTTGATTACCCATACAGTTAAATGTTATTGACATGAAATTGTTGGGCTGTGTTGTGATAAAGTTGAGGTTATTTGCTATGTGAAAATAGCATTTAAATGGGTTTGGTAAGTTGTTTGTTAAATTGTGGAAACTTACTAAGTAATTCACATTTATTTTCTGTAGATTTTGAATTTTTGGGGTTTGTTGATCGGATCTTTGGAGCTCACTCAGATAATCTATTATCATTGGTAGATTTTGAAGACTTGGTTGGTGGTTATATGTGGCATGTATATAGGATGTTTATTTTGTGTTTGTTTGAACGTGTTGTGTACTTAAAATGCAAATGCTTGTTTATGTATAGTTGATATATGTTTTACAAGTTTGGTTCTTTTGGGAGTGTTTGGTATAAGTTATGCTGAATAAGGTTGATATATGGTATGAAGTTGTAAGGATAATGTTGAGGGCTCTCGATGTTTGAATGGATGGAATGCATGAATTTGTTAAGGTTGATTACAAATTTATTTGGTAATTGAATTGTAGTGTCAATGAGGGCACATTGGTTAGGCAGATAGGTTGTATGTTTTTGACATGATTTAGACTTGTTTGAAGGTGTTTTGATAGCACATAAGGGTTGATTTTAGGTTTGGCTTGGTACCCAAGTGATGCATGAAATTTGCCTTATTTTAGAAGCAATTTTTGGTGCACACGACTAGGGACACAGGCTGTCATATGGCCGTGTGCCACACACGGCCTCCTCACACGGCCGTGTGTCATTTTAAATTTTTAATGCAGGATTGTTCACACGAGCACAGAGTTACATGGCTTGACAACACGGTTGTGTGACCATACTTCGAATGCACATACGGTCTAGCACATGGCCTATGACAAGGCTGTGTGACCTCATTTCGAATACTCACACGAGTGGACACAGTTGTGTGTCCCATACTTCAAATTGTACACAGCTGGTCACAAGGCCATGTCTTCGAGCCACACGGTCTGAGCTTTGTCACAAGGTCGTGTGACCCCTGTTTCTAAATTTTTTTATCTTTTCTAAAATTCTCTGTTTTGTTTCAAATTAGCCCCTGAATGTTACCAAACTATTTTTAGGGCCTCGTAAGCTCGGTTTGAAGCTCGTAAGTGCATTTAGGCTATAAATGAAATGTGTATTTGAATATTATTATTTATTTTAAATAATTATTTCTATTTGAAGTTAAATGATTTAAATTATACTGTAATATTAACCCTAATTCGGCGACAGAGACAAATTAGGAGTGTTACTTGAACCCTGAATCCCAAACTCATAACCAGTAATTTCGAACCCCAAATATGTAACCCCAAACCCTTAAACCTTAAACCATAAACTCTACACTTTAAATCCTAAGCCCAAACCCTAAACCATTAGATTTGGGTTTTAAGGTTTAAGGTTTAGGATTCGAGTTCAAGGTTCGAGGTAAAATAATTACTAAAATTATGTGTCAATGACATGAAAAAAATTGCACAAAAATTATTATTATTTTTTAAATTTGGTTGCACACAAAAAATGAACTTATGGAAAAAAAACAAAATAATTAAAATTTGTAAAAGAAGAAAATATGTTTGTTTATAATTTTAAAATTTGTAATTTAATTAAAGTTAAATTAAGTTGGAGAAGATAATAAACATAGATGAGTGTATAATAATATTTTGTTATCTTCAAAATTTTAATGATGTGGCACTATTTTATTAGTGCCTAAAAACTATGTTTTTTAAGAGTATCATAATATAATTTATTCTTTTTTTTTAATTATTACATAACTTTTGTTTGCAATCCTTTTTATCATTTTTTTTCTACTAAGTTTCTTTTCCATATTTAGATTTCATCTTTATATAAATTTTCTCACTAGCATTAACTATTTTATGCAAAGTATACATAAAAAAAATGAAGAAAGTTCTTTTTAAACAATACATGGGTTTTGAGTAAAGGTGAGAAAGGAATCAAAATCAAGATTTAAAAATTGGAAAGAACTCATCGGAATTTAGATTTTGTAAAAAAAAATTAGGTTTGGATAAGTTTTTCAACAGGTCCTTAGATTTTTCATCACTGGAGTTTTTAGGCCAAAAACAAAATAGATGAATATGTTTGTAAGAATTTTTTTTCAAAAAAAGCTTGCAAAAATAATATTCAACTTTCTTTTTAATTTTTCAGTTAAAAATTGTCATGTGCCACAAAATGATTGGCTAACAATTTTTTTTAATTCTTGGGGTAATTTAGATAATGAAGTATACTTTAAGTATCACTTTGATGGTAACAATATATTATTTAGGTACCAAATAATGGTAATTAAGTAAACTCCACAATAGTGACAGAGTAGTTATAATAGTGAATAATACTCCACAATCAGGGGCGAAGCCAGAAAAAAATTTTTGGGGGGCCGAAGGAAATTTTAATTTTTTATAGTCTATATATTTATAATTTTTAAAGAATTAAATTAAATTTTTATAATTTTAGGGGGGCCAAAGTGCAATTTTACCTTTACTAATTTAAAATTTTAAAAAAATCTAAAGGACCTAAATGAAAATTTCCCATTTTAGGGGGGCCGGGGCACATGCCTGCCCCCTGGTTTCGGCCCTGTCCACAATATAATAGTGATAAGTAGGTAAACTTGTGGAGTTTAAAAATAGTGAGAGAGTAACAAGTAATTTACCTATGGATAATGCAAAAGTTTATATATGGTTAATTAATTCATTTGAATATAAATATTGCAAAATATAGGAGGAGTACTACAGTCAGGTGCAGCACCATATTCAAGGAAAGAAAAAGCCAGAATTCTTTGGAATCTTGTTTCATTTCAACAATATAGACAAGTATTTTATAAAAATATAATGTCATAAAAATCAAGGAAATATATAGTCTGATATTTGGAGCATGTTGTGTTAGTAGGGCAAGTGAACACATACCACCATCAATTTATTAATGGTAAAGAATTAATGGAGTAAGAATTCAATTTAAATTCTATTTTGATTCGAGTTTTTCATTTTGTGAGTTGTACTTATAATATAGGTTAAGAAATATTTCAACTTGTACCTTTAAAAAAGTAATTCAAAATTAAGCAAGTTGGTTTTTTGAAAGATATATAAACAAGTTGGAAGTTGGTAAGTTTGAAAATTATATAGACAAATAGAAACTAAAGAACCTTAAACGAGGAAATATATATAATATTAGTAGTAAGAGGCAAAGCAAAATATTGAGTATTCAGGCTAAGTACAAATCTAAATCAGAAAAAGGAAGCTTCATATCTCCTATTAAAGCTACTTTGAATATATTAAAGTGAGGACCATCAAACAAATCATCTATACTTATTCTTCTTGTTGCCAATGGAAGAAAGATTGTTTATATACCTTTTTTTTTTTTTTTTACAAAATTATTAAATTCTATTTTTAAAATGGAATTTTTAACTTGGACCAAAAAATCAAATTTAAATGTTATATAAAGGTGAACTTTAAAATTGTTGTTATAAAGTTAATAAGATTTTGACATAATCGATAAATGTGGAAATCTTGGATCTTGAATGCTTAGGTTGGAGACTCGTTATGCAATTTAATATGTTGGTATCCAAATTTTAGTATGAGCTGTTGTCATGTGTGGATTTTTAATTTGGTTAGTTCCTAGTTTGGATTATTCTAGTTTAATTAGTTTAATTCTTTATTTCAATTCTTAGTCCGTTTATATCGTTATAATTTAATTCTACACTTATGATTACTGGAACATGTATTTGTATTTGTACTTTAATTGTTGAAAACCGTTTCAATTTTATTTTTCAATCCCAACAAAACTAACCAATCAAACAAAGCTTCCACATAGGTCGTTTGCTTCTTCTCATTTGTTTTGCTTGGAAGCGGTGGTAGCCTCTGGGTTGGCTACTGCTCTCTTTTTTCTCTTTCCCATTAACTCTCTTTTTATTTATTCTCCTCATCCACTCCATGTGCCTTCTCTTTTTTCAGTTTACGAATTTTTTTTTGTGGGTATCTTTGTTATTTCATAAGTTGTGATGGACAGATGACGGTGCTTGTTGTCATTGAAACTCTGCCGACCAATAGTAGTTTCTCTTGAAAAGTGGGTGGCTCTTCATTGCCTTCTTAATCTATTTCTGTTTTGAGGATATTTTAGAATAATGAATAATTTCACGAGTTGATTTGGACCGTGTTGTCTTAAGTTATATATATATATATATTTCTTTTTTTGTTTTTTCCTTTGTTTAATAAATCTTTATTTTTAGAAGTTTTTGTTTGCTTTCGTAGTACATTTTTAGTTTTGCCTATGCATGTAGTTTTATTTTTGCAAGTGATTTTAGTCTTAGGCTGATTTTCTTATCGTATTAAGTGCTTGCAATCATTTCAGATATGTAGCTCTTGTTGTGCTGATAAAGCTTGTCCTTTATTACTTACGACGGATATTTCTTTTCTTTTCTTCAAATTATATGATTCCATTCTTAAAATCAATTAATTAATTTTTCCTTAAAAAATTCAAAATTTCTCATAAGGTGATTCTAATTTATTATTTAGTCACCCTAAAAAAAAGTTTAATATTTAGTTGCTGCCGAAAACTTTAGAAAACAATACCGTTAACATATTATATATACTTATTTAACGTGAGGTGGACAAATGAAGCATAGTTGGAATCTTGACAGTGTGGCGGGAGAGAGACTGAGAAATTAAAGTGGCAGCGAATTGGATTCAACATTTGCTTATTAGATACTAATTAACTTCATAAGATTCCCAGGAAATATAAGGTTTGAACTTTGAATCTCCCTTTTTGTTTATTTTCCAATTGCAAATATCCGTTACCGACAAACTGTTGCTATACGAAGAAACTTCCTCTGTGATATTATTTATTTTTGTGATGTAATTAAGAGCAGGAGGGCATGAAGTGGGGGAGGGTTGGAGGGAATATATTGATCTCTCTCTTGCTTTTCCACTAAAATGAAAGGATAAGAATGAGAAGTTAAAAGGGAATCAACTGCTCTATCTCTCAATTAATATAACAAAACTTGGTAATCTAATGTTAAACCATTCCTTATCAGAGAATCAAATAATTGGTTTGTTGATATGTTTTTAGATAACTGCATTCCATATATTCCTTTTAGCTTAAAAGTTAAAACAGATCATGCAAACTGTTGCTATTTATAGTAGGAGACCAAAAATCATCAATATTACTTGCATATAGAAATACCCTAATTTTAAAATTCTTGACAAAACTTGATTTATAATTGAAGTTAGATATGAAAGAGAGGTATACCAACTTGGTTTTATATTTATCAAAAGCAAGTGTACTTAAACTAGGTATATATTCAACTTGAATTCCAACCTGTTTAGCACACTAATCCCTCAACACCACATTTTAATATTAACAATTTGCTTAGTGGGATAGCTGAGGCCTACCCACTATGGCTTAAATAGCTCAACCATGATTGGATTTGATGCCTTACCCATGTTGACCCCCAACTTTAATTTACTTAACAACGTTTCAAAATCCTCCCTAACATTATAATATTTAATAATAATGAAAAAAATAGTAACATCTAATCATGTGTGGCTGTTATTAATAACAAAAAATAATTAAACAAAACACAAATTAAATTTAAAAATAGCATTTTAAAGCGCTTGCAAATGTTTTAATTTTACACAATGATATTACATGTCTTTGCAATCTTTGGCAAAACATGAAATGTGAAACAAATTAAATTGCATCAATTGGTTCGACTAATTAGATTGAAAATCGATTGAAATATTAATCCAAAAAATGATATTAAATCGATTGGATTCAAAAATCATACAAATTGGTTTAATTGAATTTTTTTAATCTTTTTTAAAATTTTAATAATTTTTCAATCTAATCGATGAAACTAGTGAATCAGTGACCTAACCCTAATCGGTTTAACCACCAATTTGGTCCTTGAAATCTATTTTCTCTTATAATGTCTAAAGAGTTTTGACTCTTTTTTTTTTCTCTTTCTTTCTCCATGCTTGAATATTTGAAAGATGAAGTAACATGTTGAGGACAGGGGCGAAGCTAGAAAATTTTTTTAGGGGGGCTAGATGAAATTTTAATTTTTTATAGTTTATATCTTTATAATTTATAAAGGATTAAATCTAACTTTTATAATTTTAGGGGGGCTAAAGTATAATTTTACCTTTACTAATTAAAAATTTTTTAAAAAAATTTAAGGCCTAAAAAATAATTTTACATTTTAGGGGGGTGGGGCCCATGCCAGCCCTCTGCCTTCGCCCCTGGTTGAGGTTGGAATGGATGATCCTTTCAAGAGCCATTTTTGGTTTCCTTGGCCATAATCATGCACAATTGTTGATGGATCACGTTGCCATTGCTATGCTTTTGACTGAGAAAAGTTGAACACAGGAGGGTTTGGGAAGTAAATTTGGGACCTACACCTACGATTTGCTACTGAAATATCCTTTTAAAAAAATCCCAACTTACTCTCCCTCATTTTATATTCCTAAATTGTGGAAATTTTGTCCTTTGAATGTCAACTTCCCTTCCCAACTACAAGGGAACAATCTCAAGTAAAAGCGACTCCCGGGCTTCACTTAATCTCAAAGCAGCCAGACTATAATATTCATAGTCAACCCAAGAAATCGCATGTTTATTTCTAGGATTTGACCACTATTAATTGAATATTCAAATTATTCATCAGTGTAAAATAATTAATTAAATAAGTTGATTACAAATTGGGTGATTTGAATTTCAGACCAAGATTTTGATTGAAAATTCTGTGAGAGAAGCTTCGTATGATAGAGGTAAGGTAATTTGCATGCTTTGTATTGGCAGCCCATGCACTGGATATAGACATCTTTTTATAATAATAACAACAATATTAAACTAAGAATAAGAAACAGGTCGTTGCTGAGCAACTCCATATGTGAACGCAGACACCGCATGTGCCCATAATTCATTCAACATCATCTTCTTCTTGTTTGATATGAAATAATAGATTAGTACTGTATAATTAAGGATGAAATAACAATGGCTTCAATGAGGTGGGGACTTGAAGGGGTAGGAACTTAAAGATGCTCAAATCTTTAATTATTTGGCAATCCAATTGCCTATCTCTCCTACTAGATTTGAATCTTTCATACTTGTTATAATAATATATAGGAATCTCTCCCATATATCATTTTTTTTAAAATTTTATATTATGCACATGCTATAGGTTTAGATAAATACTATTGTCCCTTCAATAATTGGTTATTTAATATTTAACAAAAAAACATTCTCCTTCAAAAATAATTTTCCTAAACCACATGTGGTGTAAGAAAAGTTCTTTATTCAAATATTCATTTCGCATCTCTTCAATTTCTAAAAAATAAAAAACTTGCGTCACAAAGGAAGACACAAGGCTTGAATCCAGTCAATGATACACAGCACCAGTGGGCTACTCCATTCGCAGCCTTAATCTTAGACCAATTTTCCCAAATATCCCATCCTTTGGGCTCAACAAAAATTGTTTCCTTCAGCAATTCATGGAATTTATTTTCCTTAAATAAGTTTTGGAACTTTAATTTTTACCCAAATAAAATTCTTTGAATGTATCTTTTTTAAAAGATTTCTATAATTTCAACAAACTGAATTGGGTAGTTCTCGTATTTGTTGGTCTCAACTGTTCAAGGACTACAGTAAACTGAACACGGATGGTTCAATGCGTTTGATGACAGGCTGTGTGTTAGAGTAGTTATCAAAGTAGTTAAGACTGTTAGTATGGTTATCAGTTGTAGTTAGTCTGTTCTAGCAGTTTCTTTATTGTACGTATGTCTATAAATGCATGAGACTTCTACATGCATTAAAGAAGAAATAATAAAAAGTAAGAAAGTCTTCTTTTCTGAATATTTTTGCATAAGTCTAACATGGTATCAGAGGTAAGTTGTTTCTTGGTGTTTTTTGCTTGATTTTCCGCTGTGTATGTTCAGTATGGCTTGCAGTTCTGTTGATGCAGTTGTCGATAGTAGGATTTTTTCATCAAAGAAGATCAGTATTCTTCTTGATGATAGCAACTATTTGTTGTGGCGACAACAAGTTCTTTTGGCAGTCAAAGCACACGAGCTTCAGCGTTTCTTGGATGAGAATCAAGATCCTCCTACTCAGCTTATTTCCGATGACAGTGGGGGTTGTTGTGAAAATCCAGAGTTTGCACATTTTGAGCAACAAGATAGTGCACTTGCTTCGTGGCTATTATCTTCTATCAGTCCGTCCGTCCTCCCTCACCTTATTGGCATGGATACAAGTGCAAAGATCTGGAAAGCGGTTGTCACCTTGTATGGGAGTAAAACCACTTCCAAGTTGATGTTTTATCGGCGGACTTTGCACTCTCAGCGCAAGGGTGAAATGAGCATGAAAGATTTTTTAGTCAAGATTAAAGGCTGCTGTGATCATCTTGCCAGTTGTGGTGAAATCATTAGTGAGGATGAGCACATCACTGCAATTCTCAATGGACTTCCTCCAGACTATGAATCTATTATTACCATTGTTACTTCCAGCCAAGTTCCCTACACGGTTCAAGGAGTAGTGTCTATGCTTCTTGATGCTGAAGCACGACAACAGCTTGTGAGTACTGAAATTTCTAGTTCAGCTAATGTGGTGTCGCATCAAACGTCTGACTCTACAGTTTCTAATGATTCCATTCCTTCTTATCAACCATCGTCTATGAGTCGGGGGCGTGGGCGAGGGCGTTCTTTTCACTCGAAAATTCAATGTCAGTTGTGTGGGAAGGCTGGTCATTTTGTTGATCGCTGTTATCATCGGTTTGACTCTTCTTACAAGAGTACCAACTACAGGCCTCCTCCACAAGCAAACATCAGCATGGCTGGTTCCGGTCCTTTTACTACGCCTTGGTTCACTTCTTCTCAACCTCAATGGAATTCATCAGGTTGGTGTTTTTCCACTTCTCCATCTTCTACTTGGACTAATCCGTTTGTTGGTAGTCCTCCACAACAGGTTCCCATGCCGTCCTCTGGCACAGCTCCAACACCACCTCAGGCGTATGTAGCAACCCCTGAAACTGTAGCTGATAATTCTTGGTATCCGGATTCAGGGGCCACGCATCATTTAACAAATTCAGCCAGCTCCATTGGTGATGCTGGATCTTTCAAAGGCCCAGGTAAGGTATTTGTTGGCAATGGTTCGGCTTTGCCTATTATGTCTGCTGGACAGTCGTCCTTGCTTACTCACTCTCGACCTCTGTACATGCGATCTTTGTTACTGGTTCCTGGAATTACTAAAAATCTATTATCTGTCTCCAAGTTTGCCAAAGACAATAAGGTCATGTTTGAATTTTTCCCTGATCAGTGCCAGGTGCGTGATTTGAAGACAAGGGAGATTTTACTTCGTGGTTCCGTTCATCATGGGTTATACAGGCTTCATATTAATCAGTCTACTGGAGCTCATGTGCCTTCTAAGTCTGCTCATTGTTTTTCGACTAGTGTCAAACTTCCTCTTAGTGTTTGGCACTATCGACTAGGACACCCCTGTCGTGCTAATCTTACAAAAGCACTTATACGATGTAATATACCGTTTACTGATAGTAATAAATTTGTTGATTGTGTTGCATGTCATCTTGGTAAGGAATGTAAGCTTCCTTTTACAAAATCAGCAACTGTGTATACGTCACCTCTACAACTGGTTGTGGCTGATGTTTGGGGACCAGCTCCGATTGCTTCCAATGGTTTTCGATATTACGTTGCCTTCACAGATGCTTATTCTAGGTATACATGGCTTTATTTTCTGAAGAACAAGACTGAAATTCAAACTGTGTTTCCACAATTTCATCGCCAAGCTGAAAGAATACTTGGAACAAAGCTCAAGTCTCTGCAGACAGATGGGGGAGGAGAGTTTCAGGCATTGAAAACTTATCTTAATCAACAAGGTATTGTGCACCGACTCACTTGTCCCTACACATCTGCTCAGAATGGCCTTGTTGAACGCAAACACAGGCAGATTGTTGAAGCAGGTCTTTCTATGTTAGCTCATGCATCAATGCCTCTGATGTTTTGGAATGAAGCCTTCTGCAGTGCCGTATTCTTGATTAACAGGTTACCCTCTCATCCCTTGGGTGATGTCTCACCATATGAAAAACTATTCCAAACAAAACCCGATTACTCTTACCTTAGAACTTTTGGTTGTTTATGCTTTCCCAACATTCGGCCATTTACCAAAACAAAGTTACAATTTCGTTCAATACCCTGTGTTTTTCTAGGTTACTCCTCAGTACATAAAGGTTATAAATGTAAAGACCCCAATGGCAAAGTCTATGTCACCCGTCATGTCACCTTTAATGAAACTACTTTTCCATACAAAAGTTATTGTTCACCAGTCACATCACCTATTTCTAGTCCACAAGTTAGTGCTAAACTTTTAGTTGTTCCTTCACCTCATGTGTCGTGTTCTAGCACTTTGCCTACACCTCCACCAAATACGCCACCTACCTCCACTACACCTATCCCATCACATTCAACACCTACCTCCACTACACCTTTTCCATCCCATTCAATGTCTCACTCACAATCTGCTTCCCATAATATAATACATAATACACCTACTTTATCACCTTTACCACCTTTTTCTCAACAAACAGTACCATCCCCACAATCTGCACCTGTGTCGACTTCTCTTCAACAACAGGAGCAAACCCTCCAACCCTTGACACTCAACAATCATCACATGATTACCAGAAGCAAGGCTGGAGTTTTTAAGCCAAATGTGTATCTTAGTACAGCAGCTTCTTCCCCAAAAGATGATCCTTCCAATATTCATGAGGCAATGATGTTTGAGTGTTGGCAGGAAGCAGTTTATAGTGAGCTCCAAGCCTTGGCACGAAATAATACCTGGACTTTGTGCTCCCTTCCAGAGAATCGGAGGGCAGTAGGGTGCAAATGGTTGTTTAAGGTAAAAAGAAAGTCTGATGGCTCCATTGACAGATACAAGGCTCGGTTAGTTGCAAAAGGTTTTTCTCAACATGCTGGGTTTGATTTTCATAATACGTATAGTCCAGTGGTTCGAGCTTCCACCATCCGCACTGTTCTTTCACTTGCAATTATGCAGGGGTGGTCTCTTCGCCAAGTCGACATCAACAATGCTTTCCTCAATGGTAAGCTTACTGAAGAAATATACATGGACCAACCTCCTGGCTTTGAAGTCCCAAGTGCCTCTGGTCAGAAACTGGTGTGCAAACTAAATAAAGCACTGTATGGTTTGAGACAAGCTCCTCGTGCCTGGTTTCAGACTCTTAAGGAGTATCTCGTGACTCAACTCGATTTTCAAGCATCTAAAGCTGATTCCTCCTTGTTCATTTGTGTGTTTGATGGGAAGTGTCTTCTACTCATGGTATATGTTGATGATATTGTCCTTACTGGAAGTCATGATCAAGACATTGAAGATACTGTGCAGCGTCTTCACAGCAAATTTGCTCTCAAGGACATGGGAGCACTCAGTTTTTTTTGGGCATTGATGTTCGACGCACTTCACAGGGGCTGATGCTCAGTCAAAAGAAATATGTTACTGAACTACTTGAGAAGACTGGAATGCTTGGAGCAGCATCCACACCAACTCCGATGGTAAGCACGCCTAAGCTAGTAGCTTCTGATGGCAGTCCTCCATTTGCTGATGTGCACTTATATAGAAGTGTTGTGGGCATGCTTCAATATGTCTGTATTACACGGCCTGACTTGTCGTTCTGCACCAATAAACTTAGCCAATACATGAGTGCACCAAGTGACACTCACTGGAGAGCAGTCAAACGGGTATTAAGATATTTAGCTGGCACCATGGACCATGGTTTGTGTCTTACAGCAGGACAACTAGAACTGGTAGGATATTCGGATGCTGACTGGGCTTCTTCCATTGAAGATCGGCGTTCCACTTCTGGATATGTAGTATATCTTGGATCAAATCCGGTGGCTTGGTGTTCAAAGAAACAGTCTGTAGTCTCTCGATCCTCTGCTGAAGCAGAATATCGCAGCTTGGCTAACTGCGTGTCTGAACTCCTATCTATTCAACAGTTGCTAAATGAAGTTGGAATGTCAATGTCTAAGATACCAACCATCTGGTGCGACAACTCTTCTACAGTATCTGTTGCTGAAAATCCTACTCATCATACTAAAATGAAACACGTTGAAATAGACCATCATTTTGTTCGTGAAAAAATACTTGCTGGTTGTTTACAAGTCAATTTTGTTCCCTCTGCTCAACAAATTGCAGATGTCCTTACAAAACCAATCACGCCTAAGCAATTTTCTTCCTTCAGACGTGCTCTTCGAGTGCTGCCATCGAAAGATCTTTGTACTACAAAAACAAATAAGCAAGGGGAATGTTAGAGTAGTTATCAAAGTAGTTAAGACTGTTAGTATGGTTATCAGTTGCAGTTAGTCTGTTCTAGCAGTTTCTTTATTGTACGTATGCCTATAAATGCATGAGACTTCTACATGCATTAAAGAAGAAATAATAAAAAGTAAGAAAGTCTTCTTTTCTGAATATTTTTGCATAAGTCTAACACTGTGTTCCAGTTAGAGGTAGACCACTAAAATAAGTGGATTACAAGTTATAGTTGGAATACAGGTGTGTGCTCAGTTCTTGATGCAGAACCTTGGACAATTATGATGGGTTGGACATAACTTAGACGAGAGGCATTAACTCTTTATGTAGCCTTATAGTTGCTGATTCTATGATAGTTTTTATGCAGGAGTAACCCTTTTGGCCTATCAATCCATGAGTTTACCCCAAATCGATTGCTCTGAAAGTTCAATAAGAGAGTGTTGGTATTCAACACAAGATTCTTCATAGCTAATTGTATTTAACTTCATCATCCACCAAATATATATATATATATTTCTATAACTCCTTTAGCTCACATCTTACAATTTAGGTTAGTCATATTATATTTGTCGAAACCTTTTTTTTTAAGTCGACTTTTATTTAAAAAACGAAAATGAGAGTCGTCATTAATCTTTTTTATGAGGTGTGATTAGGTCAACTTGTAATTTGATTGTTTTAAGTTTGATTTAACAAAACAATTATTTTTAGTCTACAAAACCCAAGAAATGGGTTCGGGAATTGGTTAAGCACGAGGAAGGATTAGCACCCTCGTAATGCCCAAAAGTGGTACCTAGTTGATTAATTGGTGCCTTAATGTCAAAAGTGAAAAATTCGAAAAGAGTTTAAAATACAATCTCTTTTTACATTAACATATTTTTTTAGTAAAATCCCTTGAATAAATCAAAACGTGTGTAAGAGATCCTCTTGTCTCGAGATAACAAAAAGGTCATATCCCGTAAGTTAGGACACACCATCTCGAATCCTCGAAAATAAGCTTGCTCTTTATTTAATTATTATTTAAATCTCACGTGATTTAATTTTGAAATGGATACTCAGCTATCTAGGTTTAAAGAGAAGGTAGAACCTCATGAGTTAGGCACGACTTCTCGAATCTCCAAATGCGGAAAATTTACCTTGATCTTAAAATTTTTCATTTTATGCATCGAATAGAAATTAATGTAACACTTAAAATGGTATGTATATATTTAATTTATTCGGGCATAATATAAAAGACGAACAAATTTAAACACAATTCGTGACATGGTTGTAGCAAAAATAAAATAAAATGGAAGTATAATGGAATGCTTATTAAAAATAAAGTTGCTCTAGAAATCCAAATAATATTATAAGAAAAGACATGGTAGTAGTGATATTAATGATAATATGCCATGAATAATAATAATAATAATAATAATAATAATAATACCAAATTAGATAATAAAATGAATAACGTAATTCAAAATAAAAATAAAATGAAAGATGCTAAATTAAAAATTAAATAATGTGAAAGTGCCGAAAGCAACAAAAGAAGTAATAAAACAACCAGGACAAAAATAAAAATAGGTAAATAATAATAATGACAATAATGGTAAATAGGCAAACATGTACAAATAAGACGAAATGTAAACAATAATTTTTAAATATAAGGAAGAGTAAAGAAATAATCAATAAATAAATAAATAAATATAAACGGTTAAAATGGAGGACTAAATCAAAATTTAAACAAAATCGAAGGTATAAATCGTAATAGAACAAATAAATAGGTTAATAAAGACTAAACTGTAACACGGGAGAAAGAATAGGGGCCGAATAGGGAATTATATCTAAATGAAGGAACAAAATATAACGCGTGTAAAAGGGCGGAGACCAACTGGGAAATTATTCCCAGGCCCACTAAACGCACGTTCCATGGGGGACTAAAATAAAACAGAACTAAAATTATATGGTAAGATTTTAAATAAATAAATAAAAAAACAATAGACTAGATTGAAGAATCAATAAAAGCAAAAGGGCCAAAAGCATATGTAACACCCCCTAACCCTTTTTCGGTATCGAAATAGGATTATGGAGCACTACTGGTCATTACAGTTTATAACACAAATTGTCGAAACCATCCCTTTTTGAAAATTTTTACGTTTAATGAAAACGGGGGAATCGACTTTTGAAAAACAGAAATATGGAGTCGCCATCGATCTTTGTTTTGGTGTGATCGGATCACCTAAGAATAAAGTCATTTTTAGTTTACTAAAACAAAGATTTTGGTCTACGAATTTTTGAAAAAACGGGTTCGGGAGTCGGTTAAGCATGAGGAAGGATTAGCACCCTCATTACGCCCAAAATTGATACCAAATTGATTAAATACTGTCCTTATGTCAAAGCTTAAAAAATGTTTTTGAAATGTGGTTCTTATCGATCACGTTTAAATAACCCGAGTGGGTTAGCAAAATCTTCTTGTTTCGACGCCCGAAAGTCTACAATTTGAAATTAACGAAAGGATGCACAACTGTTTGGTCCAACGAAAAACCGAAACCCAGCACAGTAGGGTACGATTCCTCGAATTTTACAAACATTGTCCATTGCCTTACCTTAGAAAATAAGGGTGAAATTCCGAAGGGATCCTTTATGGTTTTGAGCAAATGAAAAAGCGCAACCCAGCACGATAGGGCTCGATTCTCAAATTGCCAAACATCGAACATCACCTTCGTTTTGAAAGGTTTTTAATAATTATGAATAAAGACCTAAAGGAATACTCGATTGTTTTGAACAAACGAGAAATCACAACCCAGCACGATAAGGCATGATTCCCGACTTGCCAAACACCGAGTATTACCCTCATTTTAAAGGATTTTTAGAAGAGCCGAGTGAAATTTTGAAGGGATATTTGATTATTTTAAACAATCGAGAAATTGCTACCCAACACGTTAGGGCACGATCCCACGAATTGCCAAATACCAGATATCACCTTCGTTTTAGGGATTTTAAAAGACACGAGTGAAATTTTAAAGTGATATTCGATTATTTTGAGCAAATACGAAATTGCAACCCAACACGTTAGGGCACGATTCCGCAAATTGCCAAACATCAAATCTCATCTTCGTTTAAGGGGTTTTAAAAGATATGAATGGAATTTCAAAGGGAAATTCAATTATTTTGAGCAAATACGAAATTGCAACCCAACACGTTAGGGCACAATTCCGCGAATTGCCGAACATCAAATTTCGTCTTTGTTTTGAAGAATTTTTGGATGAATACTTAAAAACATATTAATTCGACTTGAAATAAGATGACATTAATCGTAAAAAAATTGGGTTTTAAAACCACATTTCAAAAATCAAAAGGAAAATAATGAATGGGGTAATGTGTACTCGCGAGATACCATGCTCGATGAATGAGAATATTAATCAACTAGCGGAATAAGCAATTAAATACAATTAACCTAGAAATTATAACCTAATTTGAATCATGTATGAAGAGTAATTAACATACTAATAAGATGAATGTCATGCAAGGAATATATATATATATGCTATAATATAAAACAACCAACAAAGCATGTGCAAACAAAATGGGATTTAGAAGTCAAAGTGGTATAAGGTTAATAAACTCATGTTATAAAAGTTGATGAGTTTGAATAAAAACTAGAAATATATATAACTATTGAAATAAATATTAGAAAGTGAAAGTTTGGATTAAATTGTATGTAAAATAATTTAAACACAAATTCATTTAAAAGTTGACAAAGTACATGATAATTTTAATAATACTTAATGCAAAAGAATAATAAAGGTACAAGAGGGGACATAACAAAAAAAATATGTACATGTATATCAAAATAGTATTTAAATGTGAAATTTTAAATCAATACAATATATAGTAAAATATGTTAAAAAGACTTATGTACGTAAATATATATACATATAGTAATAATTTAAAGGATGTATTATGTAGGATTACGTAATATAATATAAGAATAAATATAAAAGAAATTACATGTATAGAATAATACGAGATTAATAATATGTGTATGAAATAAAGTTGATTTTAATACCAAGTATACATATATATATTAATATTTAAACAAGAGGGTATATAAAGATATTAAAATAGCTTAATGCAAAAAGGAATTTAAAGTGATGACTTTATAAAACAAAATGAGGTTATGCATGTACAAATATACATATAGAAAAATAAGAAATACGAAATGTTAACATAAAAAAAATCTTCAAAACGATTGTATAAACAAGCAATTAGGAATAAAGGTGTTTTAAATTAAAAAACTATTAAAGTAATAAGTGTGTTAATATATGCATAATAATCATGTAAATAATATGTAAAATAGGCATGCAAAACGAATTATAATAACAAAAATATATGTCAAAATGTATGAATAAGTTCAAAGACAAGTAGAGAATAAGATGACATTAGCAATGTACATGGAATCAAGTTTATTTATTATAAAGTATATATATAGATACTTATATATAATAATATGTAGAACGTTTGTATAAAATACACACAATACGATGACGGTATAAAGAAATTTACAATAAAAGAGAAGCAATCGTCGAAATAGATTAAAATGTATAAAAGAGTAATCGGGAAAAGAAAGCTATGAGCTAAGAAGATTCAATTGGAATCAATTCAAAACAAAAGGGATGATTTAAAAAACAAAACCCCAATGAAAAAAAAAAGGCCAATACGCGATGTGCGCAAATGCAAGAGGATCTAAATTGGAAATATACCAGTCCTCACGGCGTAGCATTTAAGTGTGGGCCAGGTTGTAAACGCACACAAATTGCAGGGATAAATTAAAAGAAAAGGGAATGCGAATATAATCTGATTTCAATGCTGCGTGAAAGGGGAGGGACTGATATTGTAAATAACCCCTCACCGCAAAAACACGCGGGTCATCGGGGCAGCAGACCGGCTCGGGTCGGGCGAATGGACTCGTGCGACGCTGTTTTGGGGCTATGGTAGTAAGCCTCAAACGACGTCGTCCCCTATAGATATAAGAACCCCCCTTTTTACCAGATTCTCAAAGCTCCAAACCCTAACCCCTTTAATCAGCCGCACTTCAACTCTCTCCCTCAAAGACCAGTCCGCCGCAAAACACTGTGACCAGTGCTCCGGGCTTCAAAGCGTGTGGCCGACTTTAGCCACAGATCTCCCTTCCGACTCCGATTAAGACGGAGTGAAAGGGGACCGACGGCCCAGCAACGAGGTAAGGTTCTCATGTTCCCTTTTTCTTTTTATTAAAATATAAAAAAAGAAGAAAATCGAAGGAAATAAATAAAAAAATGTAATAATCTCAGAGGTTCGAAGAAGGAAATCACCTTACTTTTTTTTAGTTTTCTATTGCTTCTGTATGTGTAAATGTGCGTAAAAAAGAAGGGTTACAATCGAAAAATCCCAGGCTTTTACAGCCGAGAGAAGAAGAAATAAAAATATACAAAAATTTTCTTTATTTTCTTGCGTCTGTTGTCTTTTTGAGTTTGCAGGTATAGGTGCTGCTCGGGTATAGGGCTATGCTGGAGGGTACGGAGGTAGTTGGCGTGGGGGCTTGGTAGCGCCGTACGGAGGCGTGGAGACTGGGGCTTGCTGCGGCGCAATCAAGCCGTTAGGGTTCTGCCCTAGCTTGTGTTCTTGGGCCAGGGTTGTTGGGCTTAGGATTGGGCTATTATAAATGGGTTGGAATTTTGGGCTATTGGGTTGTATTAGGCTTAGGTTTTAGATTTGGGTCATGTAATTGGACTTTAAACATTTAATGGACTGTGATGGTTTTATTCATTTTATGGTTTATCGTTTATTTGTAACGGGCCTGGGCATATTTGGCTCACTATAGCTGCCCCTCTTTGTTCATTGTCGTGAAACGAGGATAGAGCAAAGATTATAAATGGGCCAATTTAGCCAGGGCCTGCTGAGCTTCGACTTCTTGGTGCTTCTTTTCTTCAAGTAGCTTCAATATGTTCCACTGCAACTTCAGGGAGACATGGTTCGTGTGTTCTTATCCTGCTCTACTGCAACTTCAGAGAGATAAGGATTGTGACTTCGATCTGCTCCACCGCAACTTCGGGGAGATAAGATCTTGCATTCTTCAGCCTACTCCACTACAATTTTAGGGAGCTAGGCTGATGGCTTAAATCTGCTCCACTGCAACTTCAGGGAAACGAGATCTAAAATTTTGACCTACTCCACTACAACTCTAGGGAGCTAGGTTAGTGACTTAAATCTGTTTTACTGCAACTTCAGGAAGTCAAGATTCGTCGTCTTTGATCTGCTCCACTACAACTTTAGGGAAACCAGACCTAAAATTTTAGCCTACTCCACTACAACTTTAGGGAGCTAGGGTGATGGCTTAAATCTGCTCCACTGCAACTTTAGGGAAACGAGATCTAAAATTTTGACTTACTCCACTACAACTTTAGGGAGCTAGATTAGTGACTTAAATCTGCTTCACTGCAACTTCAGGAAGTCAAGATTCGTCGTCTTTGATCTGCTCCACTGCAACTTCAGGGAAACGAGATCTAAAATTTTAACTTACTCCACTACAACTTTAGGGAGCTAGGTTAGTGACTTAAATCTGTTTCATTGCAACTTCAGGAAGTCAAGATTCGTTGTCTTTGATCTGCTCCACTGCAACTTCAGGGAAACAGGATCTGTGGGATTCGCCAATGTCACTACACTGTCTTCCAAAGACATGATTTGTAGAATTGGTTTCCTATATCAAATAATTGGGATGCTATGATCGAGATGAATCATATGCTCCTAAATGAATGATTATGAATGTGGAAATATTATGCAAGTGATTCCTTTTTAAATGCTTAAGGTATCATTGCTCATAACTCGTCTGGGTTCCATCATTGATGTGCTATCGCGTCTTCTTACTTAGCCGTTATTTCTGACAGAAAATTTGCAGAAATAGTTCTAATTTGGATTCCTCTTTTTCGAATATTTTCCAACTTTGAACCTGGTTAGTCCTGACTAGTGGCCCTGTTTCAGGTCCTTGTACTATTTAGAAACTTTCCAGAGTAATATACATAACGTCTTTTGTGTAGATATTACATGTTTAAAAATCACGATTTCAACAAAAATGCTCGAAAGAGATTATCACAATGGACAAATGGCATTTTATTAAGCAAAGTTTGATGTGAATATATAGGATAACGAATATGGTAAGATGCGAAAAATGAGAAAAAGATGCCCAGATATCGCAGCACGAGTTTCACTATTTTGATTTCTCAAAGGTTCCTTCGAACCAAATGTGTGTTCAAGAGATCCCACGTATTTTGTTGATGCTCCAAGGTGTAATGTTCTTCTGTCTTGTTGATTTTGGAAGGACAAGATTACCATATGCCCTATATTCAAAATTTGAGCTGCCCGTTTTTGGATTTTCAACTCAAGAGCCCCTTTGGTTCCAAAGTGCCCTTTGCGGGTTTTCACCTTGGCCTCTTCGATTTTTTTTTCAGAGTTCAGAGCGCCCTTTGCGGGTTTTCACTCTGGCCTCTCTTTCTTCAGGTAAAATACTTCTTGACCGAATCTGAGTTTACAGGATTGGGCAAGTTTCTACCATCCATCTCGACTAGAATTAATGCTCATCCGGAGAAAGCCTTCTTCACCACGTAAGGCCCTTCCCAATTAGGCATCAATTTCCCTCGAACGTCCTTCTGTATGGGAAGGATCTTTTTCAAAAGTAGGTCTCCCTGGTGGAATTCTCTAGGGCGAACCTTTTTGTCATAAGCCCGCATCATTCGCTTTTGGTACATCTGACCATGACGGATAGCTCTTAACTTCTTTTCCTCAATTAGGTTCAATTGATCATATCGAGACTGGATCCACTCGGCTTCTTCTAAATTTAACTCTGACAACACTAGATGAGACGGGATCTCGACTTCAATTGGCAACACCGCTTCCATTTCGTAGACCAGGGAGAAAGGAGTTGCCCCGGTTGAAGTTCTGACTGATGTTCGATACGCGAAGAGGACAAATGGTAGCTTCTCATGCCAGTCTCTGTAGGTTTCGGTCACCTTTCCCACAATCTTCTTAATGTTTTTATTGGCCGCTTCCACTGCCCCATTCATATTCGGGCGATATGGTGACGAGTTGTGATGTCTGATCTTGAATTGACTGCAGACTTCTGCTATCGTACTGTTGTTCAAGTTTAATGCATTGTCAGATATGATCCTCTTCGGTATTCCATATCGACATATGATCTCCTTTTTCAGAAACTTGCTCACTACCGATTTTGTCACACTAGCATACAAAGTGGCTTCTACCTATTTGGTGAAATAGTCGATAACCACGAAGATGAACCGATGCCCATTGAAAGCTTTCGGAGATATTGGTCTAATCACATCCATAACCCACATAGAGAATGGCCATGGAGAAACCATGACATGCAGCGGTGAAGGAGGCACATGAATTTTGTCTCCGTAGATTTGGCACTTATGACATCTCTTAGCGTAATTGACACAGTCTCCTTCCATGGTGGACCAATAGTACCCGAATCTCATAATTTTCCTGGCCATTGTAAAGCCATTAGCGTGTGTCCCACAGACTCTTTCGTGGACTTCTTCCAAGATTTTCTTAGCCTCTACAGCGTCTACACATCTTAGTAGCACTTGATCCTTTCTTCTTTTGTACAAGATATCCCCATCTAGGACATAATCGATGGCCAATCTTCTTAGCGTTCTTTTGTCATTCTCGCTTGCCTGGTCCGGGTATTCACGATTCTTCACGTATTGCAATATATCGTAATACCAATGGTGATCATCTTTATCTTCGTCTTCTTCAATATTGTAACAGTGGGCCGGAACTTCATAAATGCTCATCTGGATGGGTTTGACATCTTCTTGTTTGTTTACCTTGATCATGGAGGCTAAGGTAGCCAAAGCATCAGCTATCTGATTTTCGTCTCGTGGAAGGTAGTGGAAGGTGATGTCATCAAACTCTTTATCCAATTCAAGGACCAGTTTTTGATAGTCGATCAACTTGGGGTCTCTGACCTCCCATTCTCCCTTGAGTTGATAAATCACTAGCGCGGAATCCCAATACACCTTTAGCACTCTAATCTTGCATTCTATGGCTACACGGACTCCCATGATGCACGCCTCGTATTCCGCCATGTTATTCGTACAGTCAAAATCCAACTTACTAGTGAATGGATAATGATCTCCGTTTGGGGATACTAAGACGGCCCCAATTCCATTGCCCATAGCATTTGACGCCCCATCGAAATTCAATTTCCATAGAAGTTCTTTGAGAGCACCTTCTTCAATGGTAGCAACACACATTAGGTCTTCATTCGGAAAGTCGAAGTTCAAAGGCTCGTAGTCTTCCAAAGCTCTACTGGCTAGAAAATCTACTATTACACTTCCTTTTACCGCTTTTTGGTTCACGTAGACAATGTCGAATTCAGAAAGCAGAATCTGCCATCGGGCCGTCCTTCCATTCAAAGCTGTTGACTCCATCATGTACTTCAAAAGGTCCAATTTTGATATGAGCCAAGTGGTGTGATACAACATATACTGCCTCAGCCTTCGGGTTATCCAAATTAGGGAACAACACAACTTCTCTATCGGTGGGTATCTTGTCTCACATTCTGTGAACTTTTTACTAAGATAGTAAATGGCTTTTTCTTTCCTCCCTAACTCGTCATGCTGACCCAATACGCATCCCATAGAATTCTCGAATACTGCCAAGTACAGTATCAACGGCTTATCGGGGTTAGGTGGCATCAGCACCGGGGCGTTGGATAAGTATTGTTTGACCTTGTCGAAAGCCTTTTGGCATTCTTCATTCCATTCACCTGGGTTATGTTTCTTGATGAGGCGAAAAACAGGGTCACATTTCTCAGTCAGTTGTGAAATGAACCGAGCAATGTAATTTAATCTTCCTAGAAAGCCTCGAACTTCTTTTTGAGTGCGCGGCGGGGATAGCTCTTGTATAGCTTTAACTTTGTCCGAATCAATCTCGATCCCTTTTTCACTAACCACGAATCCGAGTAACTTTCCAGACTTGGCTCCAAAGGTACATTTGGCGGGGTTGAGTTTTAGCTGAAACTTCTCAACCTCAAGAACAATTTCCTCAGAACTTGTATGTGTTCCTTCTCTGTTCGAGACTTAGCGATCATATCATCGGCATAAACCTCGATTTCTTTATGCATCATGTCGTGAAAAAGGGTTACCATGGCTCTTTGATAAGTTGCCCCCGCATTCTTCAGTCCAAACGGCATCACCTTGTAGCAGAACGTGCCCCACATGGTTACAAATGTGGTCTTTTCCATATCTCCAGGATGCATCTTGATCTGGTTATATCCCGAAAAATTGTCCATGAATAAAAATAGTGAGTGTCCTGCCGTGTTGTCCACTAGGGTGTCTATATGAGGTAGTGGGAAATTGTCTTTTGGGCTGGCTTTATTCAAATCTCTGTAGTCTACACACATTCGCACTTTTCCATCTTTCTTAGGGACAGAGACGATGTTGGCTACCCATTCTGAGTATTTTACTACTTTCAGAAATCTAGCATCAAATTGCTTTCGAACCTCTTCCTTTATTTTTAGCAAGACATCGGGCCTCATTCTTCGGAGTTTTTGCTGAACTGGCTTACACTCTTCTTTTATGGGAAGTCGGTGCACCACGATGTCAGTGTCTAACCCGGGCATATCTTGGTATGACCATACGAAGGCATCTTTGAATTCTTGAAGTAATTCAATCAGGTCTCGCTTCATTTCCGCAATGATACATGTTCCGATCTTCACCTCTTGTCCTTCTCCTAAGCTCACAATTTCGATTGATTCTTTGTGAAGTAGGATTTGTTTCTCCTCTTGTTCTACCATCCTCAACAAATCAGGAGATAGGTTACAGCCTTGGTCATCTTCAAAATCCTGAGAATCATCCATACACACATCTTGTTCGAAAGGAAATTCTGAGTCGCTAGCAATGTCACTCGTATCATTAATATCTAGGGACCTGTTATGAGGACGAAGGCAGATACAAAGAATCAAAAGAATTCGAAACATTTATTTTCGTGATATGATTATGAATGACGAATGAAAGAATATTTAGAAGAATGTTTCAAGAATAAAAGAATTCGAAAGTAATCATTTGTATGGTTATGAATGGAATTGAAAGGACGAGATAACATTTGCTCAAAAATGATAATAACCATGCATTTTATTGAAATATCATTTTTAAACATTGGCCTATTTCACAAAAGATTCTTATCACTCCTAGGCCTAGAGCAATAAGTGTGTTTTGGATATTACTCTGAATCCGTTCTAAAAACTATAGGGATCTCTTCCGCAGTCCAGTTGTCCAGAACACTTCCAGGTGTGTAGGGGCCAATGTCTGATAAACTTTCTCTTCCAGCCTCCCTTTCGTACATGACGTTAATGTCCAAGCTTCCCAGCCTTTCTTCTATAGCTCCCGTCATTGGCGTGTCTCTCTTGGGATGAATGATTCCCCCAGACACAAATGTTTTCGATATATGGGGGAATATCATTGGTTCTGTAATATCCTGATTTTGGGCCTAGTTGGAATAGCAATTTCGTGACCACAAAATCCGAGATAGAAATAATTATTTTATGATTATTTTGAGGTCTATGATATGATTGCATGATTGTGTGAAAATTTCATGAAGAAATTTTATGCATAAAGTGCTTAAATTGAAATTAGGGACTAAATCGAATAATTTGTAAAACTTGCATTCTAGAAGTTTCTAGTATGAAATTGTTTTGAAATATTAATTAGGAGGTCTTAAATAGGAATTTTACTAATTTCTAAGTCTATGGACAAAAATTGGACATGGATGGAATTTTTGGAAAGTTTAGTAGTAAGGGCATTTTGGTCATTTAGGGGTAAAATGAATTAAAATACAAAATTAAAAGCCAATTTTGCTCATCTTCAACCCCATGGCCGAATATAGCATGGAGAAACCATGGCTAGGGTTTTTCAAGCTTTCAAGCTCGATTGTAAGTCCGTTCTAGACTCGTTTTTAATGATTTTTACGTTTTTGGAGTCCCGGTAGCTCGATTAAGCTTATGCTAGCAATAATTCAACCTAGGGTTCATATTTGGAAAAATACCCATAGGTGAAATTTGTGTATTTTGGTGTTTTATGATAGAATATGAGGTTTTAAATTATGTTAGACAACTTGTACTACTCGGTTTTAAGTGAAAACGAGCAAAGGGCTTAATCGGTAAAAATACCTAATAGTCATAAGTACATGTTAGAGTGAGAATTTGATGTTTCCATAGAAGGGAAAAATGATCAGCATGTCATAAAACATAAGAAAATCGGCTGAAGTTTAATTTACGAGCTTTAGGGCAAAAGTGTAAATATGCAAAAGTTTAGGGGCAAAACTGTAATTTTTCCAATATATGATTTTGGGTCAATTTGAATAATGTGAGTCCTAATTAGACTATATTTTAAATGATAGAGCAAGGAAAACTGAAATTCGGGCTAAAATAGAAAAATACCAAGTTGTGGACGAAATGGTAAAAGTAGTAATTTTCGCATACGAGGTAAGTTCATGTGTAAATAATGTAGCATAATTGTTATTTTTAAGTTATTGATGTTAATTATATGATACGCTGATTTTTAATCGTGAAATATTATGCTTTGTGGTTAATGTTCAGTAATATGCAAATTATGTTTACTACTTGATAAATATGAATTGCTACCGAGTATCGGTTCCGATATTCCATGGAAGACGGAAAATGTGAGATCGAGGGAAAAAGCCCGTTTGAACCTTAGGAATAAATTAGGATACAGTGACATGTCACTAGCGTTACTAATTTTCTTTTATTATTTTTATTTTCCCCTGTACATATTGTCGTTTATATATTCTTATTATTACTATATCTATTATTTATTAGTATTTTACTATTACTATTATTAGTATTATTTTTTAATCAATACTTATATGTATATATTATGTTTTTTAATACTATATTTTTAATACCATTTATTGTGTATATTCTTAATACTATATATTGTATGTATTTTTTAATAACTATTGTAGTGGGCCAAATTTGCCCAGCCCAAATAAACCAAAAAAACCATAAACATAAAATAAATAAAACAGTCCATTAATTAATGTCTTTTTACAAACCAAATCATTACATGGCCCAACCCAATTACATAAACTAGACCTAAATGTAAAACCCAAGTTTTATAACAGCCCAATTACATGGCCTAATGCCCTATCACAAACCCAAATATCCAAAAGAGTCCCTCTAGCCCAAATCTAGTGGCCCAACACTTAAAATGAGCCCCAAATAGCCCGAGAGCCAAACCAAACTTCGGCAAACCCTAGGGCAGAGGGGTCCTCGCGCCGCAGCCTTCACCAGGTAGCCAAGCCCCAGCCCCCACGTCAGCCACCTCCGTACCCGCGCCAGCACAGCCCCGTATGCCTCGTGCCAAGGGCCAACGCACAGCCCCGTACTCGTACCTGCAAACAAACGAGGCAGAACAGCAGCAAATAGGAAATAGAAGAGAAATATTGTGTTTTATTTTGATTTTCCTTTTTTCTTCGGCTATAAAGCAGAAGTTTTGATCCTTGTAATCGGTTACACACAAGCAATACTAACGCATATTCACAGAATATACACGTAATAGAAAGCAAAAAATAGCAGATGTGATTTCTTCCTTCGAATCTCTTTACCTTTCTTCACATCGTTTCGTATTCTATGGGAATCATTCACCATTTTTAAAAAAAAACATAGTAAGAACAGTGACTGAGAAACCTTACCGCGCGAGCACGCTACAGATTTCTCCTCCTCTCTTCGTTGAAATTGAAGTTGAGGAGGGATCTCCGGCCAAGATTCCTCCAGGCTCTAAGAGCATCTATCTGATGGAGATGAATCGACGCTGGAAGGAGAAAGTGTGAGGCTGACGATTGGGAAGAGAGGCTAGGGTTCGGCGGGCAAGCCTAAATGAGCCTTTATGGTGATTTGAAAACGTCGCCGTTCGAGCATGTCTCTGTAGCTCAAATACGGCGTCGTGTAGCCAAGGCCCGACCCGATCCAGTTCGTGGTCCTGATGACCCACGTGTTTTCGCGGTGAGGGATTATTTGCAATGTTGGCCCCTCTACTTTCGTACCCCATCCAAATCATCCTGCGTCATCATCCCATTTGCTTTTGATCTATACTGATGATTTGCGTTTGTTTGTAATTGGGCCCGTATCTAAACGCAACACTCCGAGGTCTGGTATATTGCCAATTTTAGACCCCAGGCATTTGCGTGCGTTAGGATTTAGTCCCCCTTTGTTATTCGTTCTATTTTCTTAGTTTTGCCTTGTTATTTCAGTTTAATTTCAATCAAGTCCTTGTTCATGTACATGCAAACCTTTTTGTTTATTTCAAACCATCGTAGTTATTTTAAACTTTGTATTAAATTGTTCATGTTACTCATTTTGAATAGTTATATATACATTTTGTTTTAAATTTTTTTTATGCATATATGTTTTAAAGATTGTTTCATTATTTGTTGTGAGTTTTATTATTTAAATATTATTGTTTTAAACTTTTATGTATATATTAACATTATCTATTTTTAACGTTTATATATATATATATATATTATTCATATATAAATCTTTTTATGTATACAATGTTCTATTTCAGATTTCCTTTCATGAATTATATTTTAAACTATTTATATTTTATTTTAAATATATTCTTAAACTTTATTTATTTACTTTAAAATATTTTATTTATTACCTACTTTAAGGTTCTTCTTTCATATTATGTATCTTGTACTTATATATGTATGTATATATATATCTTAAGCCATTATTCACTTTATTTACCACTTATTTCCTATATATATATTTGATCATGTATTTTAATACATATTCTTGCTATTCAAATATGCTTTGTATATATGTTTTACATAAAATTTAAGTTATTCATTTACATTAGTACATGTTTTTCGATTTACATACATTATCAAACCTATATTTTACGTATATATAGTTTTCTTTATACATAAGCGTGCTTTTAAGTCCATCATAATTTATAATAAGAATAATTCAATCTTGAATATGTTTCTATGTTTTTTTACAAGCAATTGTTTCTAGTTTATTTTCATACATACATATATATATAATTTGTGATAAAATCAATCCATTTTTCTATATATATAATTCATATTTTTTAATTTCATGTTATTTTGTATATAGTTACTTCAAAATTCACTCGTACGTATATAAACACTTTTTTTATATATATATAAATTGTTTCAAATTCTAGCATATATTACTTGATTGTTAGTCCATCATTTTTAGTCCATTATTTTTGTGTCGTGTTGATTCTATATCGTTGGTACCTCATGTGTTAATTATCTTCACGATACTTCTTGTATATTTGCTACGTCGTATTTGCGCATTCTTATATGTCATCACATCGACTACTCTCCATGTATTATTGCAATCGCATTACCTTTTTAGATTAGTCCCGTTTAATTATTAGTATGTTAGTTGATCACATCTCGTATATGCCTATTACCTTATATCATCGTTTTCCATCTTGATTTTTGAAATGTGGTTCTATAAAACCCGAATCTTATGATTAATTTCACCTTATTTCAAATCGAATTAATACGTCTTAAGCTAGCTTTATAATCATTCATTCAAAAATTCTTCAAAACGAATACGAGATTCGATATTTAGCAATTCGCGAAATTGTGTCCTAACGTGTTAGGTTGCAACTTCGCGTTTGCTCAAAATAATCGAGTATCCCTTCAAAATTTCATTCATATCATCTAAAAATTATTTAAAATGAATGCAATATTTGGCGTTTGACAATCCGAGAATCATGCCCTATCGTGATGGGTTGTGATTTCTCGTTTGCTCAAAACGATTGAACATTCATTTATATTCTCACTCATGTTTATATAAAAAAATACTTAAAAACAAAGACGATGTTCAATGTTTGGCTATTTGAGAATCGTGCCCTATCGTGCTGGGTTGCGCTTTTTCATTGGTTCGGAACAGTTGAACATCCCATTGGAATTTCACTCACATTTTCTAAAATCTTTCAAAATGTAGGCGATGTTCGATGATTGGCAATTTGAGAATCGAGCCCTATCGTGTTGGGTTGCGCTTTTTCATTTGTCCAAAATAATCGAATATCTCCTCGGAATTTCACACGTATTTTATAAGGTAAGGCAATGGTCAATGTTTGGAAATTCGAGAAATCGTACCCTACTGTGCTGGGTTTCGATTTTTCGTTGGACTAAGTAGTTGAGCATCCTTTTGTAATTCTCGAATTATAAGCTTTCGAATATCGAAACAAGAAGATTTTGGCAACCAACTCGGGTTACTCAAACGTCATAAAGAAGAACCACATTTCAAAAACTTTTTAACTTTAGACATAAGGACAGTATTTAATCGATTTGGTACCAATTTTGGGCGTAGTGAGGGTGCTAACCCTTCCTCATACGTAACCGACTCCCGAGCCCGTTTTCTAAAATTTTCGTAGACCATAATATGTGTTTTAGTAAACTGAAAATGTCTCATTAAAATAACCAAATCCTTAGGTGATCCGATCACATCAAAGCAAAAGAACGGTGGCGACTCCATCTTGCTATTTTTCAAAAAGTCGATCTCTCCTTTTTTAAATCTAAAATATTTTAAATCGAGGGATGGTTTCGACAACTATATTTTATATATATTATGTATATACTTTTAATATTATTATGTATTTATTTTTAATATATATATGTGTATACTTATGTAGTATTATTAATAGTTGTTTTTAATATTATTATTATCTCTAATATGTATATATTATGTATATATTTTTAATATTATATATATACTTTGTAATACTATTATTATGTTTATATTTTAATATATATATGTATGTATATAGGTAACATTATTAGTGTTTTTAATATCATGTTTTCGTCACTTTACTAACTATTATTATATGTATATATATTCGTTGTTTTTATTTCGTGTTTAATATTACTATTACATTTAATATCGCATGCATTGTTATTGTTTTTAATATTATTATCATATTTATTATTTACTTCAATGTATTTCTATCTCCTTTATTTTTTGTTTCTTACCCATTCCGTATCAGTTTGCTTTTCTTATTATATTATTAGCATATCATTATTTTTTTATTATTTTCTTTTTATTGTAAATATTGTTTTTATTTTTATCCTATTGCTTTTATATTATATGTTAGTATTTTTCATTCATTATATCATTGTTTGCACCGTTTATTTATTTATGAATTTTTATTTTAAAAAATATTTTTATTAATGTTTTTTATTAATTTCAATAAATAAGGAAATGTACCGATTTTAACATTAAGTTTGTGATTTCATCGCTATGTTGGGTGAATCACGTTGGCTCGTGTTAAAAACCGGACATCCTTCAAAAAAAACCATAAACTTGAAATTTCTCATGTTTTGATCGGATCATGATTAAACGTTACATTGAACTCGCATTTTTGAAAATTGAGACAACACATGTTTAATGAGATACCAATTTTGGGCGTCGCGGGGGTGCTAATACCTTCCCCGCGCGTAACCGACTTCCGAACCCTATTTTTCTTTGAACTTTCACGTAGACCTAAACTCGTCTTCCTTCTTATCAAAAATAATTTTTTTTGTTAAAACGAAGATTTATCAAGTGTCCGATCACACCTAGGAAAAAGGATCGGTGGCGACTCCCTTTTTAAAAAAAAAATCAAAAGCCAGTTTTTCAAATTTTCAATAAATCGCCTCAATTAACGACCAAAGCAAAAAAATTTTACGTCGCTACAACTGGCGACTCCACTGGGGACATTTTTGAGAGTCGAGTCTTGAATTAAACACGTGTTGTCAAAATTTTCAAAATTCCTTATTCAAATTAATATTTAGTCGTGATCCTTAAATTTTGTTTTGAAAAGTCATGCATTTGCATCATGTTGTAAATATTCTTCTAATTTATTTCATCTTGTTGATTTTCGGCTCTAAGTTCTTATGGTTTTAGTTTTTTTAGTTTAGTTTTTAAGTAAAACGTAAAGGTTTGTGAGTTTCTCCCCACACACCGTGCACTTGCATTTTTGCATAACATGAGCTCTCCACCCAGGTTTCGTCCGCTTTAGTCGAAGTAAACGCTATGCCTTCGTGAGTTAACTCGTGTCTCCGCATAGGCTAGTGAATACTTTCGGATAACATATGACTTATGCTTTTGTGAGTTAACTTGTCCCTCTGCATAGGCATAAGTAAATGTAATCCCTCGAATTGAACTCGTGAGCCTGTGATGGGCTACGACCGAGGCTTCGTACTAGTTTTAGTAGACGATAGTACGAACAATTCGAGTACCTGTCTAGAACCGAAACCGCATATAGTAAACCATATGAGCCACCTAATTAGAGCCACGCCGAACCTCTTTCCGTTAATAGTCACCAAAATAAGTACACGGGAGAAACGCTCTTGCCTTTCATTTCCTTTACATTACACTGTTTATGCAAAGAAATTGAATCGGGTAGCTTAATTTGTTGAAGTTTCTATAGTTTTCCTCAGTTCTTATTTGTTGTGATTACTAACCAAAGTTGTTTGTCTTTGTTTTTATTTTTCATCATGCATCATAGGCATCTTGATTAGGGAGGTGTTAATTAGAGATTGGTTGCCAAAAACAGGTTTCTGATGGAGGAGTCAATTACACAAATGACCGAGAAAAATACAGTGGTTCGAGACTGGTCTTTGAAAACTCAGAAGGCGAAAGGGGACAGTTTAACAGAATGATGTATCTCCAATCTTCCCGAGCAAGTAGCTACAAATGTTCGTCAAAATAATCTCGAGGATTTGACTCAGATTTGGAAACAGTAGGACTCAGATACTAGAGGCATCTCTACTGAAAATACGGGGATATAGCTCACTTGATCGCCATCAATATAGACAAACAGTTGATTCAAGCCATGGTTTAATTCTGGGACCCAACTTACCAGTGCTTTACTTTCAATCAGGAAGATATGACTCCGACCATAGAAGAGTATGCTGCCTAGCTTCGCATTGACAATGTACAATTCAGCAAGATATATGTGAAGGAGCCCAAACCAATGACCTTCAAGAAAAAGTTAGTGAGGTTGACGAGAATGATTGATATGTGGGCTGAAAAGCAAATAAATAAAAAGAACGAAGTTAGTTGTGTTCTGTGGTTTTCTTTGCGAGATTTAGTTCAAAACCATCCAGATATTATGAAGAGGATTGATCTATTTGCTTTGGCCATTTACGGATTAATTGTTTTCCTAAAAGTTCTCGGGCACATAGAAGTCGCGGTAGTGGATTTCTTAGAAAGATTGAAGCAAGGGATCAACCCCGTCCCGGCTATCTTGGTCGAGACTTTTACATCTTTAAGTTGTTGTAGGAGGAAAGGGGAAGGACGTTTTATCGGATGCGCGCAGTTACTTAATGGGGAGCACCATGGATCCGTCCTTCAGTTATATTATATAAATATGGAAGCCAAGATTTGGTGCCTTTACTAGGATTATGGAGAGGAATTGGATACGCTCCGTTAATGGTTCAAAGGCAGTTTACTTCACGACAGTTCATACCTGCTACCGGAGGATTGGCACAATCAGAGTTCGCCTTTACGGGTGAAGGCTATATGAAAAGAGTCTGAGATACTACAAAGTCTTAGAAGGAAATTCACCTTATAGAGTTAGCCCTTTATGCTGATACTACCACTCAGGATTATGACTTATGGAGAAAATGACGAGTAAATAGTCAACAAATCTCACTGATGAGTTACACTTTCCAAAATCCTTTCTCAAAAGAAATACCATCCGAGCTGGAAGTAGCGAGACATGAATTTAAACATGAAAAGGCCAAGTTATTATGGGGTATTAGTTCTCTTCAAGAGGAAAATTACAAGCTGAAGATCGGGGTCGAAATTGAAGAATCCAAAACCATAAAAGTTCAAAAAGAAGTTGAGATCGTGAGAAACGGCTTAAGGGACCTTCATTTGGAAAATAAGAAATTAAGAAACACTATAAAAATAGTGGTTTGGGAAAGTCGTCAGCAGAATAGAAGGAAGAAATTAGCAACATCAAAGGTGGGATAGAATTCTGGAAAGGGAAAGTAAAGAAAGAAGAGGAAAAAGCTGTGCGTGCTATGATAGAGTTAAGGAAGAAGAATGCTGAGTATGAAACTGCGTCTGCAGAATTTGTGACTAGTTAGTCTAAACATCAAGAGCTAAGAAGGAAAGTGCGAGATTTAGAAAATACACTGCAAGCTCAACAGTAACAGTTGGATAATCTCTTAAAAGCCCTAGAAGAAAAGAATACTCAGTATGACAGAGACACTTACACCTACGAAAGAGCTCTCTAAGAAAAAGAAATGCAACTCGACTTTTTGATCAATGAAATTCGCAAGGCAGTTATGCAAGTTGTGCAACTATTAGATGAAGCCGAAGCTCTCAGTTGCCAATTCCCTCCGAGTCAAAGATCAAGCATATCAGAATTCTTAAAATGAGTGAAGAAACAAGGCAATGTGGCTAGAAAATTTGTGTAACTGTTGAATCAAAAAATAGCGAAATGTTTTGTAATAGACTCTTTTGTTTAATGAAATGCCTAAGTAGGGACTATCTTGAAATCAACACCAAATTCTTGCACATTCATTCATGACTAACATTCATTTGACATTCATTCATTCATTCATTTCATGTATATATTACCATAATCATTCACCAAGGCTAAAATCGTATAATCCGCAGCTGCGATACTCCAAGTCTAGAATCACGCCATTCTTATAGGACGCGTCGAAAAGCTAGAATTATGGAAGCCGAGTTCAATGAGAGAATTGAAAGGATGGAAAGGACCCAAAGAGAATCGCAAGAACAGTTGACCAAATCACAATAGGAAGCAAGAGATCTAATGTTAAGACCTCGAGAGGAATCACTCGAGCAAAGAGATCAAATGGCCAAAATGATGGAGATGATGACAGCTTTGGTCAAGGGAAAAGGACCTATGCAGAGCCCTGACACTATGGAGCCTCAGCCAAAAACTAATCATGATCAGGATCCACTCTATCCCCCAGGATTCACTCCACCTCATGCACATGTAATGCAACTAGAATGTCCTCGAGGAGAACCTGCAAGCTTGGAGCAACGACCCGTACCCTCTGCTCATCTAGGGCAAGGTATATTCGTATCGAGCCCTAGAGCTAATCCTGCTAATCCCAATGTTCCAGATTTGGATGATCCGATAAAAATAGTCAAGTTGAAAATGGATGATCATGATGCCCAGGATAAGTATAAGAGCTTGAAAGAAAGGCTCAAAGCGATAGAATGTGCTGAAACCTTCTCTGCACTAAGTGCCAAAGAGCTTACTTTGGTACCCGATCTGGTTCTGCCTCCAAAATTTAAAGTGCCAGATTTTGAAAAATATGATGGAACGAAATGTCCAAAGGCATATCTTGTCATGTTTTTCCGGAAAATGATTGGTTACGTGAATGAAGATAAATTGTTAATACACTATTTCCAGGACAGCTTGGTCGGATCGGCCCTTCGATGGTATAATCAACTTAGTAGAGAAAGGATCAGATCATAGAAAGACTTGGCATCGGCATTTTGCGAACAATACAAGCATGTATCCGACATGGTGCCCGATTGACTAACTCTGCAGATGATGGAAAAAAAGCCGACGGAGACTTTTAGGCAATACGCGCAAAGGTGGACGAATATCTCGGCTCAAGTAGAACCCCCATTAACTAAAACTGAAATAACGGTCCTCTTTATCAATACTTTAAAAGTACCGTTTTATGATAAGTTAGTAGGAAGTGCCACGAAAGACTTTGCAGATATTGTAATATCCGGGGAACTTATAGAAAATGCCATCAAGAGTGGAAGGATGGAAGGCCCCGAAAGCTCGAAAAGGCCAGCACCCATAAAGAAAAAAGAAGCAGAAACCCATATGGTGGGAACTGAAAGCCACCACACTTCTAATCCTTACCCAGTCCAGACACGACCTCGATATCGCCCACCTCTAAACTTTTATTATCCTCCCTGAAGCCCTTACTATCAAGCATATCCTCCTTACCCCGTCCACACCACAGATAACTAAATACCATTTGCCATGTTCCCACCAAATACCATGCGTACTCAAAGCCAACCCAAAAATGAACAAATACCGACAAGATCCAATCCTGAAAAACCCCAATTCACCCCAATTCCCGTGTTATACGGAGAGCTATACCCAAAACTGTTGGAAAAACAATTAATATCCCCACATTATATGGCACCCCTGAAGCCTTCATACCCAAAATGATACGATCCTAATGCTAGTTGCATGTACTACGCCAGAAACCAGAGTCATTCTACAGAAAATTGTTTGGCCTTTAAAAGGAGAGTTCAAAGTCTTATTGATACAGGCATTCTACAATTTGATGGTGTTGGCAATACGGCTAGAAACCCGCTCCCTAACCACACTGAAGGTAACGTGATCACGGTGACAAAAGAAGATAAGTGGCGTGCCAGAAGTTGTGTTTCTGAAATAAAGACACCACTGCGAAAGATTTGGGAGGTAATGGTTGAAAAAGGGCCGTTCTATCGCCCCAACAGAATTTCCAAAGAAGGAAATACAAAAAGTCAGTGTTTTTGTGATTTTCATAAGGTCGAGGGGCATGACATCCAGTCTTGTGAAGGATTCAGAAAGCTACTTCAAGACATGATGGACAAAAAAGAAGTCGAGATCTTTAACAAAATGAAAGAGGACGATGAAAGAGAAGTATGCACTTCTGATAATCAATCATCAGGTTTCTCTTATAGTGCCGATCGACCACTGGTGATTTATTACGATGCAAAAAAAGAGCAAGTGAAACCAAAGATGATAATTGAAGTACCATCTCCTTTCCCTTACAAAGACAACAAGGCAGTACCATGGAAATATGATGTCAACATTATCATACCTGAAAATGACAAATCCAAAGTCACGACCAGAAATGCTGGCGAAGTAGGACACTTCACCCGCAGCGGGAGGTGTTATTCTAAAGCAGTCGAACCAATGAATAAGACTAATGACTTGAAGCAGAAAGGAAAGGCACCGATGCATGAGGCCGAGGTAGAACTTGAGACTCCGTCCTAACAAGAAGTTAAAAAGCCTGTGAATGAAGAGGAAGCATATAAATTCTTGAAGTTCATCAAACATAGTGAATATAACGTCGTGGAACAGTTAAGCAAACAACCGGCACGAATCTCGGTATTATCCCTACTGTTGAATTCAGAACCACATCGGAATGCTTTGCTGAAAGTATTAAATCAAGCTTACGTGGCAAGCAATATATCTGTCGAAAAGCTTGATAGGTGGGTGAATAACCTGAACACGGATAATTTTATTTCATTCAGTGATGATAAAATACCGCCAAATGGTAGGAGCTCCGTAAAAGCATTACATATCACAACCCGTTGCAAGGGTTATATAATACTGAATGTGTGACACCCCTAATGTGACCCTAGTCGGAAAGTGGTTTCGGGACCACAAAACCGAGTCATAAAAATAATTAACCGTCATATTTGATGCTTATTATATATATATAGGCATGTGTGAAAATTTCATGTTTGAATTTTGTTAATTGTAAGTGAGTTTTATTAAATAGGACTTGTGTGAGAAAATTTAGAAATGTGCTAGGCAAATGTTAAAGTGGCCTATTGATGCATGTTAGAAAATGCTTGTCCTTGCATGTCAAATTACCCAAAACTTTAGGTAGTGGCCGTCCATGCTATGGGTTAAAGCATATTATAAACATTTTGTGTTAATGTTTTATGTTAGAAATAATAAAATAAAAGGTTAGTAATAAAGTAATGAAAAGGGAGGGGTGATGAAAACAAAGTTGTCTCATCCATGCTCCCCCATTGCCGTGACTTGAGGAAGGAAGAAGAAGAAAGTTTGGTTGCTTTGATTTTTGGCTTAGAAGATGGCTAGAATGAGGTATGTATTGAATGATTCTTGAAAATCTATGCATGTTTGAGATGATTAGTTCAAACTCTACTTATCCCGTAGATTAAACTTAGAATTTTGAGGTTTGAGATTCGGTCAATAAGCTTGAAACTCATAGTAGTTTGTTTTGGTAAGCTTGACATACGGATGATAGGTGTGTTTTGGTTTTGGTTTGATAACGATATGAATGATGGTGATTTTTGGTCATGTATTAACTTAAATTGTAAGTATGATTTATGGTATAATTTGTGTGATGGAATGGTCTTGAGATTTGGCTTGATTAAATGGGTAAAATGCTAAGTGTATTAAAGATGATGTAATGGTTATTTCGGTTTATGTGAAGTAAATATAGATGATGGTTATGAGCTGTTTTATGATTTGTTTATAATGTCCGATTATGATCATTTATAGAGATGTGAATGAATTGTTGTTATGCGAATAAATATTTGTTTGATGATATATATATGTATTCGGCAATGGGATAAAAGGTGTATTAAGGTAAGTTTCATGGTGATTATGCTTGGGATGTTGGGTTAATATTCGGCATTGAGTAATGTGGGGTAAGGTGATTAATCGGCTATGAAATTAGCTAAATTGAATAGGTATGTTTAATGATATGCTTAGTGTAATGTATAATCTTGTAACTCGGTTTAGTATTGAGATAAAGGTTAGATGTATGATTGAATTTTGGTATGTGTTAAATTGGTTAATCAAAGATTTAATAGAACGAAATGTTAATGAATAACATAATTGGTTTGCACCTTAAATAGTTGAAATAAAGCTTGCCGATTATGATTAAATATTTAAATTGTAATGGTCATATATAGGTATATATATACATATATATATGCCTTATGTATGTACCATGTACACATAAGGACATTCGGCAATATGATTAAATTCATGTATAAGGAAGCATGATAAATTAAGTGACTCCTTGCTTGTGAATGTGAATTAGATATAAATTAAATAAGCATGAAATCGAGTCATGGCATGTTTTATTAAATATGATACATAATGAAATCTATTGTTTTAGATATAGATTAAATGATATGTGATTGCCAAATGTGATTGTTAAGTGAATAATATTAGTTAAGTACTTAAGCAAATCTATTGTTTTACTTAAGCTTAAGAGCGAAGAGGATCAAAGTCGGATAGGGGAAAAGAGAAAGTAAACGAATGGCCGTGGATATCTAGTCGTCGACCACTTCTGAGGTAAGTTTTAAGTGATTAAACGTTGAGTAAATTCAATCATAATAGGACATAATGAGTTGATTTAATAAGATATGATGTGGCCATGATATGTCTTAAACTCAAATGGTAAGTTCATAAGTGTTTGGACTTGGAAATTTAAGAGCAATTTGTAATAATTTGTTTAGGACAGCAGCAGTAACGTGATTTTAGAAAATCACTATAAATTGTTGATGTGGAATTATAGGCTGAATAAAATATGTAATCAAAGCTTAATTAGTCTAGTTTCTTATAAAAGAGACCGTGTAAGCAAAGAAATTTCTTATAAAGAGATATTTAAAGTTGTGTGAGGCAGGGTCAGAATGACTCCGAAATCCCCTGTTCTGTTTTTAGAAAATCATTATAATTTGTAAAAAAATGGTTATAAGATAAAATTTATATTCTTAGACTCCTTAATGAGTCTAGTTTCAAATGAAATCAAATAGAACATATTTTGAATTCTGTACAATGAGAAATTTGATTCGTAGTGAAGAGTGGTCAGATTAGTCAAACAGTGAAACAGGGGAAACTTTAAGAAAAATCTGGTATTGATTGGCCAAACCTAAAATTATGAAAATTTTATGGATGGAAGATATATGAGTCTATATTCAGGGAAAATTAACGGCAATTGATTTTGAGTTTTGTAGCTCCAGTTATGAATAATTTAGTGACTATTGCTCAGGAAAACAGCTTGTAGTGAATATGTGAATTTGTTGTAAACATTGATGAAACTATTTGAGTTGCTTATAAGCTATTGCTGAAATTGATGTACAAGATAAATATATATGTATATGTGGTAAAGCCGAATGGCTAATGTGAAATATGTATGAGATATGTATATGTGGTAAAGCCGAATGGCTAATGTGAAATATATATGAGATATGTATATGTGGTAAAGTCGAATGGCTAAAGCCGAATGGCTAATGTGAAATATATATGAGATATGTATATGTGGTAAAGTCGAATGGCTAATGTGAAATATGTATGAGATATGTATATGTGGTAAAGCCGAATGGCTAATGTGAAATATGTATGAGATATGTATATGTGGTAAAGCATATATATGAGATATGTATATGTGGTAAAGCCGAATGGCTAGTGTGAAATATATATATGAGATATGTATATGTGGTAAAGCCGAATGGCTAGTGTGAAATATGTAGGAGATGTGTGTATATTGTGGCCGAATGACCAAATGTGAAAGGTGTGTATTATTAGATATTTGATGAAGCAAATGAATTACAAATATGACAGTCGATGTGAATGTTGTAACATGTGATTAAATGTACATGAAACTTGGAAATATATTCCGGGTAAGACCCGATGACTACGTGTGGAGATTATGTCCGGGTAAGACCCGATGACTACGTGTGGAGATTTTGCCCGGGTAAGACCCGATAACTACGTGTGGGGACTATTCGAGCTAAAGGTTTCACTGAAGATTCGAGTAAAGCATAAGATTATATGACTTCACAGTAACAATTGGTAATAAATACGTTCAATGCGTTAAGTTGGTCAGGTATGTATCTTGAGATTATATTTAAGCTTGATTTGGACTAAAATCACAAGGTCGTTATGTGATGCATATGTGAGTAAAGCAATAAGACTGTTCTATGATTATTGTGCGTTTGGTCAATGGGGAAAGTTAGGTGAAAATATGTAATGTACCTATGTTTATAAGAGATCACTATCAAGTGAGAATTTATCTGCCTATTATATATGATGAGATGTGCATATTCGATAAAGGGATGGTATGCCCGAAGGAAGAGTGAAATAAAAACACGAACAACTATGTTATAATTTGATTGTTATCTGTTGACACTGCTTAAAACTTACTAAGCATTGTAATGCTTACCCCGTTTACTTTGTTTCCTCTGTTTTATAGATCTCATTTGGAAGCTACAGGCTCGGGGATCGTCAGCAACTAGTCACACTATCACTATCCACTGCTAGTTACTGTTATGTTTTGAATTATTTTATGGCATGTAAAGAATAGACCAGTGGCCAAAGAATATTTAGGTTAATGTATATAAGCCATGCGAAAATGGCATCTTTTGAATGTGTACTTATAGAAGTTAAATTGTATCCCTGACTGTCTTTAGTATTTACCTAAAGGAACGTTCTTTAAAAAATAAATAAATAAAAATATTCAAAATTTTCACTGTTCGGATATGAGTTTCAAGTCCGTTAATGCCCCTTTACCTATTCCGGCGACGGATACGGGATAGGGGTGTTACTGAATGTGTTCATTGATAACGGGTCAGCACTCAATGTCATACCTTTGGCTACGCTTTCTAGAATTCCAATTGATTTATCTTATATGCGGCCTTTTCACTCTACAGTAAAAGCATTCGATGGGACAAGACGAGAAGTCATCGGAAAAATTGAAATTCCTCTAGAAGTGGGCCTCTATATATATGACATCGAGTTTCAGGTCATGGACATCACGTCTTTGTATAATTTCCTTTTAGGAAGGCCTTGGATCTACTCTACTGGGGCAGTTCCTTCATCTCTCCATCAAAAAGTGAAGTTTATTATGGATGGTCTTTTGGTCACTGTCGTGGGTGAGGAAGACATTATCGCATCTATCTCTACTGATACACCATACCTCGAAGTAAGCAATGATGCAGTAGAATGTTCCTTCCATTCCTTCGAATTCATCAATGCTACGTTCGTTGCTGAAGGAAATAAAATTTCCATGCCTAAGCTATCAAGGGATACCAAAATGGGAATTAAGCTGACTGTGGGAAAGGGAGCCCGAGCGAGGAAAGGTTTTGGAACATATCAACAAGGGATAGTTAGAGCTCTAAAACCAGTGCCCCACAAGGCTCGATATAGTTTAGGGTTCCAGCCAGATATACGACAGAGAAGAAAACAGTTGCAGAAAGATCGAGAAAGGCGGATGTAGTGGTCCATAGACTCCCACTGAAACCAGAATGCAAACCCATTCAACAGAAGCTAAGACGAATGAGACCTGAAATGTTGTTAAAGATAAAAGAAGTTAAGAAACAATTCGATGTTGGCTTCTTACAAGTCTCTAAGTACCCACAATGGGTAGCTAACATAGTCACAGTACCGAAGAAAGACGGTAAGGTACGAATGTGTGTGGATTATCGTGATCTGAATCGAGCAAGTCCTAAAGATAATTTTCCTTTGCCACACATCGATACATTGGTGGATAACACAGCCAAACATTCATTATTTTTGTTCATGGATGGATTCTCGGGTTATAATCAGATAAAGATAGCTCCTAAAGATACGGAGAAAACTACTTTCATAACGATGTGGGGAACATTCTGTTATAAGGTGATGCCGTTCGGATTAAAGAATGCTGGGGCAACATATCAGAGGGCTATGGGGATGTTGTTTCATGACATGATGCACAAAGAAATAAAAGTCTACGTCGATTATATAATCGCCAAATCCAATGGGGAAGAGAGCATGTTGGGAACCTCAAGAAGTTGTTCAAAAGACTGAGAAAGTTCCAACTGAAGCATAATCCAGCCAAGTGTACGTTTGGGGCTACCTCGGGAAAATTATTAGGCTTCATCATCAGCAAGAGAAGCATTGAAGTGGATCCAAATAAGATAAAAGCCATACAAGAACTACCACCTCTGCGCACGCAAAAAGAAGTCAGAGGATTTTTAGGGAGGTTGAACTACATTGCTCGGTCTATTGCTCAACTGACTAACCAGTGTGACCCAATTTTTTGACTTCTTCGAAAACATAATCCGGGAGAATGGAACGAGGAGTGCCAAATGGCTTTTTACAGGATAAAACAGTATTTCTCTAGTCCCCCGGTGCTAGTCCCGCCAACTCTAGTAAGACCGTTAATATTGTATCTGAATGTGTTCGAAAATTCAATAGGTTGTGTACTGGGGCAACATGATGAGTCAGGGAAAAGAGAAAAGGCGATTTACTATCTCAGCAAAAAGTTCACAGAGTATGAGGCAAAGTACTCTTCAATTGAAAAATTCTGTTGCGCTTTGGTCTAGGTAGTTCGAAGGCTCAGGCAATATATGTTGTATCATACGACATGGTTAATTTCAAAGCTGGACCCAATAAAGTACATGATGGAATGACCTACACTCCTAGGAAGAATGGCACGATGGCAGATCCTACTATCAGAATACGACATCGTCTATGTGAGCCAAAAGTCGATAAAGGAGAGTGCAATAGCTAATTTCTTAGCAACTCGAATAACGAAAGAATACGAGCCATTGTGATTTGATTTCCCAGATGAAGACTTGATGTGCATTACGGGAAAAGAATGTGAGTCATCCAAAGAGTAGTCATGGAAGATGAGCTTTGATGGTGCATCGAACACATTGGGGCATGAGATTGGAGTAGTCTTAGTATCACTAGAAGGGAACCATTATCCCTTCATTGCCAGGCTGAATTTCTTCTGTACTAATAACATAGCGGAATATGAGGCCTGTATCATGGGACTTCGTGCAGCTATTGAACGAAACGTCGAAATCTTAGAGGTGTATGGGGACTCAGCGTTAGTGATATACCAAATCCGTGGAGATTAGGAAGTGAGAGATTCGAAATTAGTTAAATACAACGATCTAGTGGCAGGACTGATTAAAGAATTCAAATAAATAACTTTTAATAACTTCCCACGAGAAGACAACCAATTGGCCGATGCCCTGGCCACTTTGGCTTCAATGTTCAAAGCAAATAGAGAAACATAAATAATGCCTCTTCAAATGAGTATATATGAAGTCCCTGCACATTGTTTCAGCATTGAAAAATAGCCAAATGGATGATAATGGTTCCATGATATCTTAGAATATATCAAGAATCAAAGGTATCCCGAACAAGCAAATGAGAACGACAAAAGAACAATCAGAAGAATGGCAGCGGGATTTGTTCTTGATGGGGACATTCTGTACAAAAGAGGAAAAGGTCAAGTGCTCTTGAGATGCGTGGATGATGTTGAAGCTAGAAAAATACTTAAATATGTCCATGAAGGAATTTGTGGGACGTATGCGAATGGTTTCACTATGGCTAGGAAGATTATGTGACTTGGTTACTACTGGCTGACGATGGAAAGCGACTGTATTAGCTATGCACGAAAGTGCCACAAATGTCAAATTTACGGTGATAAAATTCATGCAACCCCTTCGCCCCTTTGCCCCTTCATGTCATGACTTCTTAGTGGCCTTTTTCTATGTGGGGCATGGATGTTATAGGGCCAATTTCTCCAAAAGCTTCTAATAGACACCGGTTTATTTTTTTGGTTATTGATTACTTCACAAAATGGATAGAAGCCGCTTCGTTTACCAATGTGACGAAGACTGCAGTTTGCAGGTTTTTGAAAAAGGAAATTATTTGTCGATATGGTTTGCCTGAAAGAATCATTTCGGATAACGCCTTGAATTTGAACAACAAGATGATGAAGGAAGTGTGTGAGCAATTTTAAATAAAGCATCATAACTCATCACCCTATTGCTTGAAAATGAACGGAGCTGTTGAAGCGACCAACAAGAATATCAAGAAGATTATTGGGAAAATGACCGAGACATATAAAGCCTGGCACGAGAAGTTACCATTTACTTTGTATGCATATCACACATCTGTACGGACGTCTCCGGGAGCAACTCCTTTCTCTCTGGTCTATGGATGGAAGCTGTGCTACCTATCGAAGTTGAGATCCCTTCTCTACAAGTCTTAATGGAGTCGAAATTAGAGGAAGCAGAATGGGTCCGAGCTCGATATGACTAGTTAAACCTAATCGAAGAAAAATGTTTAAAGACAATTTGTCACGGACATATGTACCAGAAAAGAATGATCGCGGCCCATGACAAGAAAGTACGGCTGAGAGAATTCCACGAATGAGAACTCGTACTGAGAAAGATTCTCCCAATACAAAAAGACCTGCGAGGAAAATGGGCACCAAATTGGGAAGGACCATATGTCGTAAAGAAGGCTTTCTCAAGTGGAGCTTTGATTCTCACTGAGATGGATGGGAAAGAGTTACCTAATCTAGTGAATTCAGATGCTGTGAAGAAATATTATGCCTAAAAAAAATTCAAGGTGAAAAACCGGAAAGGGCGTCTTGATTAACACAAAAGATTAGGATGAAAACCCGAAAGGGCATTCTAATGAAGCAAACACTGGGTTTGAAAAGTAAGGCGTTTTGAACTGTGGGTCAAACAACGAGACTACAGTATTTGAAGTATTTCTGAAAACTCAAGATCTTCTACGCAAGAAGCCATTCTTGAAAAGATTCTTGATTAAGAAACGTGGAAGAGTTCATGCGTTGAAAATCTAAGCATTTGTATCCGTTGAATGCGATCCCCTTTCTCTTTATGATACTTTTTACTATCCTTGGTTAATTTTCTTTGTTTGTTACTTTTGAAATAAATAAATGTGGGGCATCTCTTTTCGTGCCTATTTTGGTCATTTTTCATGCATCTCATGTATGGTCCATTTAAATGATAAATAGTGAAATGACATACTCCAAACAAAAGAAATGTTAAGCATTACCCGGATGAGAATTTGATAAGTACAAGAGCCTCAAAGTCAGGACAAAGTTCAACCAGGGGCAAAAGAGTGATATCTGAGAAATGCAGGTTACTCGTAAAACTTGAGGTTGGGTACAAAGCCTGAAGAGAAAGTCAAGAATCGAAGCAATAAACGTAGATCATCACTAAAATCGTAATGAAAAGGGATATGTGACATAAAAGCTCAAGGCGCATAGCATAATCATGTAGGCATAAAGGCATTTGAGACAAACATGTGCATATAATGATAACATCATGCATGACATATACAGGTACTCCAGCAAAGCAAGAGGATGTGATGATAGCTGTACTGAATCAAAGGAAAAGACACCTAAGTTCTACCAGATGACATGTTTTGGTATTCTGATGTTTTTATTTCTGTTTTCAAAAAATCAACTCATATTGTGAGAGGTGAGTTGAGCCTCAAGACACATTAAGGTATTTTCAATTTCTGTCTTTAAAAAAAATCAATTCATATTGCGAGAGGTGAGTTGAGCCTCAAGACACGCTGAAGTAATTTCAATTTCTGTTTGTCAAAAATTAACTCATATTGCGAGAGGTGAGTTGAGCCTCGGGTCACATGTCGAGGTATTTTCAAAATTTGTTTTTCAAATTCTGTTTTCAAAAATCAACTCATATTGCGAGAGGTGAGTTGAGCATTGGCTCATGTGCTGAGCTATTTTCAATTTCTATTTTTAATGTCTGTTTTTAAAGAGTCAACTCATATTGCGAGAAGTGAGTTGAGCTCAGGATCACATGCCGAGTAAAGAATAAAGATTACAGTTGATTGAAGACACCAGATTTTGTCTCCCTGAAGTTGCAGTGGAGCTGATCGAGGATATTAGATCTTGCCTTTCTAAAGTTGCAGAAGAGAAGACCACAAACCTTATCGCACTGAAGCGGTAAAAGAGCATATTGAAGTTGTAGATCTTATCTTTCTGAAGTTACAGTGAAGTAGATCGAAGCCACAAATCTCATATCCTTGAAGTTACATTGGAATAGATTGAAGCTACAAGGCATATATCAGAAGATGCAGTAGATTGAACCAAAGCTACAAGATGCGGTGGACTGGAAGGAGACTACCTGAACAAGAAGAGCACCAAAGAAGTCAAGACTCGGCAAGACCGGGCAAAATTGGCATTTCTTTGTGTCTTTACTCTATTCTCATTACACGACAATGAGCAAAGAGGGGCAGCTAGTACAGGCCAATTTTGACCCACATTAACTACAACCAAACAACCCAAATCAAATCCTTAAACCCAACAATATCCTAAACATCTAACATACAACCCATCAACCCATATCCATTAAAATTAAAACCCTTACAAATAAACCTTAAAACCCAAGCCCATTTCCATACCCAACTAACAGCCTAAATTTTAGCCCAACAAACAGACCCAAATTCCACCTTCTATCAAACCCTAGCCCATCCCAATCAAATCAGCAACCAAACCCTAGATGCACTGCACCTAGGGTTTTCAGCCTTTTGACCTCTGCCACCACCCACCGCCACTCCTCTGTCAGCCACCTGTTCCACCACCACTTGCACCTGCAAAATCAGAGAAGAAGTGACAGCAAACAAGTAGCAAAATCGTGCTATAAAAGCCCCAAAAATGTAAACTAGAGAGAATTTTTTTACTGGACATTTTTTTAATACAAAAAAATAGAACAAAAAGAGACTCAAGCACCAATAGAAGCATTCGATCATAGCAAGAAATACTAAAACAGAGGAGTTAGATTTGGGATAAGGTGTTATTTTCGATCTATTTTCATTTTTATTTATTTACTTTTCGTAACTATATATTCATATAAATATCCATTTATTTTCTTTTACCATTTTTATATATGAGTATTAAAAAACATAAAAATATATACAAAAAAATAAAAAAATACATTTATTTTGATTTTTTCGGTGGCCGGCTGTGGCGGCCGGCGACGGCCAGGCGACCGGACGGTGATCGGCCCTGTGGCCGAAAATCGCACCTCTCCGCCTCCGCTCTATTTTTTTTCTTCACTCTACTGCAAATGAATTTTTTTGAAAAAAATTGGCCTTTTATAGCCTCCAAAACGACGTCGTTTTGGGGGCTGCCTTTTAACCCCAAAGCGACGTCGTTTTGCCCTTTACCCATGCACCGACCCGATCTGACCCGCTCCAGGCCAGGATCCGCGTGTTTTTGAACGGAAGGGCAATTTGCGCATTTGGCCCTTCCGTTTTTTCAAGCTTTTGCAATTAAGTCATTTTTTATTTTTAATTTGGCCCCGAAATTTGTCGCGATTTTTAATTTAGTCCCTGCTGATGTGCTGCGTTTTGATAGGAAGGAACAATTGCTGTTTCAGTCCCCCTATGTTTTGCGCGCGTTCAAATAAGCCCCTTTCTTTTGTTCTATTTCGAAATTTGCCGCAAAACTTTATTTTTAATTCAATTTTGTCCTTTTTTCACTTTTTCTCATTATTTTATTTTAATTTTAATATTATGTATACTTTTATATTTTATTACTATTATTATATTTATTATTTATTAGCATTATTATTATTTTTACTTAATACTTACATGTATATATATTATATGGTATTATTAGTAGTTTTTTTTTGTTATTATTATTTTTCTTAATATTATATTATGTATATATTCTTTTAATATATTAGGTATATTTTAAATTCTATATTACGTATATACTTTAAACGCTATATCAAGTACGTATATATTATGTACAGTTTTTCTTAAATATTATATTATATATATTTAAATACTAATACTATGTATATATGTTTTCAATATATATATATGTGTTTACGTGTATATATAGCGCTACTAATTTTCTTTTATTATTTTTATTTTCCCCTGTACATATTGTCGTTTATATATTCTTACTATTACTATATCTATTATTTATTAGTATTTTACTATTACTATTATTAGTATTATTTTTTAATCAATACTTATATGTATATATTATGTTTTTTAATACTATATTTTTAGTACCATATATATTGTGTATATTCTTAATACTATATATTGTATGTATTTTTTAATAACTATATTATATATTATGTATATACTTTTAATATTATTATGTATTTATTTTTAATATAGATATGTGTATACTTATGTAGTATTATTAATAGTTATTTTTAATATTATTATTATCTCTAATATGTATATATTATGTATATATTTTTAATATTATATATATACTTTGTAATACTATTATTATGTTTATATTTTAATATATATATGTATGTATATAGGTAACATTATTAGTGTTTTTAATATCATGTTTCCGTCACTTTACTAACTATTATTATATGTATATATATTCGTTGTTTTTATTTCGTGTTTAATACTATTATTACGTTTAATATCGCATGCATTGTTATTGTTTTTAATATTATTATCATATTTATTATTTGCTTCAATGTACTTCTAACTCCTTTATTTTTTGTTTCTTACCCATTCCGTATCAGTTTGCTTTTCTTATTATATTATTAGCATATCATTATTTTTTATTATTATTTTCTTTTTATTGTAAATATTGTTTTTATTTTTATCCTATTGCTTTTATATTATATGTTAGTATTTTTCATTCATTATAACATTGTTTGCACCGTTTATTTATTTATGAATTTTTATTTTAAAAAATATTTTTCTTCTTGTTTTTTTTATTAATTTCAATAAATAAGGCAATGTACCGATTTTAATATTAAGTTTGTGATTTCATCGCTATGTTAGGTGAATCACGTTGGTTCTTGTTAAAAATGGGACATCCTTAAAAAAAAACCCTAAACTTGAAATTTCTCATGTTTTGATCGGATCACGATTAAACGTTACATTGAACTCGCATTTTTGAAAATTGAGACAACATCTGTTTAATGAGATACTAATTTTGGGCGTCGCGGGGGTGCTAATACCTTCCCCGCGCGTAACCGACTTCCGAACCCTATTTTTCTCTGAACTTTCACGTAGACCTAAACTCGTTTTTCTTCTTATCAAAAATAATTTTTTTTGTTAAAACGAAGATTTATCAGGTGTCCGATCACACCTAGGAAAAAGGATCGGTGACGACTCCCTTTTTTTTTAAATCAAAAGTCGATTTTTCAAATTTTCAATAAATCACCTCAATTAGCGACCAAAGCAAAAAAAAATTACGTCGCTACAAAAACAATAAAAAAACAACAATTCGATGTAACGTATTCGGCTATAAAAGCCATAAAAACCATGTATTTTTTTTACAGAGATAAGCAATCAAAATAGGTTAAAAGAAAAACTGAATACAAATGGTGATTCTTTCTTCGATTTATTTATTTTTATTTTTTTCAAAACAAATAAAGTAAAATAGAAAATGAGGTATTTTTTACCTCGTGTGTAACCGAATCCCGAACCCATTTTCTGGATTTTGTAGACCAAAAAACTTGTTTTAATAAATTAAACCTTTTATTAAAACGATTAAATTACGAGATGGTCCGATCACACCTCGTAAAAGTGATTGGTGGCGACTCTATTTTTTTTAAATAAAAGTCGATTTCGAAAAAGGTTTTTACAATGTTAATAATAGAAATGTAGGAGAACTAGTGTCTGTCATTCCATACGGACGTGAGGATAGTAAAGCTTTAGTTAATGAAATAATGAAGATGAATAATCCGAGACAATAAAACAAAAACCAGAAATATTAAGAAAAAGTAGAAAAGGGAATTGGCGTGACATGAAAGCCGGATTACTGTTGTCTCTAAAGTTTCCATTATTAATATGTATAATTATCTCATCTCATTAAATAGGGGTGCCAAGACAATCAAACAACCAACAATATACTAAATCCAAAGTAGGGAAAATTACAAAACAGAATGACTCGGTTCCATATTTCACATACATTAATTCATATTATAAAACAAAGTAAAAATAAAATAATAAACATACAATTATTTAAGAAGAAACATTGGGAACATTAACTTTTAGCAGATTCGGTCATCCATTATAATTCAAACCTCAGCAAGATCTGCAACAACAACAACAATATGATCAAATGTCAACAAATTCTTCTCCAAAAACAGAACTAAATTTACTTTAAATTGAAGAAGAAAATTAGAAGGACGTACATACAATGCTGATTACTTGGTCAAAAAAAGTGATACTAATAATGAAGGATAATGGGAAATCGACCCCACCAGACATTACGACAGGGCGACGAGATTATCATGGGCCCAGATTGAAGGACAACGGTGTTTGGGACGGTTTCCTTATTGGTTTTATACTTTTGTAGTGTTATTTTTGAAAAAGTGTCCCCCCTTTTTCCCTATCCATGGACCATGGAAAATGACAGTGAGGACGGGTTAAACTTGTCTTTTGACCTAACCATGCAGGATTGGAGTACGCACAACAAGAATAGGCTGCTTCTTCACGAGGAAGGATTCTATTTGGGATAACTTATCATTTATATCCCTTTCCAATAAAAATATATCACTTTAATATTTTCATCTTAACTTGTTTATCCTAACATGTTTCTCCACATATAATACAATAAGGAAACAGATTGACATATGTTGTACGTCTCATTATTTTGCTTAAGCTAAAAAGAAAATGTTGGAAAAATATACCTGGCGATTGAAGCAAGGAAACAGATTCATTGGCTTGGAGTGTGCTGCTAGCAACAGCATCAATCACGCTTGCCTTGCACCGTCCCTCCAATTTATTACCCTTTCCTTCAAGCTCCGGATGGATCTTCCTTTTCAACATCCTCCTCATCATCTAATAACCCAAACAAATTAATTTCTTCAATGCTCAAATTTCGGCTGTCAACTTTTTATTTAAATCAAACCGTCATTTCATAACCACCTTTTAATTTTTACATACACTTGTTGAATTAAAATTTGATTTGTCCTTTTTTCCATTTTATACTTTTAGTCTTTGTCCTACAAGTTACTCACTTCACAAACTAATATTAAATCTCTGTTGTAGTGGGATTTATATTATTCTAATAGTGAATTTTTCTTTACTACCCAAAGCTTTAGTTTTACATCATAACCCAACTTTAACCTTGGTTGAAAATATAAAAAAGAAAAAGAAAAGAAAAGAGAATGGTTTTTGGATAGGAAAAGAGGCATGGGTTTTAACTTAAACAATACTCACCTGGTGTAGCATTTTGATGGGACGTGAATCCTCGCCAACTCCAACTTGAGGAATGAGTTTCTTGGCAAAAGAAAGGCCGTTTTTGGCAGGAAGAGGAGATGGCTTTTTGCAAGAATCAGTGACCAAATGGAGAGGAGAGCGGGGCTTCTTTTTTATGTCAGTATCCTCAGAGAAGAGGTCGGCCAGTGTAGTTCTTCTTCTCAGCTTTCCAGAATGGTCCTCGGTGGCATCCAAGTTAAACTTGATTTCACGATCAGTAGACCCACCAACCATCATCATCACCTCCTTTTTTCTGTAGTTCGAGTTATCGACATTTGAATCAACGTCCTCCAAACTCGGCTCGAAACTGCTCAACATCAGCGGGTTCACTTCTTCTTCTTCATCATCATCATCGCCATCAACATCTTCGTCATCGTTGTTATCAGAGTATCGTTCTTCGTCGTCGTCTTCGTAGCTCCCCGAAGCTAGGTAGTCATTTTGTTCTTCAGCCAAGGATTTCAAAGGATCGAAACCGAAGGTGCCAATTGTTAAAACGCCATCTCGCCAACCATCCAGCATGTCAACCAGTGCCACTTGTTCCAGTAAAGCTTTTGTATTGGAGTCAATTGCAATGGAATCAGTCTTCTTAACATTTCGTGCAAGCCCATCTGCACATAAAGCACAAGTCTTTTCATGATATCAATTGAAAAATACATATATATATTTTTTAAATCTTCAATGAAGAACACTGTTCTAGAGAGAATGTAAGATGCATATATATATATACACAAACTTGGACCGTAATGATACATCAACTGTCAGGAATTAGAATGCATGAGATTGGGTACACCATACAATAGGAATCTGTCACCAGAAGAAGAAAAACTATCAAACCTTTGAGGACGTTATGATGGAACCTCCTTTGCACCCAGTTGAAGATCTATTAAATAAATTAACGTCAGAAAATCCAGACACTGGAATTGATTCATTAGAAAGGGAAATCAAAGTTTTACATAGTTTTCTAGTGGAAAGAAATTAAGTAGAAACAAATTTATGGGTACGTCGTAGTTACCTTCATTTTCTCAGCCAAGCTTTAGTTTGGTGAGAAGGGAAAAAAGAAAGAAAAAGGGAAATGGAAGTCAAGGCGAATGTAGGGAGGGAGGGCTTGGGAATGTTTTATGATGGAAACGGAAGAAGTGAAGAAATTAGCAAGGGAAAGGCAAAAGAGTTACGCGGCGCGACGTGGCAAAAAGGAGTAGGGCCAAGAAAATAGGCACTGTCTTAAGGGGGTGCATGGCATGTTGGTATATACGTGTTGGGTCTATCTGGCTTGATCGATGTGGCGAAATTCTCCAAATGATACTATTATATGCACATCTTTCTCTCTCACTTTTAGTTTTCCATCACTCTTAGCTTAGGCCTTAGTAGCTCTCCCTTGCATTTTTCCCACTTTCTTTATTTTATATAGTAAAATGCTCCAAACCTTCTAGTTTCCTCACCTTTCATCTAACCCCCACCTAATCTTTTGCATTTTATGCTCAAGTACAGCTATATGTGGTACCATTGTTCTTTAAATGAGATGAGCAAAGCCCTTAATGGAACTGACCCTCTTTTAATTTTTAGCCAAAAGTTTTCAATTAATGGTAACCCATAATCACGGAAAAAGTCCATCCAGCCATCCATGAGCCGAAAGATAATGTGCTATGGAGCCTTATTAGTTCCAAGAAAAAAAAAATTGCACCCAATAAAGGTTGACGTGATCTCCAACATCTGCTTTTCTCAAGCTCCTTTTTATCATATTTGACGTGCATCAGCCTAATGCACTGTTTGCCTTTGTTCTTAACGAGTACATAAAAAAGTAAATAGTTGAAGAGTTTATATATTAGTTATTAACTAATTTTAAATCCATGCAATGCAGAAATACGTAATTTATTTTACTAGAGCATATATATATATTAATTATTATAAAACTAAAAAAATTATTGGTTATATATTTTAATGGTAATCGGAAACTGGCAATACATATATAATAAAATTTGATAATTCATACGTAGCGGTAATAATTTATTTTAGAAATACAAACAAAATCCTAATAATATCTTTAATCCCAATTAATTGAAATAAATAAAATTATCATGGATGTCTCTATATTAAGAGCTGGATTGCATTTTAATCCCTCTACTTAAAAATGGGTAAATTAGTCTCTATACATTAGATTAAACTGCAAACTAATCTTTCTGTTAATTATTTCATCTATTTCTACTGTTAAGTAATGACTGGTTGGCAAGGGCCCCGGCCCCTCTTAAAATGAAAATTTTTTCATTTGGCCCTTTAAAATTTTTAAAATTTTAAATTAGTAAATGCAAAATTGTACTTTGACCCCTTAAAAATTATAAAAATTTGATTTAATCCTTTAAAAATTATAAAAATATAAACTATTAAAATGGTAAAATTACATTTTTGCTATCGTAAAAAATATAATTTAATTTTTTCCCTATAAAAATTTTCTGACTTCGCCTCTAGTGGTTGGCAAAACAACTAGGCAATGATATGTGGTGTGTAAAATGTACCACGTGTTGATGTCACATTTTACCACGTTAGTAAATATTTAAAAAAGTTTAAAAAATTCCCAAAAATAAATAAAAGACTTTTAATAATTATTTAAATTTATAAGAAATTATAAAATTATTGCAATTATAAAAAAATTAAAAATATAAGAAATTAATAAAATAAGACTCATCAACTTAATTAACTAAAAATATAAACTCAATTTAGAAGATACATGTGTGTTTATATATGTATTTAAATTCTTTAAACACACTGTATATACATAGTTTTTATAATTTTTAATATTTTTAAAAATTATTATTATTAAATTAGTACAATATCCTTTAACTTCTAATCAAAACAAAAAGAAGCAAATCTCTAAACATCAACTTTGGAGATCCTTAATATTTGATTTGATTTTATAATTTTATCATATTTTATTTAACTCGTCAGAAATATTATAAATAGTAGAAGATTTGTATTATCAGGAATATACTGGCTAACGTATATACTCACCTACTTTGGGCACTGAATTTTTTTATTTTATAGTAAGTATTATCGATCGCGGATCAAAGTCTGTGATAAATATACGTATAGCACCTCATGAAAGTCAATTGATTAAATTGGGCTTATTCGACCCATTTGAACTGACTTGATTCGTGGAACATGTGGAGAAACCCATCTACCTAAAGCATTGGTGACCAACGAGTAAAACTAGAGTTATCATGGTAAATATGAAAAGTAATATTAGAATATTTGTAATTTTAAAAGATTTTATTTTAAAATCGTAGAGGATCATGCAAATCTCTTAAGAATATCAAATTGTGGATTGGCTTTGATCTCATCTGTCGATATAAATTAAATTGTACCGTCGGATCTGGGGGAACTCAACTGTTTTTGCTAAACCTTTGGAAGATGATATTTATATCCTCTAATTGATTTCCAACTATTGTGGTTGTTGTAGAAGTGAATTGGCGTTGAGGATGAAATATCGGGTCATTAACTTCACCTGCAGCAACGAGTACCGATACCTACCAAAAGGGTATCGATTTTTTTTTTGTAATTAATGTTGATTTCAGTGACTGTTGGAGCAGAAATATCGATACCTTAGGAAATATGTTGATACATTAAGAAAAGTATCGATACTGGATCAATACTTACCAATGTTTTAAAATGATAGAATGTCAATTTCGTATCGATTATCAAAGGGGTATCAATATCTTGTAACATATCGATACTTGGATAAAAAGTATCGATACTTTTTGTCCTGGAGCAATTCTAACTAGTTTGAAAATAGTTAAAATATATTTGAAAATATTTGACTCAATTGAAAACATTCAACTTGATTTTATGAAATTGCTCAACTTTACTTTTATTCAAAAACACTTTAATTTGTTATATCAAAACATATTAATCAATAAGGCTTAGTTTAACAATAAAATTTACTTTTTTTATAATTATTAGTGGTAGGAATGTGGTTGCTTAGGATCTAACCAATGGTGAAACTAATGGGGCTGGCAGGACCCCGGTCCCCTAAAATGAAAATTTTTTTATATGGCCTCTTTAAAAATTTTAAAATTTTAAATTAGTAAAGGTAAAATTACACTTTGGCCCCGTTAAAAATATAAAAATTTAATTTAATCTTTTAAAATTTATAAAGATATAATCTATTAAAAAAGTGAAATTTTATTTTTTATCACAAAAATTAAAATTTAATTTCAGCTCCCTCTAACTCTCATGTCTCACAACTTAATTCTCTTTATGTTTGTTAAAAAATGAAATATTCAAATAATTATATTTGAATTTTATTTAAAGGTTTTTAATATAATATAAAAATGTTATATTAATAATAGTAAAAATATGAAATAAAGAATTTTCAGAAAAATATAAATTTACTATTGTTGGACAGTAAAATTATATTTTGTATTTAATTTACTCCTATATAGCAAACATTTTAATAGTAATAAAAATAATTTTAAATCAAATATAAGGAAATGTTTACTGCAACAAGCAACCCACAAAAACATGCAAGGATTATCCGAATCATTTATAAAATAATTAATTTGTAAACCCATTAAAAATCTAAAACATTGAACATTATTTCTATTTGAAGAAGAATAATAATTAGAGCTTGTTCAGTCAAGGTAGGCTTTGGCATTCATATGGTGACACTTGGATGAGTTAGAAGCTAGCTAGGGATCCCAGAGGGCAAATCAGACAGTGAGAGGCTAAAAGTTGTTCGAAAATGAAAACTACTTAAGCTGGAAAGAAATGGCAGGGAGAAAAAACAGAAACATGTTGAAGTGATGGAATTCATGGTGACTATTGTCATTTGACCGTTTGCAGCTTGTCTGCTTATGTCCTAACCTAAAAGCCTTTCCACAATTTCAAAGGTGGTGACCCTGGAATGGATTGTAATGCTTTCTGGGTCTTTGTTGCTGCCTTACACCAACTACACAATCCAACCCTTTCTTTCTTTCACCTCCAACACCCTACGCTTTGGATTCTCCTTAAAGCATTCTAGTTCAAATTTGTAGGGACTATCTCATATGCCTCTTTTTCAGCCTGATAGGTGATGGGGGAAGCACAAATTTATCACAACATCCACATATGCGGCTTCATTTCTACTCATCATAATTATTTCCAACAAATTAAATTTATTCTTCTGGGGTTTTAAAATCTTAACATTGGCAATTAAAACAACACTAGGAAAAGCTTACAGTAACATGCAATGATTTTCTCCAAATGGAGTGAAAAGATAATTTTTTTTTTTATAAAAAAAAAAATAAAAGCATGGCCAAGTGCCCAGCAGCATCAACTTTTTAGATATTGAAGAAGTTCATTTCCAGGAGGAAAAAATTGAGTCCATTTTATCTGGCTGTGAATGAATATTCTTATTATTGGATATCAAATGGCAAAGTCCTGTCTGGTCGACTGGTCGCCTTTATTTTACTCTGTTCCTCCAGAATCGTTTGCTTTATTATTATAGGTCGCCATACAGTATTGAGAATGAATGAGGACCAGAAGTTCTTCAGGGCTTACACTATCAACAGATATCATACAGTATCTATTATCTTAACGCACATGCACTCAGACCCTCAAAGACCCACTTTAAAGATTAACTGGTTGAATTAGCTCCATTGGCCAAATCTGGTGGATCAAACAAGCATCCCATTGGCTCATTTTTTTGCTAACGGAATTTAGTAGGATCCACATGACATATTCCGACACAAAATGGACATTCCGAGGAGACATTGTGTGGAGTGTTTTATTTGGGGCAGCATTACCCATCTCCCTATCTCATGAATCACTAACTATTCCAACTCATGATTTAATCAGCAAGGATAACAAAAGCTAGCTAGGGGTTATTTTTAACAAAACTAGAGATACCATACTTACCTGCATCACCTTTATATCCCATGCTTTATGTTCTTCATTGCCATAGATTTCCATCACTTGTCCCTTCTTCAATAGCATGGTTCTCCCTTTACAGCAACTTGAGAGGCTCTCTCTACAAATTCAAGAGATAAAACTTTTAGGTTATTGGAATATATAATTATTTAATATATTATCAATTAAGTTACGTTATCCGGTTTAATTCATTTGGTTTAAACATAATATTTTGATGTTTGGTAAAGTATAATTTATTAAATTATCCTTTTATAAAAAAATTTAACCAATTTTAGTTCTTGTAATATTTTTAATTTCAAATTTTCCATAAAATTATGGTAACTTATGAAATACTGTTTTATTATTACACATTAATTTTTTATTTTTTTTGAAAGAGAACATTTGGATCATTTTATAAGACCAACCCAAAAAAAGAACAAAACGGAAAAACAAAAAATAGAAGGCCGTTCAAGGAAACCAAGCCCAAAATCAAAACATAAAAAACAAAACAAAAGAACAATACATAGCAGCCCATCAGCAAAAGATCCAGCTCAACAGGTGGGGGGACTAGATATTTCCATCCAGCTGTTATCCAAATTTGAACCCCACATCAAAAGCAACAAAATTTATTGGAAAACAATCCAAATTGGAACCCCACATCAAAAGCAACAAAATTTATTAGAAAACGTTGCTTAGTCATAACTTGCCCTGAATAAGCATCAGCATCAATCAAAATCACCGTAGAAAAAAGAACAAAAACAGCACAACCCTTAACCCTTCATTTTCCAGATCCAAAATCACCACACAAGCAGCTCTTCATTTTCACATGCACTCCAGTCCGTTCCGATCAGCAAGCACCGCATCCTCCGCGCCAGAAAAGACCATACTCACCAGATAAGAGTTCTCTCTATTCTTAAGACCCTCGGTAGCAATAAAGTGAGCAACTTGGTTTGATTCGCGATGGCTAAAACGAAAAACACAAAAGACAAAACCATAGCTCAGTTGTTTAGAGTCTTTTATAATAGCTGCTCACTTAACTGAAGGAATAAACCGAGATGAATCGCCTGGAATCCCGCCAAAGCTTCTGCAGCAAAAAGAGAAGGTACACTCGAAAGAAACACTGTTTTAAAGCAAATCACATCTCTTTTTTCATTTCCTACCACCATCCCAGAACATGACTTATTCCTCTGTTTGTTAAAAGCAGCGTCAAAATTGATTTTTACCCTCGATCCAGTCGGAGCAACCCATCTGTTAGTAATCTGTCTAGCTGGTAAGTTCGTCTTCACTCCATCAAGTTCTTTTAGGGAGTTTTTAACATAACCTGCAATTTGAGAACCAGAAGTAGAAACTCATTCATGAATGAATCTATTTCTTGATCTCCATAAAGCCCACATAGTGCATGCTATCAACCTAAACTTAGCCAATGAATAGGATTTGAACAAGTTTTTAAACCACTCATTGCAATCTGTACTTGCTTCTGTGTTAGGCCAAAAAACCCCTAAGCTTTCCCATGTCTCCTTTGCTGTAGGACACTCCCTGAACAGATGCTCCGGTGTTTCCCCTTCATGTTGACATCTTCGACAAGTGGTTGATCCCATCAAGCGTCTATAATGAAGGTTACCGAAAGTAGGCAAATAGTTACTAGCAATCTTCCAGTTCGTAATTTTAATTTTTGGAGGAAGATCAAGGGTCTACAATCTCTTGTAAAAATTTTTATAATCTAGTTGTCTTTGAGTTTGTCCATTATGTAAAAGACATTTATGTCCACTCCGGACAGTATTCATATTAAGGGATCCTCATGCGGATGCATAGACAGTGAGACACAAAGAATTCTTTCGGCATCCATCTCCTCAAAGGTATTGCGAATGAACTCAACATTTCACTTTCTTGAATTAACATCAATCAAGTCTGCTACTATCAAAAGCCCCGAATTTACATTCATACTCTGAACTCTGAAATCTATACTATCAGGTACCCACTCGTCTCCCCAGATAGAGACACTCTTCCCGTCCCCAATTCTCCAGCCCAAGCCCTTTTTGAAGAAGTCCTTTAGCAGTCCAAATGCTTTGCCAGGTAAGAGAAAGTAAATTTCCTAATCTGAAACTAAGGAAATCTTAATATTTAAAATATTTTGCTTTCAACGTACGCGCTAGTAAAGAGTAAGGAGGATTATGTAATAATCGCCAACCCTATTTGGCTAGTAAAGTAATATTAAAAAGATTCAAATTACAAAACCCCATACCACTCTCTTCCTTAAGCAAACATAACGACTTCTAATCACACCAATGCATCCCTCTCTTACCAAAATTTTTTTTCCACCAAAATGCACTAATTAAGTTTTCCATTTCAACACAAAAATTTTTTGGCAAAAGAAAACAATACATCGAGTAAGTTGGAATTACTTGTAAAACAGCTTTTATAATTACCTCCCTATCACCTTGAGAGATATGCCTAACATTCCAATTATTCTTCTTCTACTTCAATCTGTCCTTCAAAACCTGGAAAGCCATTTTCCTTTTTCGTCCCACCATGTTTGGAAGCCCCAAATATTTTTCCATTTCTGTCAAACAGCGAACATTAAGAGTTTAGAATGCCAGAATCTTATCATGATCAGTCACATTTGAACTGGAAAAAGCTGTAGATTTTTCGAAGTTTACACATTGCCAACAAGATTTGTACTCTCTAAGAATATCTTTGAGCACCATGATCTCCCTATCAGAAACCTCACCAAAAAGAATACAATCATCTGCAAACATAATGTAGGTAATAAGAGGGGAAGATCTACAAACCTTAGCCTCTAGAATTCTCTTTTACCGACTAACAAGTTTCATCAATGCAGAAAGGCCCTCCCCACAGAACAAAAATAAAATAAGGGCTTAGAGGATCCCCTTGCCTTAACCCTCACGAAAGAGTGAATCTTGAGCATTCTTCACCATTAATTAAAATAGAATAGTGAACCAACCTGATATAGTGTAGGATAATATCAACAAAAGAATCAGCAAAACCCAATTTTAACATGATACCTTGAATGAAAGGCTATTCCACATGATCATAAGCCTTACTCAAGTCCAGCTTCAAGGCCATAAAACCTTTTTGCCTACATCTTTTATTCTTGAAAGAATGAAGAACCTCATAAGCCAACACCACATTGTCAGTAATAACTCTAACCAGTACAAATGCGCTTTGAGCTTCATCAATTCACCACCGTCTTTGCAATAATCTTATAGATTACGGTACATAGGCTAATAGGGTAAAAATTTTTCAAATTTAGAGGATTTGCAGTTTTTGGGATTAAAACCAAGAAAGTACTATTGATGTCTACTGGCGATCTTCCGTTGTTCAGAATATCCAAGCAGAATGTGCTAGTATCCTTACCGATAATAGACCAGTACATCTGGAAGAAAATAGCAGGAAAACCATCTGAGCCAGTAGCTTTTGTAGGCCCCATACCTTTCAAAGCCTTTTTAATTTCCTCATTTGTGTAGATAGCTGTAAGACTTTGATTCATATTGTCATTAATACAGCACGAGACCCTCGAAAGAATATGATCCAAATTGTCGATTCCTCTAGAATCAAGTAAGTCTAAAAAATAGTCGCGAGCAATTTCCCTATTCTCGATATAATCAGTAGCCATCGAGCCATCCCTCCTTTGCAATCCACAAATGCGATTTGTACGCCTTCTTTGAGAAGTAAATTTTTGAAAGAATGAGGTGTTTCGATCCCTATTTTTCAACCAATTCACCCTAGCTCGTTTTTCCCAATATCTCTCCTCCTTATCTATCTCCATGTTAAGGTGTAATTTGACATCAACCAGCTCAGCCAAAGATTCATCCGTCAGAACAATTTAACTCTTCCAATCTTTTTGTTAATCTTTGAACATCATACCCTCTTCTTTGTTTAATCTTGCCCCCTCAGCTCTACATCCCCTTAGAAAGAGATAAACTCGACTAATAAAAGAACCTGAGCTACCATTCCATAATCTTCCTACTTCATTCTCGCAGGACTCTTTTAAAATCCACGACGCCTCAAAATGAAACCTTCTAAGTTTTTGACGTGAATCCCCAACCTCCGTCTCAAGAAGCAATGAACAGTGGTCTGACAAAAATTGAGGAAGGTGCCTCAAAGAATAATTCGGAAAAAGTTGAATCCATGCATTTGTGGCAACTCCTCTATCAATTCTCTCTCTTATGATATTTTCCAACAGACGTCCCCTTTCCCAAGTGAACCATACCCTAGAATATCCAATATCTTTCAAATGACAATCCTCTAAAGTCCTTCTAAAAGCTTTCATTCTAGCTTCCTCCCTAAGAGCCCTACCTTGTTTTTCATTAGAAAAAAGAATATCATTAATATCACACCTCCAACTGACCACGGTAGAAAATTATTGCTCCCTAGACAACGTAACAAATCCCATGTTGCGGCTTTATCCCTTACATCCGGTGCCCTGTAAAATCCCGTAAATGTCAACTGAGGATTTTCTTCCTTCTCTTGTATTTCAACATCAATGTGATTTTTGGAGAAACTCTTCAGATTAACTAATTGCCCTTCCATTCCATCCAATACTAAGACCCCCTCGAGTCCCTTCCGCAGGTACATTAATACCATTAAAAAAACTACACATTCTCCTAACAGCTTCCATTTTAACAACATTCAATTTTGTCTCCATGAAGAAGACGATTTGGGGATGATAAATTTTCAGTATATGCGGAAGTCTTCTAACTGCTCGCAGACTCCCTAACCCGCGAACATTCCAACAAAAAATTCATTTCTTTCGGTCGGCATACCCATTAAAAATCGCCAATAATGTTTTAAAATGGGCAAATTGCCCATCAGTAACTTCAAACGAATCCGGAATAATGGAAACATTAGAAGTCAAAGAGTCAAACCTTTGTCTTTTATTTCTTTCCTCACTAGCAATAGGATCGTTTTCCAACTCACAATCCATTTTTGGTAGATTCAGCCCATTACGAGGTCTCACATCCTCCAATCCCTTAATTAATTCCCCACAATTCAAATTGGACTCCAACTGTTGACCTTTGCGTGGCAGCAAATCTCCCCCAATAATGGGGCGTGATTCTTGCTTTTGACTGTAATTAAATTCAAATTTGGATCCTTCCAGATTAATTCCAAGAAAATGATTACAATCAAACTCATGATCTTCTCTCATAATTGTTCCTTGAATTTTGGCCCAATTGCTGCTCAACTCTATTCTTTCCAAAAAAATTATTTCACCCTCCTCCCTCAGCCAAATGTTGTTGACTGTGGTGGCTCTCCGCGGCTGGGCCCTTAATGTCAGATCCCAACCCACTTCCACTTCCTGTATTCCACATTGTAGTCTCATCGGACAAAAACTATCTCTATGGCCAAGACACCCACACAAGAAACAAAACAAAGTCAGCTTTTCATATTTGAATTTTGCATACGTGAAATTGGATTCAGAAATCATAATTTTCTTCCTTCGTTTCAGCAGCTTTCTAACATCAATCTTAACACGAATACGAAGAAAACTTTTATAGCCATTGGACAGTTGCTTCATATCATATTCTAGAAATTTACCAATGAAGTTTCCAAATTGCACTGTCACAGATTCCCTAAAAAATCCTGGTGGCAGATCGTGAATTTGAACCCACCAATCAGAGTAAACCAAAGGAATAGACAAAGGATCCTCATTCTCCTGTATCATATGGGCAATCAAGAGGTGACTATTGAAGGTCCAAAGGGCTTCTGTAAGAACACGATGGATATCAACTTCATTAAAAAATTTGAAAAGAAAACGTTTTTCACCCAAATCTGAATTTTGCGCACCCTCCAAGGGGTGCCAGATGTTTGGCAACGTATTCCTTATGGCTGGGAGATTAACAATAGTAGCTGTTAAGAACCATCCCACCAAACAAAAGCTATACACTGTACTGTGCGCTTCAACCTCAACTGGGATAAAAAGGGCCTCCTATTCTCCATCCTCCAAACTCAAATCAGCCAAACCCCTCTCCATTCCTAACCCTCACCTAATAGAGAAAACAAACTACTTGACAGAGGCCAAAATTAGTGCGAAAGAAACACAAATACAAAAGAAAACAAAAGGATTAAACAAAAAGATAAAAACAGAGCGTGCGAGACAACAGACAAAGGTGTGTCAGAAGACAGACAACTCATGTGATACTTTGCACATTAATTTTAGTATCTGAATTAAATTGAATAAATTGTTGAACTTTTTCTTTGTCGTTGTTGAACAGTTAAGCCTAATTATGATAACTTATTCAATAGGCATAATAACTTAGTCGACCCTTTAGCTTTACAAAAAAATAAAAAATAAAAGGTCATTTTAGCTCTTAAACTTATATTGTTTATCAAATCACTCCAAAATAAGAGTAAAAGTTGGCGTCTAATCACTTTGTTTAAGTGGCAATATGTAGATTGCAGCATTAGCAATTAATTAATTTTTTAATTATAAAAATTATTTAAAATTTAAAATTATTAAAAAGGTATAAAAGTTATATATATTTTTTACAATTTTTAAAAAATTAATTAATTGCTAATGTGGCATACAAGTGGATATTACGTCAGCAAAGTAAACAAATATTAATTTTTCTATCCGTTTTAAGGTGATTTGACAAATAATGCAAGCTTAATGCTAAAAAGACAAAATTAAATGAAAAGATAAAATAACTTTTTTATAAAATTGAAGAGCCAAATAAATTATTATGTCTTTTAAATATGGCTGTTGTCTTAGAGAGAAGTGGAACTAAAATTTTAAAAAAAAATTAGTTATATGTATACATATATGTATTAAAACTTGCTATATCCTCTTATACTAATAAATTTGAATAAGTTACACGAACTTTTGATTTTGCAAGAAAAATTGCAAAAAAAAAAAGTAAAAAAGATGAAATTGATTAAAATAATAAAATTAATAGGTAAATTTGTCTAAAATTTTAGATTCCAAACAAATTATAAAATTATTTAAGAAAGGAGTGGTATTAAGATTATTCCTATATTTCAAAACTGTTAACACCATCGGATATATGAAATTATTACTCCAAACATAGTAATCACATTCCTCTAAACAAATGTTTAAAATTCAACAATGGTAATCACATTCTCATAATCTTACATAAAATTATAAGATAGTTTTTATTTTTTAGTCAGCAATCTTGATATCCTTGCGCATCGAGGAAGTAATTTAGATTTAGTTGGTGCTGCTTAGGATTGGGACTGGGTGGAGTTCATATGGTTTTATTTCCAACGTGGGTTGGTTCACGATCGAACTACTTTTCTCCTTCCTGGAACAACCCTGTCCATGATTTTCAAATCATTGAAATCCACATAATTTCCTCCGTTGATGATGAATCATAGTGGAGTAGGAGTCCTTTAGGGAGACACCAATTACTGTTGCTTCTCTAATAATTAATTAATTATCTTTTCCTTGTAGTAATGCTTGATAGTTGAGTTGAATCTCCTAATATCTTAAATCACAGATTTTAGTCTTTTTTAGCAACCTTTTATCTACCCCATCAAATGAGTTTACTGGTTTTAATTATTTAAAAAGAATTTTTTTTATGTAATTTAGAAGTGAGTAAAATTCGATTCGAAAAAATTGAAAAAAATTTAAATTTCGAGTTAATCGAATAGAGTTACTTGAATTATTCGAGTCAACTTGAATAAAAAATTTCAGATTTCAAGTTCGAGTCGAATTGAATTTTTACAATTCGAATAATTCAAATAATAAATTAGTATAAATACCGTTTTGGTCTTGTCAATTTTGAAAATGAGCAAATTGGTCTCTCTCTTAACAAAAATTACAAAAAAAAATCAAAGTAATTTTCAAAATAATTTTTAAAATTCTAAATATTTATAAAAATTCTAAAATTTATATATTTTTAAAAAATATATAAAATAATTTTATAAAATAATAATTTTGAAATTTAAATAAGTGATTAGTGATTCAAGTTTATTATATTAAAATATCTTTTTATTTTTTTATTTTGCTTTAAAAAAGTTTTTAAATATATATTGTTTCAAATTTATGTGTTCTAACATGAAAATAGTTATATTGTACAAGATTTTAATTTAACATTATTAATTTTTCTAATTTAACTCGAACGGTTTCCCTCGATTTGATCGAACTTTCATCCCTAATTTGAGTTATCCAAAAATTCAAATAAGAAATGGCAAAATTGCGTCATTTTGATAAATATTTACATTTTCTAAAGTTAAAAATCAAAATTATCAAGTTAAATTTAACAAAAAACTATGTTGTTTTGATTAATGTTTACCCATTAGTCATACTTTCTTTCCCGAATCATCCCACTCTCCTTTTTTCCTTTACTCAAAATTAATCTAAAAATTTATACTTCATCTACTAGTAAAATAATCGGTTCATGTAAACGGAACATTTAGTATAAATAATAAAATTCGTTAATTTGACTTAATTGGACTCAATTTTTTTGACTCGACTTGATTCGAAAAAAATTTAAATTGAGTTCAGTTCCTTAAATAGGATTTGTTAACTCGACTAAATCGAAATTTTTTGACTCAATCCAACTTGACTTGATCGAATATTCACTCCTAATGTCATTAAATAAAATTTGTTTTATAATTTATATTGTGTCGATATATTATAAAAACCTTAAAATCTGCCCTAGTTTTCTTTATTTTGGAATTTAATCTCTGTAATTTTATTTTTAGGAATAGATTTTTTTTTAGTTTTCAAATCTTAAAATTAGGTCCAATTGTTAATTGTTATTATTTTGTTATGAAATTTTGAAATAAAAAAAATATCACTTGATAGTCATGAAATTAAAAAATGATGTTGTAATCAACATGTATTTAATAAAAAAATTTAACAGTGTTAACAATTAGACTTGAATTTTTAAATATAAAAAATAAAGAGACTAAATTCTTGAAAATAAAAACACCACCTAAATTCCAAAATTTCAAAAAATATAGGGACTTATAAAATTTTAACCTTAAAAAAATATAAATAAAATAAATTAGTAGAGTCTATTGGATTATTATTTTTAAAAATGGGTAACTGATAAAAAAAACTAACAAACAATTTTCTGAAAATATTAATACCAAAAGAAACCAACCAAATTCGATCAGTTTTGGTTGAAAAATCCGTTCTAACCGATTAATAAACCTTATCAGTTAGACTCTATTTGGGATTTTTTTTTCTTTGTTATTATTATCCTCTTGATAGTTAAATGGAGTAAATTTTAAAAATTAGATTTAAGATGATATACTGTGTCTATAAAAAAATAAAAACAGTTGACAATAGCTTCCAGTTTTTTTTTTTCATTCTGCTCGTAATAATAATAATAATTATTACTAAAAATTCTATCTATGTGAAATTAAAATAAAAAATAATATAAATTTGGAGTAAAATAAAATTTTAATACTTAAATACATCAAATTAAAAATATTTAATGCACTCAAAATTTTTATTGCAATATTATCGTTTTTTTTAAGTTGTATTGAGTTAACTTATAACACTAACTCAATTAACAATATTATCAATATATATATATACAAACAATGTGGTTGAAACAATTTGTATAATAACTTTGAAATGTATAAAGAAAAACAAAATAATGCTTTTGTCTAAATGGTAAATAAAATATTTTATAAATGTTAGTGACATGAGTTCGAATTTATCTATCAGGTTTTATTAAAAATATGAAAGGACAGTACCCTCATAATAATATGATTTATTTATACATAGAAGGATATTTTCATAAGTCTCTTGATCAAGTTGGAACCTGATTAAGGGTGTGTTTAGTAATGCTTAAAAAAATACTTTTGGAAGAAAAGTTGTGTTAAGTAAATTTTGGTTGAAAGAAGTGGCTTTTCAAAATTATTTTTATTTAGATTCTAAAATTTTTAGCTTTTCTTGAGCCAAAAACACTTCTGGAAGTATTATTACCTTTTCATCCCTCAATTTTTCTTCTCTCATTTTTCATTCACTTCAAATTGCAAATGCTAATATAAAATTTTTAATATTTATATTTGGTATATAAATATTACAGGCAATTTACTAAAAAAAGTCCTTTTTTCTTTAATTATCGAAATGGTCCGACTTTTTTATTATTTACGGGAAAGGCCATTTTCCCCTAAAGCACGTCCACGACAACGCAGAATCAAGGGACGTGTCCTTGGGGGAGCATTTTGTCCACGTCAGCACAAATCGCTTCCTTGTGGACGCACTTTGCTGATGTGACAAAAACGCTTCCCCAACGCTTCCTTGTGGGCTGATGTGACAAAAGCGCTCCTCCAAGGACGCGTTTTAGCCCGTGTTTAAATTTTCAAAAAATATCATTTTTTTAAATATTATAAAAATAGACTAAATTTTTTAAAATTTTACAAAAATAAACCTTAAAAAAAACTCCAAGTGATAACACCACTTTTTTTAAAGTGTCACTAATTAATATGGAAACAAAACTTACAAAGCAAATCTTTATATAGACTCATAGTCTCATTTCTCTTGTTTTCTTAAGCAATGTGGGATATGAGATATGTGTATATATAGACTCATGAATAGGTTTGCAGCTTGTTCCTAAACAATGTGGGATTCCTTTCTCTTTTAACTAACAACATGATATTAAAAGCTACACTATATTTTATATTTTTTTACTTTGAGTATAAATTTTTTCACAAAAAGTTAACATTTGTTATATTATAAATAAAAATTTTAAACTCTATAAGTAAAAAAAATTATAAAATATAAAATGAGTATGGTAAAATATTAAAAAATAAATATTTAAAAAATTTCTAATAGTTGAGTGATCATTTTGTAAGTTTTTATAATTCGATTGCTAAAAAATCATAGTTAAGTTACTACTAATGTAATTTAATCTAGCTATAAAAATATGAAAAATAATTATTATAATTTATGTATATTTTATATTTCTATAAAAAAACTTATTTAACATAGTTATATATTATGTTTAAATAGATTATCTATCTAGTCAAAATACATCTGAAATAAATTTATCAGAATTTATTAGGTGATGAAAATTAAATTAAAATTAGAATTAAAAAAATTAACTAGTATAGTAAAATATTAAAAAAAAGTAAATATTTAAAAAAGATATATCAATTTTTTAAAATTACAAAAAAAACTATTTGAGTGCCAAATACTCACCATTTATTTATTAATCAAACAATCATAATATAAAATAAAATTAAAAAATTAAAAGTATAACTTCTAAATTTAAATAATGAAAAATTATTCTAAAAATTAGAATTGCATTGATATTAACTTCCACAATTTAAAGTTGAATAGAAAATTATTGCATGTACAAGTTTCATATGTGTAATTTTTCTCTTTTTTTAATAGTTCTTTTGCATATGTTAAAAATTCTAAAATGCAACAAAAATAAATATCTCAAAAGATAATTTTATAATATGAGAAAATGTTAACAAAATATAAAAAAATAGAAATTGTTTTGTAAAGAAATTATAAAATATAGTGTAACATTTAGTCTCATGTTGTTAGTTAAAAGATGAAGGAATTTCACATTGTTTAGGAACAAGCTGCAAACCTATTCATGAGTTTATATATACACATATCTCATATCCCACATTGCTTAAGAATATAAGGGAAATGAGATTTTGAGTTTATATAAAGATTTGTTTTGTAAATTTTGTTTCCATATTAATTAGTGACACATTAAGGTTTATTCTTGTAAAATTTCAAAAAATTAGTCTATTTTTATAATATTTAAAAAAATGACATTTTTTGAAAATTTAAATACGAGCTAAAACGCGTCCCTGGGGGAGCCTTTTTGCCACATCAGCAAAGTGCGTTCATGAGAAAGCGATTTGTGCTGACATGGATAAAATGCTCCCCCAAGGACAAGTTTTGTTGACAAGTCCCCCGACTCTATGTTGACATGGATGCGCTTTTGGGAAAAATGGTCATTTCCCGTAAATAATAAAAAAGTCAGACCATTTTGGTAATTAACAAAAAAAATGGTTTTTTTAGTAAATTCCCCAAATATTACCCCTTTTTGGAACTTTAATTAAACTACATATAATATTTTAATTTGTTAGGTTTATGTTTTCTATGTTATGTTAATATCAAATATGTTTATATTAAAATCACATTTAAAACAAAATAATTAATTAAAAATAAAAAAATATTTATTAAAATAATACAAATGTGTTAATATCTAATTACAAATATTTAATGCTTATATTTGAATATTTAAAATATAATTTATATATTCTAATTAATTTTATAAATAATTAATATTAATTACTTAAAAATATTTAAAATTTATATTTCATATATTAAAATATTAACAAAAAATTATAAGAAATTATTTTTTATATTCTTACTAAAATATCACAATATTAACTAATTTGAACATTATTTAAATGCATATTTATTACTTTATAATATTATGTCTAAATTTGACAGAAATATTAAACACTTAAGTCTTAAATCGAAATTTTTAAAAGCACTTTTCCACGGCTCTTTTCAAAAACAATGCTAAACTAGCTCTAAGGGTGACAGAAACTCAATCAAAAATTTAAATAATAGTATAAATTGAAAATTTTAGATTTGGAGATAAGTTGGAGAAATTGAAAGCAAATATAAAAGGTTAAATTTTTCTATCAGTCCTTGTACTTTGCCAGAGAGGTGGATTTAATCCTCATGCTTTATTTTGATCAATTTTAACCTTTGTACTTTTTTAAAATTTAAAATTTTAGTCTTAATCCAAACAAAAACAATTAAATTTGTTTGGTTAAACTCAATTACTAGTCCTAGCGTAAAATTGTAAATTTAGTTTATATTCTCTAATTGGATCGTTGCAAGTCTCAATACTTTTTCAAAACTTGAAATTTGAAATTAACTGGATTATTAGTGAGTAATATGTAAAAATAACAAGTTGATATGGTAATATACATAATAATATATTTGTCGCATTAGATTTTGAGAATAGCATAATTTAATAAATTTAGCAATTACCATTTTGATGAAGACTAAAATTTGAGAAGTATAGAAACTAAATCCACAACTTTCATAAAATAAGACTTTAACCAATATAAAATAAAATATTTGGGCTGAGGTTGGACAGATGATGTTAAAGTCTGATACAAGAGAAATTATTTTATAGACATTTTTCACCACGTCATTCATAATCCCATCCAATTAAAAGGTGACACATGAATTTTTTTTTCACGTTATATGTCTATTTGGGCTAAACAGAAACAGGGCTATTGCAATGGATTTCGAAGCCCAAAGAAGCACCCGATCCAAAACTACTTCTGAAGAAAAATTGCCAAGTTTACTTTGGGCTCCATGATTAACATCCTTTTTCATTATTGGTTAAAACAAAATTATAAAAAAATGTATAAACTCCTCCGTATTAAATCCGCGCTGGTTCCTACTTATTGCTCAAATAAAAAAAAATTACACAAAAGAATTCAAAATATGAGTCTAATCTCATCTTAATAAAATGTTTTATGCATATAGTTTTAAGGAAAACGGTCAATAAAATTAAAAAAATTTAGAGTGAAAGTCTTATAGGGAATATTATAAACATTAAAAATAAATTAAAATAGACACATATTACAAAACCATAAAAAAGCTCCACTAATAGTTTGATAAAATACTATATATTTAATTGTTCTAGTTTTATTTTAACCATTTTTTTTATTAAAAATATTTTAAACCATTTCACTTGTAGTGGCTAATCCTGTAAGCCTCAAATCTCCACCTTATCTCTCAATCTCATGTCTAAAGTCCGAACACTCACTAACCAACAAGCCTTCAACCTTTGGCTCTCTTCTCAATCTTCACGCCATTTTGCTTTCACTTGTTGTGTAAGTATCATTTGCATCTTCTATCTTATTGAGGAGGCTAAAATCTATCCATCTTTGAAATATTTGAAACTTCGGTTTTTATAATCTCAGGTAACTTTCCTCCTTCTACTTCTTCCTTTCTTCATCTTTTATAATCTCTTCCGTTTTTCCTAAGCTGTGTCCGTCGCATATCTTCTCTTGGCTTAAGGTATGGCATCTTCTTTATCTTCTTTATCATTTTCGTTTCTTCTTGTTCTTGAAAAACTGCTTAAGGTATGCCATCATTTTGGTTCTGTATTTTTATGCTGTCGAATACCCATTTGTTTTTTGTGCTGAATTAGTGGTGGGTTTTACCAAATATGCTTTTAATTAAACTTATAAAACATCAAATATGCTTACCCCTAACCGTCAGTCATAATCTGCAGTCATACTCATATTTGATGATGCAGTACAATTGTTAGATGCGGAATGTTTGTGTTGTATTATCAAGTTTCAGTTTGCAGTAAAGGTTAATTTTGGTATCACCTCTTTTGTGCATGACTTTGGTATTCCCTCTTTGTGCAGAATTAAATATATATGCTGCCTAGGGGCTCTGCATGTTCACAAATTTGAAACCTTGCTGAAATATTTTATTTACATCTCAATCACTTTTTCCAACTTCATAATCTTGTGTGATTTGCTCTGCTCATGATGCCCTTTCATTAACCTAGTTAAAAATGGAAGTTGGAGAGTTTTGCTTGCAGATACACGAACAATAGCTCAGACTCTTCGAGTTGACGTGTTGCATAGTTTTATATTATCGTTGGTATATTATGACATGTGGTTCATTTCTCCAGAGCAATGTGAGAGGGATAAAGCTCGAGTCCTTGTTCACTGCATGTCAGGAAAAAATAGGTTGATTTTTATTTTACTGCTCTATTCTTTTGTTATCCAAGTAATGCATACTAAAACAAACATGAGCATGTTGAAGCAGTGTTTTCCTCTTTCTCTTTTATCTTATATTATACAAGAACGAAAATTCAAATTTGAATGCTGAAAATAGGATTTTGCATATAAACTACGATGGAAGAACCTAGTTGGACCTCACCCCTGAATCTTTCTCTATAAGATGCCTTACACCCAGGTATGTTTTTGCAAATAGGAGTTACCTGCTTTGTATGTGTGTAATACCTCCTTTTTCTTTTAATTGGGGAGGGGGGATCGACTAGCATTGAGGCAAAAATGCTCAGGTGTGTTTACACTTATTTAAATGGGACAAATTGCTAGTGAGGATGATTATATTCTTTCTAACAGGTCACCAGCTATTGTAGTAGCTTTCTTGATGAAATCTAAAGGATGGAGGCTTCCACAAAGCTACCAGTGGGTGAAATAACGGAGACCATCTGTTGATATAAGTCAAGGTATTTACTAGCTTTGACTTAGATTACCTAATATTTATGGAAGCCATTTTATGTTGTTACCTTAGCTGATTGAATTCATTCGCTTAATTTAAAACTTAAGAATGCTACTTGGTATTATTTGGAAGAGGAGTCAGGTCTAGTGCTGCTACCATCACTATAAGGTCAGTATGATTGAAATTTACTTTAGATATTATACACTTTTGAGGCTGCTGTCCGGGGATATAGGAAATTCGCACTTCAGAACTTGTGTACATGATTGCATGACTCAAGCTAAACTTTAGGTCCAGTAGACATAATAGTTTGTGATGTTTATTCATATGTGAGTTTCACTTTAACATTCTCTAACAGAAGAACAACTTACAAGTTAAAGAGTTTCACTTTAGTTTAGCAATATTTCAATTTCTGCTAATTTATAACTACTTACCTTGCTATAATTTTACAATTTTCAGTCTGGATTGAGATCAAATACAACAGAGTCAGGTCGGACATCAACTGCAAGCTCTTCAGTGAAGTTGAAATCACCAAATAGGAAACCCAAACTGGTGGAGATCCTGTAAGCACACAAGAATCAGTTGCAAATTAGAAGCAAGCGAAGAGCTTCGGTATTTTGTTAGTTTGATATTGGATATTTGATTTGGTTGGTATTAGTACAGAGTTTGTGCTGGTATAGCCACTGTTTTGTTAGTTTGATATTGGATATTGGATATTTTGGTGTTGGTTGATATTGCTATAGGCACTTTGTTATTGTTGGGTTCTTTTTGCTTGTGCAAATGTTGGATGGGTTGATAAAGGCCTACAATATTTCCACTCAATAAAAGACATACAAGGATTAATCCATACTGCTGATCATTGTATTTGTATAATTGACTTATTAGCTCGATGTGGAAATATATGAATTAACACATACTACTGATCATTACTATTGTATAATTGACATATTAGCACTATTTTGTTGCTTTGGTTGTTTTCAATTTATGAAAGTTAATATTTTAGCTTAATAATTGAGTATTATTATATATTTAATTTGATTTATTTATTTATAAATAAATCATTGTAATATATGTAAAAATAATTTAAAATATAAATTTATTAATATATGTAAAAATAGCTTTTTCGAAAAATATTTTCAGATAATCTGTCAAACAACAAAAAAATATTTTACACAGATTCGTCCAAATACTAGAAAAGTAAATTATTTTTTAGAAATTATTTTTCGAAAAATATTTTATTAGCAAATAAACGGAGCCTTCATGTAATTGAGTTCGCTGTGAAGATTTAGGGTGCCATATGATATTTTGTAATTACAGCTAAGAGGTTTTTTTTTTTCTTTGGTTTGGGCCAATAATTACAGGTATGATTTTAATTTAATAATTTTTCAATAAGAAAAAATTATGTGTTAGCTAAGCCAGATCATATTTGGATTACGAAAACATTGGTCATAATTCGGGTCTAAGTGGACACAACAAAAGCACTTTCATTCACCCAACTCCAACCAGGCCTAACCCACAGACATGTATCCTCTGTTTCATCCAATGATTTACTTGGGGACTAGAAATATTGGGATGCACACACACAATCTGTTTCATCCAATTGGAAGAAGGGTGTAACCGAAGGCATAAAAAACAAGAAGCCCTCCCCTAGATATGCATGCATGCATGCATGCCTATGGAACTTATTCATTTTGGTCTTGGGTTTAATAATGGATGGAATATGGTAAGTTGGTGGTTGACAAAAAGTTTAGAATGAGGCCAATTGGTGAATTGCAAACACAATGTTTTAAATGCTCCACTTTTATTACACTCGGAATTTAGCATACTTCTCAATATTAAAAAGGCCTGGACATGGAGCTTCTTCAATCAGGCACCACGAATGGTAATGAAGAATCCGAATCCATGTGCCCTTTAGCCATCACTCAGATTACAGATATTATTGTTTATTCTCAAAAACACAAGTACTGTAGCCTAAATTAATTAAAATAAACCAAGGTAATTAAATCCCACTTGATGTCTTGCTCTTTCTCTTTCTTTCTTTAGCTGTTGTAGCCATTGGTGCGCTCCTTGACATGGAATCCGCCAGCGGTTGGTTTTCGGTGGAGGGAAAGGTGAACACCAGGGTCATGGTGAGTGCATGAAGAATTGTAGACAATTGAGTTATTAACGCCTTGCACATTGTTGTTCATAAATGCATTCATAGGCATTGTGTTTGATCCGTTGCTCTTGCCCTTCATCTTCCCATCCCCATCCTCGCTGCTGCTGTAGCTATGGTAGTCAGTGCCGTCGCTTCCAATCCTAGAAGAATTCGCCAACCGATGAGGACTGCCCTGAAAACCATTCTTAGGGGGTGACTTGATCAACTCCATGAAAGCACCTTTGTTCTCACCAGCAATTGTTATGACCCTCATACCGGCATCCTCTGAATCCGAAGGGAATTTCTTCCCATTACCCTTCTCCTTCGTGTCACCATACTTTGACGGTTCTTTCTTTCCATGAATGCTGGGGTCGCGAATGTCACCAACATCCTTTTCAGGGGCACCAAAAAGCCCCCTGGGCTTTTCAATCATCTTTTGAACGAGCACAGTCTTTTGCTCTGCCTCAGCAGGGATCTTGGGTTCAAGCTCAGCTTGACCTCTCAACTGGGGAGGTGGGAGAGTCAAAGGTGAAGGTGGTGGAGCAGTTGGCGCTTTGATCTTTGTCGATTGAACTGGAGACTGCATGGCAGGTTTGACTGTTGGTATTGTTGACGCTTTGGGGCTGGCCACACGATTCGTAGTGGTCATAGAGGGGGCAGGTTTTGGGGTTGTGGAATTTGTCACCGATGTTGTAGTTGGGGCTGTCTTGGCTGGAGAAGAAGTTGGTGCAGAGACAGCAGTTGCAACTGTCCTGGCTGGAGAAGTTGGAACAGAGGCAGTAGTTGCCACTGGTTTGGCTGAAGAAGAAGGCAATGACGCAGGTGTGGTTTGTTTCGGTGGAGAAGTTGTTGGCCTCGCTGCAGTTGGCGAGGTTTTCACCGGGGAATTAGGCACTGAAGCAGTTTTGGGACTAGCTTCTTTTCTATCAGAAGGGGAAGACGGCTGAGATGTTCTACCAACAGAAACAGGTGATGTTGGAACAGAAGAAGCACCACCCACAGGTCTGAATGCAGGTCGAATAGTGGCAGATCGTTGAGGGGCTGAAGCGGCCGCGGGTTCAGGTGTTGGAGTAGGTGCTTGGGGTGCTGGTCTTGAAATGGATGCTAAACGAAACCATGGACGAGTTGGTTGGTTCGACATAATTGGGAGAGTTTCGAAAAGATTTTAAGATCAAAGCCTGCAAAACTATAAGAACTAGAAATGATGAAAGAATGGAGACATACACAAATGGCTACCACAAATGTGCTTATATAGTAATCCAGGTTCAACTATAAACAGGAATTTGGAGGAAAGGAAAAAATAAAAATAAAAAAAGGAAAATATATCACGAAAAAATGTCCCGAGCCGTAAACCCATACCATAGAGACAAAGAAAGGCATCGGACAATAGCAACTAATAGTATACATAACAGCTGAGCTGACAAAAGTTAATATCTTACGGTAGGTATCAAATGGAGTAGTTTACAAGATTTTCTTTTTCTCAAGGCAGAATCTATTGCCTGCTGGGGGATTCATCCACTTCAAAACCTTCATTTCTGCAGACTCCTCTGCCGACTCCCCGTTCCAATCATATCTACCCCTTTAATCTCAATGTTAACAACTTGCAGCAAGAATTTTTTTTGCAGTCATTTTAACCACGGCCCATAGAAAATGAATTTTCTTTTTAAAAGATGTCGTTTCAAGTTTGGAATCCCTTAGGTAACTGATCTTATTGGACTGGACCATTTTCAATTGCTCATCCAACAAGGCAATTTTAATTCCATTCCTTGCAGATATGGAAATTATTCTTAAATCAGGGCCGTGGAATTCATTAAAGATTATTGATCAGTTTCAGTAACACTTTTAAGGAAAAAAGAAATCCTTTATCATACATTGCATGACCTTTCTTTTTTTCTTTTCGAACGAAATACATTGCATGTTTAATTTTGTACAATGTTCATTTTCTTATGCATTTGCTGAAGCCGCAGTCGTTTTACTTTCTCCCACGACCACTGCTGCCGCTCCTTTTTGCGTAAATGAGCTGGGTGGCATATATTTGCTCTTGCACTTACCATATATATATTCTTAACGATTCACATTGCAAACACTTGTTCAACGATTCTTTATGTCCCACTTAGAATTCAGACAGCTAATTCTTAACTAAGATTCTTGCAATTGCACCAGAAAATTTGATGCTTCCTTCTGACTTTGCTTGTGGATATTGCTTAAGAACACACACCTTGGTGGTTTTCATGATCCTCCGGGGACAGGGTTTTTTAATATTACTGTATGTACCCAGTTGTTTGACTTGAGTAACTAAGAAAATTAGAGGGTGTTTAGCCTTGTCGCAAAAGAGAAGAAACGAATTCTTATGGTGGGACCTGGGAATATTTCTTTTTAATAAACCCTATAATTAATTTCTAGCATGAGGTCATATCATATTAGATTCGTGCAGCTTGGGCGTAAAACACCACAAGTTTTACAAAGTTGAGTTCTCCATCTTTTAAATAATGTTATCTTACTAAAAAAGTTGATCAAGTAGTGGCGCAGTATAAGCACAACACAAAATACTTAACTAATAAATATGTCAAAACCCATATTGCCATATGCTTTGCAGGTTAATTGTCAATTCTCTATTCTATTTCCATTGAGCCTCCAAATGCACATAATAACAGGCTTCGGCAATATAGCTTCTTCGTATACAAATTCTCTGATATCGACTTGTCCTATTTCTCAATTCATTTAAGCACTTGAATCATGTGATCCAAGTACCGAATTAGCATACCGGTTTCCATTCCTTGAAACGCAAGGCCACCAATAAAACACTATTGATTCCTTTCCTAATCATTTTCAAACGCAACATCATTTGCAATTTAAACAATAACATCTCCTCAACTTTACACAACAATTGGATTTAGTCTTTAAATTTAATCTCGAAGGAATTTAATGATAAAACCTCCGCTAAATAGACACTTTATTGAAAAGTTTTTGGTCTCTATTTCAGTCAACTTAAATGATACTGATTGTACTTGTACAAGCCTTATATGCATGTATATATCGGTGATTTCTTTAGGTTAATTAGGATGAGAAAGTGATACCACTTTATTTGTTCAATCCATAACAATTTGTGAGTGCAAAAATTATAAGCAAAACTGAATTGTATTCATCAATCTACCTCTAAGTTTTCAGGTATAGTTCAAAGTATAGGAATGAGTTGCAACTTTATTAGCGAATCATAGTGTAACAATTCAATTTTTAGACAATGTTGGAAAATGTGATTTCGGAGTCCAATTCCGTAAATCAAGTTAGTAAAATTATGAATAGAAAGGTTTAGGAAGTCTGTATCAATGAACAATTAAGTAATTAAATCGAGAAAATTATTAATATTAGTACAAGATTAAATTGTAAAGTTCAGCAGCTATTAAATTTTAATTTAAAAAATGTTTAAGAACTTAATTAATAAAGGTTATTAAATCTTTGTTTGTATGTGGTTGTGCATCCACTTGGTTTCATTACGTAACGTAATGTCACACTCAAACTTTTGGATCATGCTTAAGTGATGATGTTCATAACATGTACAAGGGTTACAACTACACCGTACGGTTTTAGAGAAAATTTGAATTTTATATCGTAGGAGGTTTATTTCAATAGTTGAACTTACTGGTTTCTAGTCTCCTAAATTTCAGGTACCATTCTGCACTCAGATTTATGGGAGGGACGCAACCAGATTCCGGGCCAATTTCTTTTTGTGAGCCTATTTTGTTGTTTTGTAATGTGTTCATATCGGGGTAGTATAGGTTCGATTACTGGCTGATTTAAGTGGTTTCTCGTTTTAAAATTTTGTATATGGCGGACCATGGTGTATAGCTATTACAATGGAATTTAATCTTTTGTACATGACCTGAATGAGCTTAAATTAAGCATGGTATGAATTAGTTTCAAATGGTCATTTTTGGTAAAACTCCCAGCAAGTATTAATACTTTGTTAACAAGTATTGGTACTTCATTAAGTGTTTTATGTTCTAGATTTGACAGAATGCCAAAACGGTATTGATACCTACCCTAATGCATCCGTACTTTTCCTTCAAAATAGGTATTTTTTTAAAAAATTTGAAAAGTTAGTTTCAGCTTAGTCCCTTAATCGTGTTCGAGTTAACTCAAGGGTTTTAGTAAGCCTGAGTTAGACTCGGTTCTTAATTTTAATTCATATTATTCAAGGACTTAAGTCACGGGTTGCATTTGTCTATAGTGAGCACTCTCTAAAGCTTTGCAAACATAGAAAGTTTCCGAACTGAGCAAACAATTTGTTTTTGGTGTTTATTTCTTTTTTACTACATCATTCAGTTGAAACTGAACAAATATTTAACAGACAAAAATCAATCAATTTCAATATAGATTGTAGCACAAGAAACATAACTGCTTTGACTTAATTCATCATATGCCTGATTGGCAAGTTTTGACGATACATACCCCTAAGCAGATAAAATTCACAAGGTAGCAGGCAAGAGAGGTAATTCTTGCAAGTTCTGTAGTTCAAGATCAAGGCCAGTTAGTGAACTGAAAAACTTTGAAAACTATATCTATACCTGTGGGGATTTGCCAAATAAAAAGTATAACATTAACTGCATTCAAGGCAATGTGAAGGCTCCTGGCAGTCTCACTCCCTTTCTGCATAGCAGGTACTAGGGCCGCGGCTGCAGCCCACAACACTGTAATGGCTGCAAAACAAACACCAAGACAGCAAGGTGGATTCATTTCCTACACTTCAAATCTTGAGTTCAGCTACATAAATTTTTTATTTCCTATTTTGCATTACATATTTTGTGAGAGCGAACCCAGAATCGAAAGGTGTACCTGCTCCAGCAAATAAATGGGGACCTGGGAAAAGCTTTCCTGTCCTAAACCATGTGTTGACACCTCCACCAACAGCCTCAAGAGCCCCAAATCCTAGCAGTATTGATCCAGCACTGAAGTGTCTATCCCTGTAAGACCCTTTTAGCAACTCCTTCCTCTCCTGAAAAATCACAAATGAACAGATAGTTTCACACGTACAAGGCATAGCTATGTTGCATTGTCTCCCACAGATTCGCACATTAGCAAAGTTAAAAGTTTGTTGATGACCTTGTATTCAAATTGAGCATGTCTACTACTTATTGCCAATTAGATTTACCCTTTGAGGTTTTAAGCTTTATAATCTCATTGTGTCAATTGTTAGAAAATTAGAGATCTAAACAAGAAAGACCAAAACAAAGTTAAGAAAATAAGAGGGCTTGAGGCATTTAGAGAACTTGCACTAAGAAGCCCTCGACACACCAAGTAGAACTAGTTAAAATGACATAATGTGTAAGATGATTTTTTTTTTTTTGAGGGTGAGAAAAAAAAAAGATTTCATTTATTTAAAGATGAATAGCATCAGTCATTACAAAGAGGTAAATAGGATTCGGTATTATTCAAGCTAGTATCTATCATCCTCTATGTTCCAACCTAACTTCGCAAGGTCATGATCATCTCGGTTAGCTTTTACATATAATGTAAGAACTGTGTAAGAGTTGTGCTGTGTCATATAGCAACTTTTACACGCAATGTAAGAAATGTGACCCCAAAAGACAACTTTCATAATATAAGACTTGTGTCTAGTCTTTAACTTTCCTATAGGATGTGGGATTTAGTGACAGCCACGACCCTTATAAACTACTAACATCAACTGCATTGACGGAGAAATCAGCGAATATCACACAGCATTTGCTTTAGAATTCTGTGACAGAAATTGGGATGGGATACGCTAGTTAAAACTACATAAAAGCTTGGCTGCAAATAAAGCAAACCTCAGAGAGTTTCTGAATTTCGAGTTCCACGGGAGATGGAGCTGCTTCCACTGGTTTCCCTTCAGGGGTAACAGGAGTGGGCTTCACTTGTTTCTTGAGTTCATTAATCTCATTCTGGATGGTCCTCACTCGCCTCCATTGCCAACCCAAATACCCAGCCCACAAAGTGTAAAAGAAGAGACCACCCATGACAATGGGGTGTACAAGTGCAAAACTTCTACCCTCCAAAATCCCAAACTCTCCACCAACAGCAAGAGCATCCTGTTATTCCATGCAAAATCACATTAAAAAGACATTCCAAAAAGAAAACGGCTCATTATCTAAAACAAAGAAAGTGAAGAAGAGTTGCATACCTTGGCGTCAAATAAGAAGGGAAATGCGAGTGTTGTAAGGGGAAGAGAAGCTGATTTTAGGTGATGAACAGTCTCAGCGAAGAGTTTTGGAGGGTTAAAAGACTCATTGCAGATAAATTGCTTTGTGGGGTTAGAAAGGAGGGGGAGTTTAGATTGTAGAAAGTGAGGCTTTTGGGGTAATAAGGGGGATTTCAGGAGGCTGAGTGTGGTTGCCATGCTCTCTGACTCTTGTCTTCAAGGACGGCCAGGCAGAGAAACGGGAGGAAAAGGTATGCATACCAACAATGTCCTATAGAAAAAGATAAGAAACAAGAGATTGTAGACGTATTCTGCCTTGCTGACGTTGTGTGTTCTGATTTGCCTTCCCTTCTAAAATGGGCCCCACTAATTAACCTTTTAGGTCAGTGAGAGACACCGCAAACCTTTTACCACTTGGGCTGTATTCAGCTTCACATTACTGGTGCCGTCTTCACCTTTACTTTTAAAAGCATTTCTTTTCAAGTCTTAGGCCAGTTTATTGATAAATTGATTTTGAATAAAATTTAATTGTTTAATATTTTTTAAAGTGTTTCTCTGAAATAAAATATGTATTTAGATATGATAAAATATAAATATTTTAAATATAAATATAAAATTTTATATATTTGAAATAAATTTTAATAAAAAATAATTGTATACTTAATATAAATATTACATAAAATATATTAAATTACAAATAAAAGTTAAAAATATCATTTTATTTCCAAAAGCACTTTTTGTATTGTAGATGACTTTAAAAATACTTTTAAAAAAATAACGAGAAATAAAACCTTAAAAAATATTAAATAGATTTTTTTAATTTATTTTAAAATTCAAATGTAAACTTTGAAAAACACTCATTTGAGTTGAAATCATATTTATGATTTAATATATTATTTAATATTTATATTGGAGATATATAATTATATATTTGAATTCCTAATGATTATATTTTAATATTAAAATATGATTTATATATTAAAATTAAATTTTTATAAATAAATTATAATAGTTGTCTAAAAAGGTATTTAAATTTTATATTTATATATCAAACTATAAATAAATATTTACAATTTAAGTTGATTATATCATAAGACCAATGAATTCGAGTATGTATTTTTTATTTAATAATATTATATATAAAATAAAAAAATTTATTCTTGAGAACGTTTAAATAAAAAAGGACATTTTCAAATATTCTAGTAAAGGAATGCTAAATTAAACCCGAAAACCGCTAGAAGCGTCCAGATCCATCATGTTGGGGACATTCCACAGGAAGATTCTAGCTACCAGTTCATTCCATGATGAATCCACGCCAGCATTTTCTTGCCAAAAGCATTAATCCTTATATAGATTCTTCAAAACTTTGGTAAAGCCCCAATATGTGGGTTTACAATAGGAGTAAGGGTTGCGGATTTGTTTTCTCAAGCAGGCCCAGAAGCCTATAGCCCAACCTTCTCTTCTTCCTTTTCCTCTTTCATTTTATATTTAGGTCTGTTTGTTTATATTTAAAATATTTTATGGAAGATATTTTTTATATTTTTTTGTGTTTGTTTCACAGAAAATAGTTTAATCAACAGAAAATAACTTATAGGTTAATGTAAAATTATCGTTTGTTTACATGTAAAAAGTTTTACGGAAAATATTTTCTGCATTTTCTTGTGTTTATTTCACAAAAAATAGTTTGGTTAATAGAAAATGACTTACATGTTAAGATAAAATAAACCTTTTTTCCTGTAAAATGATTTACCATTTTGAAAAACGTAATTCATTTCCAGAAAAAGAGCTTACCTATAGATAAATTTATTTTTTTTATAAAAGTTAACTTAAATTAAGCCTAATATTATATTGATAATAAATTTTATTTTTATTTTTAAAAAATTTTAAAATATTATATTTTTCAATATTATTACATATTTAATTATTTATATTTAATCATATAATAAATTATTAATATAATAAATATAATTTATTATTTTAATAAATTATTTAATATTTCAATTTTATTTTAATAATAAATTTTAAAAATAATAATTTTAAATAATATGATTCAGATATTATTAAAAATATTCAATATTAATATTTTAATAATAAATATTTATTACAATTATAAATATATTAATAATAAATGTTTTGTAGTATAAAGGTAAAAATATGTCATAAGCCTATGTACACTTCACAGATTTGTAATTTAGTCTTTGTACTTTTATTTTCAAGAATTTAGTCCCTTTACTTTTCAAATTTGAAAATCAAGTCCAATTGTTGACATCGTTAATTTTTTTTGTCAATTTTGTTGATGTCACATTTTTAAATAAAAAATACTCACTTAGTAGTCATGTGATTAAAAAATAACGTTGTAATGAATCTGAATTTAACATAGTATTTTTAATATATGCAAAAACAATGTAAAATATAAAATTATAGATAAAAATAAATTCAATTAAACAATGAAAAAAATAAGAAAATCTCAAATGTATGTTTGTTTAATTGAAAACAACTTTTATGAAATATTTTTAAGAAATCTACCAAACAATAGAAAATATTTTACATAGATTCATCTAAACACCAGAAAATGTTAGCTTTTTCAGAAAAGTAAATCATTTCCCAGAACTCATTTTCAGTGAAACAAACGAAACCTAAGTCATTTTTCTTGTAAAATAACTTACCCTTTAAAAAGCATAACTCCTCTATAGCTAATTTTATTTTTATATAAAAATTAATTTAAATCAAAATTAATGTTATTATATTAATAATAATTTTTATTTTTATTTTTAAAAATATTTAAAATTATTAAAATATTAATATAAAATATTATATTTTCTAATATTATTAAACATACATATTTAATTATTTATATTTACTCATATAATAAATTATTAATATAATTTATTATTTCAAAAAATATTTAGTATTTCAATTTTATTTTAAAAATAATAATTTTAAATAATATTCTTCACATATTATTGAAAATATTCAATATATTAATATTCTAATAATAAATATTTATTACAATTATAAATATATTAATAATAAATATTTTGTAGTATAAAGGTTAAAATAGGTAATAAGTCTATGCAAATTTGTAATTTAGTTTCTGTACTTTTATTTTCAAGAATTTAGTCTCGCTACTTTTTAGATTTGGAAATTAAGTTCAATTATTGACATTGTTAAATTTTTTTGTCAATTTTGTTGATATCACATTTTTAAATAAAAAATACTCACTTAGTAATCATATAATTAAAAAATAAAATAAACCTAATTTTAACAAAATATTTTTAATATATGCAAAAATAATGTAAAATATAAATTTATAGATATAAAATAAATTTAATTAAATAATGAAAAGATAAAAAAATTTCAAATATATATTTATTTAATTGAAAACAACTTTTATGTATTATTTTTAAGATATTTGTTAAACAATATAAAGTAATTTACTATAAATCCATTCAAATACAAAAAAATATTAATTTTTTCATGAAAATAAATTATTTTTTAAAAATTATTTTCTGAAAATTATTTTCAAATGGAAGTCCGCAGTGTAGTACTGTACAAAAAAACACCTACACCCATATATTTTCACCAGCCGCCTTCCCTTTGATCATTTTTAGATTTAAAGTAATTTGTTTATTGTACGCTGTTTATATATATTTTTTCTAAATATTAGGCTGAAAATAAATATGAGTTCTGGGTCTGCTAATTTCTAATGTGAAAAAGCCCATATCAATGAGGCTTGTTCATCTTTCCTACTTGGTTTCTCTTACCGATTAAAATCTCAAATAACAGGAGCGGAGCGGTAAAAAAAATTATATTTTTATAGGGTTTAAATTATTAATCCAAGCTTAAATTTGATAATTTTTCTTACTTTAAAATTTTTTTAAATCTAAACTTTGAATTTGATAATTATTTTTAAATCGAGATTTAGACTAGACAATTGTTTTCATATTATGGCTTGAACTCTTTTTTTTTTATCTAAGTTAATCCCTAAGCTTGGTAATTCTTTCCACATTGAAGCATAAACTTTAGAAATTTCAAGAATTAATTTGGACAAAAAAAAAGTCAAACTTCTACATGAAAACAATTACCAAATTCAAGACCTAACTTGAATAAAAAAATTTTAAACCCCAATGTAAAAAAAGTTATCAAGCTTAAACCCAAAAAAAATAAATTAATCTTTTTTTTTATATATATCATTTAGGCTTAAGGACAAAATTCCCATTAAACTTTTACAATTTCTTTGTAAAAACATATTCAATTAAGAATTTAGACATTGTTCAAAAAAAAGTATTTAGACATTAAAAGATAATCAATTAAGTCTTTTAACTAATAATATTCTATTGAATTAGTCATCATGATGCTAACATGGCAATCCACATTATCAAAAATAAGAAATTCACAAAATATATAAAAAAAATATATTTAAAAAAACTAAGTCTAAAATGAATTTAAACAAATAAATGTCCAAGTTCATTTGAACCTGGACATACAGTTATCAAGATTCATTCTAGATTGAATTTTTTTAAAATTTCTAAAATATTTAAAATATATTTAAAATTTGTTAAATTATAAAAAAAATGAATTTTTCATTTCTCACATCAGCATCATGATAGATGACTTAACGATGGTTAACAATTACATCAACACAATAATAATCAACAATGAAAACAAATTGTCAAAAAACTTAATTGATACATTTTTAATCACTAATGTCACATTTTGTAGGAGTATTATTTTTTCACATATTTTAGTATAGGAGTTAGCAATAAACTATTTTAATCGGTAATATTTAGTCACTCTTATGACTTGAACTTTTTTAGCAAAGAGAATGAAATTTTTTTGCTTATTTTGAAGAGATCTTATTTGTTACTAGAATTATTATTATCTTTCTAATTTCAAGTTTAAATTTGTACTAACTATTCTTTATTTTATGTCCAACTGTTGTAATACATACGTAAGAAATAAACTTTTACATCATGTTATTATATTAGTAGCTAAACAAGTTAATTAAATACAAAATTTTTTGAGTAATTTTTTTAAGTTAAAAGAGCTGTTTTTAATCCTTAAATCACAAAACTCATTTTCCCCCAATTTGGTTGCATCGAAATTTCAATACAAAATTTGTTTTGGAAAGACATTAAAAATATTGGCACATTGCAAAATGGTTACCGACCCTGTCATGTATTGATGGGGGCGCCGTGATAGATATTATTTTGCCTCAAATCTAGTTAATTGGTGGATCCATCCATGATATTATTGCAAGGCAAAATTTGTAGCCACAACCATCTGAAATCTCAAAATTTCCCAATCTCCTCATATTTCACTTTCAGCATTACAATATCACATTACATATACCCTCCTCTACCAGGTACAATAACAGGGTAGGAGGAAACTGGAAAACAGGGGTGTTGTGGGATCAAAAGTAAAGCTGAACCCATAAAACCCATGAGTGGACTGCATGAAATAGAGATGAGGTGTGAAAAGAGCCAAGCAACCTATGGACGGGGATCCATCGATATGTAACGACTGCTCACTGCTTCATCTTACGTCACATGTTTCACAGATTTGAGTCCAGAGGCTGTGGGATCCTTTGAATTGCCATACTCGTCTCCTCAACCCCTTCATTTTCATCGTTTTGCTGACGAATAAAATAAAATAAAAATAAAAAAGTTATTGTGAAGCCTAATATTCTACATTTTAAGAGTCAGCAAAATACATGCATATTAACTCAAACTAGTGATGGATATTTTTTAGCCTCATATTAAAATTGAAATAATATCATTTTCATGAGTAATTGTATCAACTTATTTTTGTGGAGGATTTAACAAAAACTCCTTAAATATTATCTTGAGAATAATTTATAAATTATAGATAAATATTTATACATGCTCAGCTTTATCATTTTATTCAAAATCATATTTAATTATTATATCAAATTTTATATTTATCACATAAATTCAGCCTCCACATTGAAATATAATCTTCATAATAAAATTGTTGGTACTTTTTAACTATTTAGGATGTTACTGTTTTATTCCTTGTTTAAATGGTATAATATTTATTTCTTGGAATAATATATTGAAACAATTAAATTGTAGAGAGTTTGTTGGTAATATTTTACTTAGGATAATTTTGATTAACTTCTTATTATCAATAAATCAGCTCTAGTGGATTAATTTTTAATATCGTTTGGGAGCTTCAGAAGTAGAGAAAGTTGGATATGTTTGGAGAGGCTATCTGATTGGGATAATTATTCAAGATAAAATCCAACCATTTAAAAGTAAAGGTAAGGTCTTATCAAAGCAACATAATGTTTACCTGAACAGAACCTATAAAAAGACAGTTGAATGTTGCATATGGTGTACAGTTTTTTGAGTGTCTTGGAGAAAGTTTTATTATAAGGGTAAGTGATTATAGTAGTTGGGAATTTCTATTGATTCTTATTATAAGGGTAGATTTAACTTTGTTAATTATGAATGGTTTTACAATTAAATAAAACTTTAATTTTTTAATTATTATGTATAAATAAATACATTTCAGAACATAAATTAAAACTAATATAAAAATCATAAAGTTATCAAAGTAATGCAACTTTTAGATTGGGATAAAATAAAAATTATAGATTTTGATTCATGGACTTTAATTTTGTGCTTAAATTTTAATTTGATTCAAATTTCACAAATTACTAACAATTTTATCAAGTTAACACTATTTTTGTGTTGATATATTACATACATTGTGATCAATAAAAATCAAAATAAAAAATTTAAATTGCACCAAATCAAAAGTCATATATAAATTTGATATTTATGGTGGATTTTTCTTTTTTCAGATATCAACCAATTGACAGTGAAGAGTGAAATGGATTTCAACAAAACTGATTTCCATATGTTAGGTTGGAAATTAGCCACTTTATTTCTTTCTCTCTTTGAAACTACCCAAAATTTAAGCAAAAAATATTGATGAGGGTATTTTCAAGTGAGAATATTATAAGGATATAACAGTTAGTTTTGGTTGAATATTAGTAAAAATTCATCATTTCTTTTGGTAATGAGTATAAATTTATAGTTACGACAATATTATTAATTTGATTGATCAAAGTAGAATTGAGTTAAATATGATTGGTAATTGATCAAATAATTATGATTTAAATAATATTTAATACAATATCCCACCTAAAATTATTATTATTTGCTTTGCTCTCCTCTCCTCATCTTGTAAGAAATATTATTCAACAAAGTTGATGGTATAATGATAAAAAGAATTTCATTATTTCCTCATCTTAAAAAAATTATTAATTATAACTCCTTCAAATTTCCTGGAAGATTTTTCTTCAAACGGTCATATGGAAATCCATTTATTGAAATCCGATTTTAATGTTTTACCTCTAATTTGACGCAGTTTATATGAACACCATTTCTCTTTCCCCAAATTACTACATAATCATAATTTTTAATTTCTTGATTGCAATCTAGAAACAGAAAATCAGTCTGCAAATACAATTTGTATTACTTTTGCTTCTTTTTTTTTTTTTTTTTTATTATCATATTGGATAGCTTATTTCAATCACATTTGGACTATTTTTAAGTTCAATTATTATATTTATCATATCAATTTTAAATAAATAAAATTTGAAAATTTTATGTTTTCAAAAAAATATGAAAATAGAACATTTCATTCCCCAAACACTTTTTTTTTAATTAATCACTAAGTTTTTCTAAATGATTTAAATCACATCAATATTAAAAATATATTTAAAACTAACAAAACAATTAACGCAACACTTTTGAGTTGAGGAAACAAAATATACAACTTTAACAAAAATTTTGTACACTTATTCTTTTAATAATGTAAAATAAACTATCATACTTTTTTTAAAACATATTGTAATTTTTTGTATATTTTATTTCCTATTATTCATTATTTTAATAATGTAAAATAAATCATCATAATTTTTACTTTCTTAAAACAGCATAATACAAAAAAAATTATTTCAACTTTTAAAACACAATATTTAAACATGACTATAAATTATAACCACTTAAAATTAAAATTTATATTAAATTGTACACATTTTTTTCTATTTTCATCAAAGTTTGAAAATAATATGCATAATAATAAATTTTGGATTTATTTTTATTATTTTTTTGAATTTTAAATATTTTTTTCAAACCAATTAAATAAACAGATACTGATTTAATTAATTTGACGACCGATCCAATTTAAAAAACATTGGTATTAGATCATTTTTTCTTATATGTGCAAACCAAAATCAATTAAATCATTAATCGAGGTAAAGCATAAACTTTAAAAAATTGATAAACCCCATTAAAGGATAAGAAAATGACATCTTTATCATGACTTTTGTTTTTAAATAGAATAATCTATACTATTAATAAAATTCATAATTGTGTTGGTGTCACGGGTTAATCGGATACCAACTCAGTTAGAAATTGATTAATATATCATTTTATTAAATGACTACTATTATCATTTTAATGGTCTTTTTTATATTTTCATAATTTTTTATAGTTCTTAAATAAAATAACTAGTATTAACATGTCTAGGGATTGAACCCGTGTTTAACGGTACTCGAGTTGGTTTAAAACACGGTCATTTTAACACACCTTTGTGTTAAAAAATATATTATTAATATTGAATTTTCTTTTCACTAACTTGACAACTTTTTGACATGCTATAAAAAAATAACAATACTATGATAAACAATTGAAGTGGATTTAATATTCCTAGTATAATGTATTTACATATTTCAATTTTCTTTTACTCACAAATTAAACTATTTTTTATTTTAATTTCGTACATATTGCATGTGTTGCCATTATTTATTGTATAGATATGTTAATTTTAGTTCTTTTATTTAAAAACTATGTAACACCCCTAACTCGTATCCATCGCTGGAACAGGGCTACGGAGCATTACCCGAGTTTACAGATCAATAAACATATATTTTATATAATAAAACATTCATGTTAGAAACCAATTAAAATCAAACATATTGTCCCTTATACAAGCCCTCGGGGCCCAAAATACGTGTTAGAAACAAGTCAGGACTAAATCGGGTACTCAAAGAATTTTTTAGAAATATTTAAAATTTTCAACACTGCAAGGGTCACACGACTGTGTGGCCAGGCCATGTGACTCACACGGTCAGGAGACACGCCCGTGTCTCAGGCCGTGTGGCATGCGAAGTAGGGACATACGGCTGTGTCTAAGCTCGTGTCCACACCCGTGTAACTCTCTAACTTGTGTCAGACAGCCAAGTCATACGCCTGTGTGCTAGGCCGTGTGAGCATATTGACTTGCATTCCTAAAAGATACAAGAGACACAGAGCCTGGCCGTGTGTCACACACGGCTGAGATACACGCAGGTGTCTCTACCCGTGTGGATGAAAATAGGCCATTTTCTAAGCCATATTTCTCACCTAAATTGACACCAACCTAGCCTCAACAAATTGCACATCAACCAGCCATAACAAGGCCTTCAACACAAGCTAAAGTTATGTCGTAAACATGTATTATCACCACATACAACCAATATGCCCTTAGGCACCTCATTTGACAACTTAAAACTTGTCAACCAAGTATCCAAACTTACCTAATTAACCTATCTAACCAAGTTACTGAAATTCACTTTAACTCAATTATGTACATACATATGTCACTTATACTAACATCACAATCATACCTTAATTTCATATCAATGTGTAGTTGGTTATATAAATAAATATTATTCACAATATTTACATAAGCTAAATTTTGACGAAAATCAAACAAAAGCCTATACATGCCATATAAACCGTATTTAAGGTTTTAAAAACTACAGAGATAAGCTAGATAGTGTGACTTGAGTGCTGATCCGATCATCCAACTTTTTGAAAATCTACAAAGACATTAAACAATATAAATAAGCTTAATGGAACTTAGTAAATTCGACGGGTTAAACAAAAACCTTACCGGCCCACTATAACAAGTCAAACAAATAAAACCATTCATGTCAACCCCCTGTCATTCACAACTTTAATTGATAAATACATTCGTATTCAAATCAATACAAAAATAAATAACATGTCTTTCAAATTCATTAAATAAATCACCTTACTGAAATTTTTCTATTCGAATAACGACTTACGGATAAGAGTACATCATCAAAAGAAGCTCATAAGAGCTGGTCCTCTCGAATACGCCAACAGAAGCTCAAAAGTTGAAAAACAGAAGCTCATAAGAGCTGAACAGAAGCTCATAAGAGCTGAACAGAAGCTCTGTAAGAGCTAAACAGAAAGTGAAACACAAGAGTTCACAACAAATGCTGAACCCTGATTTACTTGGGAAAAATATCGTTGTCTTATTCCAATACCATCATACATCAAAATACAAATGTACTCAAATCTTGTGTTCCATTCAAACTGAATATCCAATTTAATATTATAATTCCAACAATAACTCATTTCCAACAATAGAATAAATGCATAATATCATTCATAAAATTTATAAAAATATAAAATTTTAACCGTACGAACTTACCTGGATTGAATTGTAGTAATTGTAAAAGTTTAGGGACTATTCCGCTATTTTTCCTTTTTCACGAATATTTACGGGATCTTGATCTAGAATATAAAATTACTCACTTATTAGTATATATTTCATTTCCAATTCGCTTTACAATTGATACAATTTTTTTTAAAATTTACACAATTACCCCAACTTTTACAATTTTTGCAATTTAATCCCTTAATTAGTTAATTTATCAATTTAACTAATTTTTAAATCAATAATTTATCCATATATTCTAGGCCTTCATACAACCCCAATAAATCCAAAATTTACTATCAAACCCTAATATTTTAACCTTTTCACAATTTAATCCTAAAATCAATATTTAACAAAATCACTTTATAAAATCATCATACAACATAATCAAAGCTCTAAATCCACATTATTAATAAAAAACATCTAATATTTATCAATGGTAACTTCTAAAATCTTTAATAAAATAAAAAACCAAATGTATAGTTTAGTTAGACCTAATTGTGACAATTTCAAAAACATAAAAATTACAAGAAACTAGTAAGAATTGAGCTCACATGAAGCAAAAGTATACCAGCTTAAACTCTCTCCTATGGCTATTTTTGGCTGAAAATTGGAGAAGAAATCTCTAGAAAACCTTTAAATTCAATCATCAAAATTACAATTTTGCCATTAAATCATTTTATTTTATTATTTTTCCTTCATATGCGGCCTCACCTTTTAATTTTGGTTTATTTATTTCTTAAGTCCTCCCTCATTTATTAATCAAGCCATTTAGTCACTTAAATATTATAATTAGCAAGCTTTACACTGTTTTCAATTTATCCGTTTTTAATTAATTAACTATCGAAACATTAAAAATTTTCAACTAAACTTTAATACCACATTTATGACACTCCGTAAATATTTATAAAAATATTTACGACTCGGTTTATAGAAACGAGGTCCTGATACTTCACTTTCTAAAACTATTTGACCTAATAAATCATTATAAAATACAAATTACCAATTCAAAAACTTTTTTAAAACCATATTTGACTAGTAAATATTAAATAATAATATTTACAAACTTACTTGACATATTTGGTGTCCTCAAACCACTATTTTCGACACCACTAAAAAAATCGGGTTGTTCCAAACTATATAAAAAAAATTAAAATCTACTAAAATTGCTTGTAACACCCCTTACCCGTACCCGAGACCAGGACGAGGTACAAGGCATTACCGAACATAAACAGGGTATTTCCAGAAAATACGGGTCATAAAATTTCATTCCAAAAATTAAAATCGATCAAACAAAATCATATTGTCCTTATCACGGACCTACAAGGTTCAAAACATACATTAAAAGTAATCTGGGACTAAACCGAGAACTTAGGAAAATTCTAAGAAAATTCCTAGGTTTAAGCCTCACACGCTCTTGTGGAGGCAATGTACACGCCCGTGTGCTTTGGGACACACCCGTGTCCCATACCCATGTGGAAGTTCTAGAATTTATTTTTCATTTCGAACCTACAGAGGTTTTCACACGGCCGGACACACGCCCGTGTCCCTCACACGGCCTAGACACACCTGTGTCCAAAAACCTGGACATTCTGTTTATGACGTCATCATTCATTTAAGGGCACAGGCCAAGGCACACGTCCGTATGCTAGGCTGTGTCCTCCACACGGTTGAGACACACGGCCGTGTCTCTACCCGTGTGTCTACTATCATGCATACTGACTTAGAAATTTTAGGTGCAGGGGACACACGACCTTTCAACACACCCTTGGAGCAGACCGTGTGTCACAACAATCGAGTCGGACGAGGGGTGTTATAATTACAACACAAAAATCTTGGGGTTTTCGATGGCAATTTACACCGTAGAGAGTGCGAGCTGCTATGTTTGGAGTGGTTCACATCATGGAGGTGTGGAAAATTACCCCTTTTTTTATGTTTCAAGTGAAATTGTGAGCTAAAGGTTTTGTAGAGTAAGGTTGTCTATGTTTTTTCTCTCCCCTATTCGATTGTTAAAGGGATATTTAGGGGGAGAATGAGGTCAAGCATGGGTCTCACCTATTAAGTATAGATGTCATGATAGAGTGGCGAATGTCGACAAAAGGAATCATAGGATTCGACTTAAAAAGACAAAATGAAGGGAGTTGTTGGATGTGATGGATTGATGAGTGTCATCTTTCTAATACATCTCTTGTGGATAATGTGACTCTTAAAAGATATATTGTTTGGCCAAGGGCGTGAGCCGGGCTTCTCTAGAGAGACAAAGACAATGTTGTGTTGTCAAACCTTTATGATAGTCTCGGTGAGAAAGACGCATCGTCAAATCAACGTAGTGTCAAGGGCGTATGGTATAATAAAGATATATGATGATTTTTTATCTTGCTTATAAAATTAAGGAGAGTTATGTTATAAAAATACCAAATAACAATCCTATTAAGAAATACAAATTAGAATAGCAATTAAGAACGAATCATGCCTAATATTTCGTCAAATACCAAATAACAATCCTGTTAAGAAGATTTATATGCTTAATGAATCCAATATTGCTTTTTGGCAAACCAAAGGCCACCAAAATAGCTAAAATAATAAGCAGGGGGGTGGGGATAAATTTAATATTTATTTATGTTTACTTTTATTCTTTTTTCCGTGGCCAAATCGTGTGGAGACAAGGCAAAGTATGTAGTTAGACTGGGACTCCTTGTTAGGGCCGATGATAAGCATAATAAACAAAGGCCAATTTGTATATTTTATCTTGCTTGTTCCTCACAAAGTAGGGTGCATCCTAAGTGAATTTGTGCTCAATCTCTAATTTTATCTACTAATTCCTACAAATATACACTACCTAGTATTATTAAACAGACTTAAAATCCTTTTCTCTTTCGAGTTTTTGACCCATCAAACATGCCAATAAGTAATTGTCTCTGGCCGAGAATTTTATTTACATAAATTCACCACTTTGGCCCTCATAAATTCCCCAATCCGCCCATCCCTATACCTCTCCGTTTTCTTAAATTTCGTATTTTCTCTTCGTTCTTTTTCCCGAAAAAAAACATGTTTGTTATCTGCAAGATGAAATTTTACCCTTAAATTCCTCCTCCTTTAGGTTTCCCCCATAAATTCTTGTAAACAATGGCGATTCTTTATAATTTATTTTTCCTATTGTTTTCCTTGTTGTTAACTTGTATTTTGCTGTTCCTTCTTCGGGTTGTTTTGATAAAAACGGGATTGATTTATATCGTGAAGAAAAAATGGCGTTCCATTGAAGATTGTTTCCATGTCTACCAGTTCTTCAAAGTCCCAGAGTTCAATGAAGGCATGCAGAGAAACCAACTTTATCACAAGGTTTTGGTTTATCTGAATTCTCTCACTTTCATTGAAGATTCCGATTTCACGAATCTCTTCACTGGCAAAAAACCAAATGAAATCGTCCTTCATCTCGACCCAAACCAAATAATCGAGGACGATTTTTTGGGTGCCAAGATTTCCTGGATTAACCAAGATAAAACTTTGGTGTTAAAGATTCGAAAAGTTGACAAACGAAGGGTTCTCCGGCCTTATCTCCAACACATCCACTCGGTTTCCGATGAATTCGATGAGAAGAAAAGAGGACTGAAGCTTTACGTGAACGTCGTTGATTATCAGGGTGATCGAAAGGAACGGTGGAGATCCGTTCCTTTCACGCATCCTTCATCGTTTGAAACGATAGCTATGGAATCGGACCTTAAAAACAAAGTCAAATCCGATCTCTATTCTTTCGCGAAAGCCAAACAGTATTATCATCGTCTGGGTCGCGTTTGGAAACGGAGTTATCTCCTTTACGGTCCTTCAGGTACTGGGAAATCAAGCTTTATCGCAGCCATGGCTAATTTCTTGAGTTACGATGTGTACGAGCTTGATTTGTCCAAAGTTTCTGATGATTCAGACCTTAAATTTCTCTTGTTACAAACAACCACCAAATCATTGGTCGTTATCGAGGATCTCGACAGGTATTTGTCAGAGAAATCAACGGCCGTGAGTTTACCAGGAATTTTAAGTTTCATGGATGGGATTTTAAGCTCCAGCTGTGGCGAAGAAAGAATCATGGTCTTCACAATGAACAGCAAAGATCACGTTGACCCGGCTATTCTTAGACCGGGAAGGATTGATGTTCATATTCATTTTCCATTATGTAATTTCACGGCTTTTAAAACGCTGGCCAATAGTTACCTAGGGCTCAAGGATCATAAGCTGTTCCCGCAGGTAGAGGAGATTTTCCAAAACGGGGCGAGTTTAAGCCCCGCTGAGATTGGAGAGTTAATGATCGCCAACCGGAATTCGCCTAGCCGGGCTTTGAAAACGGTCATCAACGCATTGCAGACGGACGGTGACGGGAGGGGGGCTTTAAATCTCGGACTAGGGTCGTGTGAGAATGGGTCGAGGAAACCGGTGGAGGAAATTGGCGAACCGAGCGGGGTTTTCTGTAAAGAAGGCGCAAATGCGGTTAAGGAGTTCAAGAAATTGTACGGGTTTTTGAGGGTGAAAAGTTGTAGAAAATCTGAGTCCTTCGATCTTAATAGTCGCCAAAACGAGGGCTGACCTTCAACTTTTTCACTGTTGATTAGAAACTTAGCCTTGTAGTTTAAATGATTTCAGCTACAAATTTTGTTACCGAATTGGAATCTAAGTCTCTTCAATTTTATTGCTTGCATTTTGTACATAAATAGCATTATATTCTTATACAATGATTCATTGGAATCTAATTCTATTAATGTATTTGATCCTTTCTTAAACATTGGGTGCTTGCTGTAAACTGTTTATGTACTTTTGGAAGGACTCAATGAAAGTCCACTTTTTGACCAACTTAGGGGTATGTATTGCTTGTTCAGGCTTTTTTTGTTTTGGGTAATTTGTATGTACAATCAACGATGAGTCGTCTGCAGAAATGGGTGAAAAAGATTTGGTGTGAGAAAGGGGACGTAGGACAGCCCTTTTGGAGTTGACCCAAGGCCAATCTTATTATTAGTATTATTATTATTAGTTTCTCTCTGTTTGGGTGTTTCCCCTGTTTTAGCGCAGATCTCCTAGTTTTGCTGCTGTATATGGCTACCCATTTTCTTAGCTATTATTCACTCATTATTGGCCATGATGTGATTGAACTACCAATGCCTTTTTGGGCCGGGTTTGTCTCTACTTCTAGCCCGAATCACCACAAATGGCAAATATTTTTTTCATGCCGATTAGTGAAATTTTCAAATCTTTATGAACCATAATTAGAAACTCCACCTTGATAATTAGATAAAACTTACCTATACCTAATTTACATTTACGAGCTGGCCCTAATTAAATTGTAAAGGAAAAGGATTTGGTCCATTCAAAATGTCAAACCTTCCTCACTAAAATCTAGCATTCATTGTTGAAAAGCACATTGTTAAGATAAGAAAGTTGTTTGATTCCCACGTATTGATCATATACATCATCTTCTTAGAATAATTTCAGCAGGGTATCAATTGTAGCCTTTCTTTATCATTTCACCGTCCACATTAAAAAAAAAAAAATTCCGTGTTTTGGATTCGGCAATTCCGCTTTTTAATTTCTTGTTTTTGTGCTATATATTATCTCCTCCTTAGATATCTTGTATAATCATGGAAGGTAGGAAGAAGCCAGCTAGTCTGCGTTGAGATGGAAATTATGTTAATTAGGGTGTTGGATGCGGAATTGCCGGTTGCTAAATCATTGGAGCAATGGAGGCTTGCACAAAACTGGCTAATCGTTTGAAAAATGCTAACTGCGTTTGCCACCCGAGTAATGTCCCCACTATTTGTACCACGCAGCTGTTGCCTATGCCTTCCATCATTAATTTGCCTCAATAATGAGCATGCATGCCCAAGTTCAGTAGTAATTACACCATCACAAATCGTATTTCCAGCTCGACTACGCAGATTACTTAACTATATTATATGTATAGCTCAGTTGCTCGTATCATTTAGTAGTATTTTTGCAACATCTTCTTTTTCCTTTTAAAGATGCATCTAAAATCTAAATTTTTTGGCTTATAACTAATTTATATGATGTTATAACACTTGGTAGCTGGGTTGGCCTTTGGGGCAGAACCAACAAACTCGTTATACATATACAAGGAAGCATATCAAATACAAGCAATAAGGAAATTTATACATGTATATTTTTTGGAGTTACTAAAAGAACCCATTAATTTCACTTGGGTTCTTATATATAGTGATTTATAAATATTTGGTTCAATTCTTATATTTATTGCATGTTTTAAATTATTAGCTCCCCCACCCCCCTAAATTGGTATAAACTATAAAGTAAAAATAAATGGAAAAATAATGCTATGTTTGATAAACTAAAAAATTTAAGTGTTGAAAAAATAAATATAGAAAAATTGAGTGTTTATTTAAATTATAAAATCTATTTGGTATTACTTAGAATTAAATTATGAATATAATTAGATTTTTTGATAAAAGACAATATAATCTTAAATGAAGTAGAATAAAATAAAATAAAAATTATTAAAATTATTCTATTTATCATTTTTTGCACTTCTTTTTAAAATAATTCTATCCTATTAAAAATTTAAATTGCTAAAAATATTAATTTTTAATTGATTGGTGAACATAAATTTGATTATCTAATTCCTTGTATACTTGTACCTCAAAGATTTTTTTTAGTAGCATTTCATACTCTCTCTTTTTTCGTTTCTTTTTCCTTTTAAATTGCTTTGTATTTTCTTTCTCCAAAAAAAAAAAAACAGCGAAGTTGCTTTGTATTTTTGTTGTATGGAATCATTGAAAATTAAACACACCATACAGATGGGCTGTTAGATATACCTTTTTTAGAAAAATATTCCTAGAAAAAGAAGCAAAGTTTGCACATCCTAGCTGTCTATAATAATAATATCACATTAAAAGATAAATTAAGTTGCACGAGTACAATCATATGAACCAAAATAATACTTAATTTCATCAGTCGGAGTTTTTATTTTCTAAGTCTAGTTTTATTAATCAAAGTGAAACATACGCATAGCAACAAAAGCTAGGAAAGTAAAGGTCAACACACCTAAAAATCTCCTCCCATACAACCCGAGTCACAAAAAACACCACAAAAATATAACCTGAGAACCTAAAGCAAATTGCAATCACCCTACATACATGATCAACAGCTCCACGTCCACGATAAACTCAAATCCCTCAGTTGACAAAAATCCAAGTCAAATAGAAATCAAATAGATATTTATTTTAAAATAAAGCATTTGTCCAGAGTGAGGAAGCCGTGCATCAACTACGACATCACAAGAACTCAATCTCAAGATTCCAATAAGACTTCTCAAACATCAGCATCTAATGATTCACAGGATGGTAGACTGAATTCTTTTAAAATTAAATTTCTTAACGCCTGCTTTAGAGGAGTATGAACGGGCTGTTATTTTTAGCTAGAGAAGCCGATGGGTATGTAAGACGATAAACATACTATGAGAGTGCCGGAACCGATGTTTAAGTTAATGAAGGTGAAAGACCTTTTCAGAAAAGACTTTAAGCAGAGTAATAGTAGCTAGAGTTAAGCAAGGATGTCCTTCAAGTGGTATATACCTAGTTATTTGTATCTCTTGACAGTCCTCCACTTCATTTGTTGATCCTACTCCTGGATCTAAGATAATGGTTGTTTATAGTCTGACATATCGTGGGAGGCTTGATCTTCTTGAGTATATAGATATATATTGGTTTGATGCTTATCCTCTTGAACCTTAAATTTATTTTCTTGAGTTGATATACAACTTTAAGGCTATAATGATAAAAAAAAAACACATATTCAAATAAAAAATGAAAATTTAACTTATTTATTCAATATTTTAAGTGGAAAAAATATTTGGATCCAAATACACATTCAAGTTTGGACCAATTTTTGACCACTCATATTTCTACCAAACATGAAAAACAAAAATATTAAAAACTTATCTGAACTAGTCCAATAGCTTTGCACCTCAATTAAAGTTTTAGTTATAATTTCATTACAATGAAGAATAAGCAAGAACAATCAGGCATGGAGCCTGGCGCAGGTCTGCACCCCAGCAACTAGAACTGGCCATATCAAACCAAAAAAAGAGGACTCAAAGACGGTATCCCTAAACCATAACTATTTCCCTATATTTATATTCATAAATATAATATGCCATATGATTTAAATGTAAAAACAACCCAAGAGCACAAAAGAAAATATAAAATAAAATAAGGTTAATAAAGCAAACATTACCTTAAATGAAAAGAAGATTAGCAAGAGCAGGTAGATAATTTTTTCATCTCACTTATTTCTAAATCAGGACCAGCGATGACCTCAATCTTAGATCCTTTCAACGCGGTGGCGTGATCAGCACCGTTGAGTTTTCCGTTTCCACATTCCAAGGATTTTTTACAAAGCAGACCGTAAATCTCATCCAGCAGCTTGAAAAAAGCTTTATCCACATTGTCACCGCTAAGAGCGGACGTCTCGGCGAAGAATAGGCCCTGATCCTCTGCGAACTCAACAGCGTCTTCAGTTGGAACGGCTCTGAGGTCCACTAGATCAGCTTTGTTCCCAATGAGCATGATGACGATGGAATTGTCGGCGTGGGCACGTAGTTCTTCCACCCATCTGGCCACGTGATCGAAGCTCTGCCGCTTGGTGATGTCGTACACTAGCATTGCCCCCAAGGCACCTCTATAATACGCACTTGTAACAGCTCGGTACCTGCCCAATTGCGAAATGTAAAAACGTTAGCTTCAAAAATAACTGAATAGTTTCACACTTTTTCCATTATGGATTTTAGATTTTAACCATCATTCGTAAATTATGTGATTTGTAGCAGTGGATAAGTTGTTGGCTTAGCTGATATTTTATTATTAATTTTAACTATTTTATTTTATAACTACAAGTGTGGTAAGAATTAGAATAGTTAGTTTAATGATTAGATGGCTAATCCACCGACCGCAATAACTTCTTCTGCTCCTTTGCATGTAATGTAGTGAACACACATTTTAATTTTGATAAGATGCTATATTCAAAGGAATCCAGCTAGTTTTGGACTGAAATTAAGCTTTGTTTTTCACTGGTCAAAAGCAGCCCAAGATTCCTAGTGGTGTGGCCAGTGGCGGGCCAAACCACCGAAACAAATAGATTATGAATTGAATTATTAAGTAGTGTAGAGTAGGTAATCTGATGACCTCACTTGGCGATCAATTTCCCTTGAATTAAATATCCCATCCACATTCTCATTTATAATCCTGCTAAAAGTGATCCGATTAGCCTTCGTATTTTTCACCATGATGCAACCACATATCTTTTTGCCCTTTGTTTGTTTACTTGAACAAGAGACAAAATTAGTGAATCACACCATTCCCGTTAAAAGATTCAACTATATGAGATTACAGCAATCTAAAATTCGGGACAAGTGCGGACCCAAATGTAAAATTTCATCCCAAGATAAATTATGTTTTCTTGAGCATTTGAAAATGCCATCTCTCAACTCACCAGATTGATTATTATATGTATTAACTTAAAGAAATCTGTGTTACAGAATCTCAAAGTCAGAGATCCTACACTACAGGTACAGGGAAAAAGGAGGAAAGAAGCTAACCTTTCTTGGCCAGCCGTATCCCAGATCTGTGCTTTGATGACTTTGTTCTTAATGGTAACCGTCCTGGTCTGGAACTCAACCCCAATGGTGGACTTGGAATCAAAGCAAAACTCGTTCTTGGTAAACCTGGACAGAATCTGAGTCTTGCCAACAGCCGAGTCACCGATCACCACCACTTTGAACACGTAATCTATTTTCTCAGGCGCATGTTCTTGATGATTCTCGACCTCAACACCATTCATCTCTTCATTCATTTTCACTCCTCACTTCTTACTACCTATCAACCACTACAGCCAACAAAAAAACTGACACAGACCCCTTCTCTTGCTAGTGATGCTAGTGTTTATAATTAAATAGGAAGCTTCAATTTGGAATTGTTCTTGGCCTCTAGTGATGGAGGGTCAGTGGGAGTAAGTAAAGAGACAGAGGAAGGGCAAAAGAAAATAAAAAAGATGTATCAAACAAGACTGGTATGCAAGGGTTGTAGTCACACCACTCACTGATAAGAAAGAAAGTTATGGCAATACGGTCCTGTCCTTATCTCTCTATTAATGGCTTATAGTGAGTGTACGATCGTTGTTTTTATTATTAATTTACTTAAAGAGAATGATGGAGGGAGCATAAGCTAACCACTCGGCAGAAAAGCCATATTTATATTAATCTTTATTTTTGCTTAATGGGGTATTGGGATCTTTTAAACTGGACACACTTAACAATGATCTCATAATTCCCGGCATCATCTCCGGATGAAAGCTAACTGTTCTCACTTAGTTAAAGTGCTTTGGCAAAAGTTAATTGATGCAAAAGGTGTTTGCCTTGTTCCTTGAAAACCTAATCAATGAAAATTTTTTAAAGCTTGGTTTAGGGTAACTAGTAGCTTAATTCCCAAGCATCCTTGTCATTTCATAACTACGGCTCATCTCATGTTGTGTAGATGATTAAGAGTGCTTGAGATGATCAAAGCAAATATGGGGGTCAAGCTGAAAAAAACCAGGCCATGTAAGCAAGTTAGCATTGAAGGAGAGGGTAGGGCCAGTAGCAGATCAACCAACCATTTTCTTGATCCCAATTTAATACATTCGAGGTACCAAAAAAAATATATGGGAGGGGTTTTTGTTCCTTTTCTCTGCTTAATAATTTAATAGGCTTCAGATCTTCTAGTCTTGAATTATTTTGCTGAGATCCTGTCATGGTCCATCTGATAGCATTGCGATTTTATACAACTAAATTTGGGTGCTAAATTATTATTCCATGTGTACATAGTTAAAGCATGGCAATAAGCAACGTAAAGGAAGTGAAGGTTCTAAAAACTTTGGGCTTTGTGGACCTTCCAATGTTTTGCACCGACAAAGCTTCAGCACAGTAGATTCCCAAGAACAAATGATGAAAGAAAAGACCCCTCTCTTCCTGTTGCCCACTGACAGAAATTCTCTTGCATCAATTACTAAAATTAAATGGATGTGCATTTATCATCTAAAAAATTCCGACCCAAAACAGTTTATTACATTATTATTATTTGTGCAAAGCTTATCAGCTATAATTGCATTTGTTAGTACTATTCAAACGACATTGTTATGGTCGCATTGTAAGAAATGAAGGTACAGGAAAATGAAGAGATCTAGATCCTCCTGAAACAATGAACGAGGGGCCACCAGTTATATGTAGTCCAAATAATGTTGCTTCTTTAGGATTCCAAAGCCACTAATCTGGGTGAAGATTTGACGCTTTTGGAGCTGGGTCCGGTTAGGAGATACCTCAAACAATGGACAAACGGCAGACTACAATTGGTTACTTTTGTAAAAATGTATGCTCTTGATTTTGATCTCATCGTTTTGGGCTACCCATATACCTTTTAGGGGTTTTATAGGCCTAAATGAGAAGAAAGAGGTGTGCCGAAACGGACCAGATTCACGAGCTTTGGTAACCAAGAGATGTGTTTGCCTTCAGCAGAATTTAAGTATCTGAACTATATCTATCTTTTTCTCTTATAGTATCTGTTTTTTTTTTTGGCCCAACTATAGTATTTGAAATATTATTTTCATCCTGGTTTACTCTAATAAAAGTTCTAATAAGAACATGGCACATTCTTGATAACATGGGAAATTTTTGAAGTGAAATGAGACAAAAATGTTAATTTAAATATAAAAAATTCAAAGACAAAATATGATTTAAGCTTTTTAGCTTCAACCCAAACTCTGAATTATGAAGACATGAAACCAAACTCGCAACAGTGGGTTGTTTGATTCAGTTCTTACCTCGTATTCAAGTTATTTCATGGTTATTCAAGGTTGAAACTTTTGATGGTACCAGCTATCTAGCACCAAAGTATGTATTAAACTAGACAAAAAATTAAAATAAGCATTAGTCATTCATGGAATCCAGTGTAATAACATATGGAACTAACATATTCAACAGTAGGAGCCCAATGTTCTCCAGGTTGTCCAAAAATACAACTTGAAAGGAAGACTAGTTAGGGGAGTTAAACTGCATCATTTTGTTAATGTTAACGAATAAACTTTACTACTGCGTTTCTTTTAGATGCCAAAACATGGGCCAAAAAGAAATGAGCTAAGAATACAATTTAACATGGCACCAGTATTTCCCTTGCATCTTTCAGTATAGCCTTTGGTAAATCTCTTCACCAAATTGTAACCTGATGCTGCTTTATGCTGTTTTCTCCTTTACTCTGTATCTTTGACCCCTTCCAACAAATTTAAGAATCTCATCGATAAGTATTACGGGTACTGAGACCAGAATCACCAAGAACCATTCATTCAAACTCAATGGAGCAACAGCGAATATATCTGCCAAGAATGGAACGTAGAGTATAAGGCAATGAAGTCCGAATGAGACTGACATGGCCGCCAAAAGCCAAGGGTTCCTCCAAGGTGGCAACGTAAGCAGGCTGCTGTCTTCAGAAAGCGCGTTCAGGGAATTGAACATTTCAATAGCTACTAACACCGACAATGACAGAGTCATTGCCTTCACTTTACCAGCAGTGAAGTAGTCGCATGGGTTTGAGAAACTGATCAGTTGGCCTCCACCAACCATATATGGAGCCACGGTGAAATTTGACCATGTGGAGCACTCTCCCTAGTTACGAAGCTGAGACAGTTCAACTAGTGTGTGCCCATCACTCACAAGGTTGATACCCATAAAAGAAGCCCGAGTGTACCACAAGATGAAGATGCCAACAGTTGCTATGCCCACATATGAACCTATTATCTGCAATTGAACAAGATGCAAAACATTAGTCAATTTCAGGGTTACTGGTTTCCTAATTTAAAAAACATAGGTTCATGGATAAATGCATGCATCTTTGCATTGAGATAGCACAAGTAGTTAATAGCCTCTATAACTCTTGACAATGTCAAAAAAAAAAAACACTAAGACTATCAGCGCTACTGCAATGGATGCTTGCTGACTGGTAAATGACATGAGAACACTGTTCCAAGAAGGAAAAGAAATTGGGACGCATTAAAACTATTGTGATGCCATCAAAGAGAGAGAGATTATTGAAAAACAATATTCAATATACAAGATAAAAGATAATATTATGTCAAGAAGGATGGTTCTCCTTAACCATTTAAGATTTCTTAACTTTTCTTGCCTACCTTTTAGTAGGCTTAAAGATATCACAATATTACCCAGAGAAGTCCAAGAGGAAGGATCAATACTAACCAAGTAACGGAAGAGGACCCAAGAGTTAATGAGAGCATCATCACTTCTGCGTGGTGGCTTGCGCATTATGCCAATATCTGGAGGATTAAACCCAAGAGCTGTTGCAGGAGGACCATCAGTAACCAAATTCACCCATAAAAGTTGCACAGGTATCATACATTCTGGTAACCCCAAAGCAGCAGTCAAGAATATGGATATTACTTCTCCAACATTGGATGATATCATGTACCTGTGAAATTTTAAATGAATAAATAAGGCATTTCTTAATTGTTCAAGGGAAATCAGTAGAGCTAATCAACATGCCTTATGAAAGCTTTCATATTATTATAAATTGAGCGACCCTCAGCAACAGCTGAAACAATGGTGCTAAAGTTGTCATCTGCCAAAACCATATCAGAAGCTTCTTTGGCGACCTGGAGCATTGAACAATGAGCATGTTTAATCTAAAAGTCTACAAGAATCAAGATTCCAATTCCAAGCATAAGAAACAAGGTAATATATTAACCTCCGTTCCAGTTATGCCCATTGCAATTCCAATGTCAGCCAGTTTGAGAGCAGGTGCATCATTCACACCATCTCCAGTCATTGCGACGATTTCCCCCATCTCTTTTAGCATCCTAACAATTTCTTGCTTATGCCTAGGCTCAGCACAAGAGAATACCTTCCCCCCTGGCTTTGACAAAGTTTCGATTTGCTGGGAAGGGGAAAGAGCCATGAATTCTTTACCAGTAAAACTCTTCCCTCTAAAAGTCTACAAGAATCAAGATTCCAATTCCAAGCATAAGAAACAAGGTAATATATTAACCTCCGTTCCAGTTATGCCCATTGCAATTCCAATGTCAGCCAGTTTGAGAGCAGGTGCATCATTCACACCATCTCCAGTCATTGCGACGATTTCCCCCATCTCTTTTAGCATCCTAACAATTTCTTGCTTATGCCTAGGCTCAGCACGAGAGAATACCTTCCCCCCTGGCTTTGACAAAGTTTCGATTTGCTGGGAAGGGGAAAGAGCCATGAATTCTTTACCAGTAAAACTCTTCCCTCTAAGATCCTCTCCATCAGAAAACAATTTAATTTCACGACAGATAGCCTCAGCTGTGGATTTATTATCTCCAGTTATCACCATAACTCTAATCTCCGCTCTTTTACAATCTTCAATTGCTTTGTGAACTTCATCTCGTGGAGGATCCTATAAAATGGATATGGCAAATGACATCTCCAGAAATCATTAAGTTGAAATTTTATTAACTAAAATGAGAAACAAAAGCTGTTATAATATGCTTACCCTCAGACCAACAGCCCCTACAAAAACCAAGTCACTTTCAATGGAACAGTAGCAAGCTGGATCAAGTAACTTCTTATGAGCAGGATGATTCTCAGAATAGTAGTCTGAAAATTCTCCCAGGTCCTCTTTATATGCCAATCCTAAGCATCGCAATCCCTTTGAACTCATCTCTGTTTGTCTTGAAAGCAATAGTTGCCTACAAGGTTCATCCATAGGAGCAAGAGATCCATCTGCAAGTTGCACATGTGTGCTACGCTCCAGTAAACTCTCAACAGCGCCCTACACGCAATGAGCATTGATTTAAAATCAAAGAAAGGGCATAATGAATAATTTATAATATTAAAAATGTGAAAACTTAAATAATAGTTGATAGCCGTGGGTGCTCTCCAAAGAGGTAAATGGTTGGCCCTGAAATGTGGTCCATTCCCATGTGTGCGAATCAAACCCCCGACCTCATGGTTAAGGGATGACGTGAGCAACCACCACACCACACCTCATGGTTTATAATTCCCTTTTTTTAATTAATTATTTGGGAGAGTTATGTGATTCAAAACTATATTGACTTTAAGAACTGTCCAGAGCAGAAAACAAACAGCAGAAAAGTCAGTTCTTTTAAGTTTTAGCTGAAGCAGCAACTCATCAACAAACACCAGAAAACAAGCAGTTGCTGGTTTGTGAGTTCTGCCAACACTGAATGAGAAAAATACAACAGTCACCTTGGCAAGTAGTCGGCTTTGCCCAGCAGCCTCTCTGACAATAATGCTACTAGACTTTCGTACACGATCAAACTCCAGTGTTGCAACCCTTTTTGATCTTTTGATCCACCACTCACAGCAACCTATATTCCACTATATATCATAAATCAAAGTGCAATAGAATGCCTGAGAAGTAACATACAAAGAACTAGAAAGCTTTCAGCTCACCGAGTTTAACTGTGCTTCGGTCAATCAAATAGTTTGCAACAAGCTCTGAGTCCCGGATTTTGTTTCTCATCTTGGCATCTGGGACTCCCATCTTCTCAGCCAAAACCTTCAAAGCTGCTTCTGTTGGTAAACCTGTAGCTCGGAAGAGACGACCATCACAGAAAATCCCAGCATCATTACAAACCGCACATATTTCTGCCATAACTTGTAAGTTAGCATCCATATTGTAGCAGGTCCAATCAACAATTCCACCATCCTTAGGATCATAGGTTGTGCCTTTGACATGAAAATACGAGAAGTGGTGGTTTTCCCACCAAGGGTAAAGAACTCTGCAACAGACATTTGATTCGTGGTCAAAGTCCCAGTTTTATCCGAGCAAATCACAGTAGTGCATCCTAAGGTTTCAACACTAGGAAGCTTCCGTACAATTGCATTCTTTTGAGCCATTTTTCTAGTACCAAGAGCTAAAGAAGTTGTGATTACAGCAGGAAGGCCTTCTGGAATTGCAGCCACTGCAAGGGCAACAGCTATCTTGAAATAATAAGTGCATTTCTCAAAAGAAAAACGAACATTTGCAGGCCATCCTTCCACCATATCGTATGAGAGGAAGTTTTTGTAATTGATAAGCCACACAATGAGACAAACAATCCCAATTGCAGTTGTAAGCCTGCTCCCGAATTCATCCAACTTCTTCTTCAAAGGTGTGTCACTCTCTTCTAAAGAGGCCTCGTGTATTTGCTTCTGTATTTTCCCAATCTCAGTGTTCATTCCAGTGCAAACAACGATACAGACACAGCAACCATTCACCACAGTCGTGCCTGCAAAAACCATATTTTCTTTTGCCTGCAACTCACATTCCTTCTGAAATATAGGACTAGTACCTTTCAGAACAGGCATTGCCTCTCCAGTTGTGCTCTTTGCTCTAATCTCAAGGTTGATGTTTTCAGAGCTGCTATTCTCATATCAGCAGGAACTTTATCACCAACCTGCAATTCCACTATGTCCCCGGGGACAAGCTCCCGAGCTGGCAAGTCTGGTACAAGGAACCCATCTCTTAATACCTTCCCAGATTCACATTGCATCTCCTTAAGGGCCTCAAGTGCCTTCTCAGCATTAGTCTCTTGCCATACTCCAACAATGGCATTAAGGACTAAAATCAATACAATCACAAAAGGCTCAACGTAGGCCTCAAAACCGGACTCCTCAGATTCACTTCCATGCATATATGCTAAAAGAAAAGATATAAAAGCTGCAACAAGGAGTATCTTTACAAGCATGTCATCAAATTGTTCTAATACAAGCCGCCATAAGGGCTTCCCTTTCTCTTTGGCAAGCTCATTCCAAACATACTTCTCGCGCCGCTTTTCCACCTTGTAACTGCTTAAACCCTTGTCTAGTCTCACATCGTACTCTTTCAAACAATGCTCAACAGACCATGACCACGCAGGAAATGCTCTCTCCTCCATTGAATCGTCAGCCTTGGTTATCTCCCCAAAGTACAAATTCCTTCAATTTTGCCTCAAACCCTTATAGTTTTCTTTCAAAACAGGAAAAAGAATGAAGCTTGAACTACAACTAGGTAAGAAGAAAGAGACTAAAAAAAAAAACAACTTCGCACTAATAGCAATTAGACAAAGATATAAACGAAGGTTGAAACGTTAGTGCTAAAACAGAACAGAAACCCAGCATTAACTTTGTTCAAGGAGCATGAAATTTTGTCCAATTACAGTATAAAGAGAGGTATCAATTACCCAACAACAAAAAGGCAAAGTTCTTTCTCTACCTACTCTTTTAAGTATCAAAAGACCAACCACCTACCTAGCCACCATGGCAATAATTGATCCCTATTGAACAGAGGAATTACAAGACAGCAAATTTGACAAAGACCAAATAACCCAGAAAGTGAAAAAAAAAAACAGTTTATAGTGGCACTTAACTGTCAACAATAGATTAAAAACCGTAATGTAGTTAACCATATCACAAAAAACCAAAATAAAATATTAACAAAAAAGTGCAAATTAATAATAATAATAATAATAATAATAATAATAATAATAAAACTTACCTATAAAACAGAAACAGACATCAAATGAGCATGACACGGAGTACTTCTTATACGAAAACTTCAGCGTATATAATAATAACAAATAATCATAATAAAAGAGGTAAAAAGAAAGAAATATATAACCTTTGAATAACAATTAGACCAAGAAAAACCAAAAGAATGGCTTGAAAACAAAACAAAGTTGAAAGAACAATTTTTTTTTTGTTCTCTATTTTCTTTAATTTTTAAAAGAGATAATAACTCTTCCCATATTAAAAAGAAAAGTTGAGTTGTTCTTGGTCAGTCTTTTGAGCTTCTATGGCTCTGCTTTTTCAAATTTTCCTTTTAAAATTCCTGCATTTGTAAATAACAGAAGTTCGTTTATTTTACTATAATGCCCTCGACTTTTAACGGGCCCTGTAGTTTACTGGGTTGACGATTCGGCCGTATTCGATTACGACAACCTTACGGTGCACAAGACAACCGTGTTCTTCATTTATAAATAGTAATGAAAATAATTTTTTTTTCTTTTGAAAAGAAAAAGAAAAAGAAATTAATTCAACAAAAAGAGATTGCTTGGTTTGTCTAAATCGGACACTCCGAAGACAAACTTCGTTTGAATTTTGAGGATGTCTTCTAAAAATTATATATATTATTTTTTATATGAAGATTTGTTGGGTTAATTAGCTGAAAACTTTGGTTTTAAAAGTTAATTGGGGATTTAAGTCGTTTTTTTTCAAATTTAGAAAAATCGACTTATTTTAAAGAAAGAAAGAGAAAATGTCTCTTGCAAGAAGCATTTTTAGCTGAGGTGGCAATTAAGGGGCTAAAAATGTCCTAAAGAATGAATTTTTGTCCTTCCAAAAATTGTATTTTTTTTGTATTAAATTTGGGGAGAAAGATTTATCTGTGTTTGTGTTTTAGGGAGAAATTGTAATAGTTTTAAGATATGTTTGAGTTTACGGTGATGTGGTGGCGCTCGGAGATTCACACATTTCGCTTGCATGTAGGGAGTGCATTATCACTTTAAAAGACGTCACATTGCAACTCGAGCTCCCAGTTTACGATAGTTATACGGTCACGGGTTGAAGTATAACTAGGGCTTTTAGTTGAAGATGGTTATACGGTCACGAGTTCAAGTATAACTTGAGGCCTCAGTTGACGAGGATTATGCGGTCATGGGTTCAAGTTTCATGCCACCAGAAGATGATGCTTTATAAACCCATACATAAGTGTGAGATCATAATCATAGGAAAAAAAAAGAAGGGGCTTACCAGTATAATCAACTTATATTTTTCTCCATCAAAGTAATATCCTTAACATTATTGTCCAAAACCTGTGGACTCCCTACAACCTGCACTGGCAAAGGGATATCCAACCCTGGACATGCAACTAGGGTTGATAACGAAGAGGTATCTGAAACTAATAATGATCCAATCCGGGAGTCTGGGCTGAAAGGTTTAGAAATTGTATTATTTTCTGAACCAGAGGTCACTCCTACTAAACCAGAAAAGAGTTGTTCTGATGGTGAAGGTCTGGACAATACTATAGGAATCTATCTAAATTTCACGACATAGGCACCTCTACCCCACATGCTTAATGTTGACCTTGATGCTGAAAGTGGGTTAGAATGTCCAAAACTTCCTTATAGAAGACTGGGTCATACAAGTTCTTCATTAAATGTCACTGATTTACAAGTTGGAATGGAGTTTTCTTCCAAAGATATTTTTGTTGTTGTAGTGAAGTGATATAGCATAAAGTATGGGGCCAACTTCAATGTTACAAAATCTTGATTAGAAAAATACAAGGCCAAGTGCACAATGTGCATAAGTAGATGTCCATAGAAAAGTATGGCATTTGTGAGAAAGAAGACGGATTTTGGACAATTAAGAAATAGAACACTCCACATACTTGTGTTGTTGCAAGTATGTCATAGGATCATTTGAAATTGAATTCTGACTTGATCTCTGACATTATCTTACTTATTTTTAAATACTTGTGTTATTGCAAGTATGTCACAAAATCATCCAAAATTGAATTCTGACACGATTTCTTACATTATCTTATCTATGGTGAAAATGAATCCTAAGATTTTGGTGCCGATTTTGATTTCCAATATCCGTAGCCAGTACGATTACACCAAGTTGTACTACGATGCACGAGTTGCAAAACAGAAGGCTATGAAAAAAAAATATAACGGGTGGGATAAATCATATAATGATTTGTGGCAATGGTATCAGGTACTGAATCAATTTGTCCCAAGTACCATTATTGAACTGCAAACGCAACCTATGTATTATGGCGTTCGAATGGTCCAAGGGAAAAGAGTTTCCCATCATCCTTTTTGGACATTTAAGCCATGCATCAAAGCATTCTGGTATTGTAAGTCATCAGTCCAAATTGTTGGCACAATCATGTACGGGAGATATGAGAATGGCTTCTTGTTGGTTGTTGCACAGAATGGTAATCTAAAAATCCTTGCAATAAATTGTGCAATTGTTGAAGGAGAAACCGTTGATGCTTGGGATTTTTTTCTTAACTAACTTGAGATAGCATGTTGTGCAATAACCCGATGTATACATCATTTATGATAGGGGACCCGGAATATAGGCTTCAATTGATTGATGTGGAAGTTTCTAGAATCGTACACACCATAAGTATTGTATATGATATATAGGGTCAAATTACATAGGCTGATATCATAAGGATGCTGAGTGGCAACATGTTATTAACATGAGTATGTAGTTAATATTATTTTCTATATCATTATTTAACATATGTATTGTTTGCATTCATGGATATTAGCTTTATTTTCTTTAACAGGGTTCGAGCTCGTTCAACATCTATTCCATGAAATATTGGAGAACTTGCAGGTTATAAAAAAGCCGATGCGGAATACCTTAATGGGATACCTAAGAAGCAGTGAATTTAATCATATGATGGAGGTCTACGATGCAGGCGCATGACAATGAATCTAGCGGAATGCATAAATTCCGTATTGAAAATGACGCGTCATTTGCCAATAATGTCGGTGGTTAAAGAAACATACTTCCTCTTAGCAACCTTATTTCCAAAGTAAGCGGAAAAATATGTTGGAAAGATAAATGACAGTTACATTTAGTATGAGGAGGTGATGAAAGATATTAGAGAAAATGCAAAAAGAGCAAATTCTATGTCTGCAGTGTGTCACTCGCGTCCAAATCAAATATTTCAGGTTACGAAGTTTGATATGCCCAATGAAGGTATTATCAGGGGATCATACTGTGTATACCTGAGACGAATGACCTACAATTGTGGGAGATTTCAAGCACTTCGTTTTCTATACGTACGTGCAATTGTTACATATGCTTCGAAACGTCTGGATTGCATGAGCTATATTGACGAAGTTTACAAACTAAACCGTATATATAAATAATGGAAATTTGAATTCCCACTGCCCCAAATAGAAATATGTGGTTGCCTATCTCGAGCGCTTCATTCAAGTTAGTACCGGATATTACGTTGTATCGCAAGCCAAAAGGTCGACTGAGTTCTATTCGGATATGGGACAATATGAATATTTGACAGAAAATAGACTAATCGAGGTTATGCAATTATTGTAGAAACCTAAGACATAATAAGCCAATATGCCTACACTTAGAGGCAACATTGAGGGGAAGACTTAATTAAAACTTTTATTCATTTTTTATAAGCATATAAAAAAAACAATTTATTCATTTTTTGGTAAATTGTAAATAAGTATATGTTCTTAATATAAAATACAGTAGAATACTATATAAACAATTTTTTCATTTTTTCGTAGATTGTAAATAAATATTTTATTGAGAAGGTATACGATAGAATACAATACAAAAATGTTTTTAATTTTCGTTCATAGATTGTAAATAAGTATATATTATTGATATAAAATACAATAGAATACAATACAAATATTTTTTTAAAATTTTTTCACAGATTGTAAATAAGTATATTCTTGATGTAAAATAAGATAGAGAAAATTTTTGATAAATTGGAATAAGTACATTATGAATGGAAAATTTGAATATAATACAAATTAAAAGTTAACAAACTAAATGATGATTTACATGAGAAAATTTTAAAATAAAAAATTCATCGACGTTGTTGGCCCGAATGTGTGCCACAACTTGATGGGTGTCGGTTTCGAGGAACATTTCATCATAATTGGGGTTTCAGCTTCTCATCTTCTTCATTTTCATCTTCATCTTCACCTCCACCTTCATCTCGTTCCTTAATGCTAGATTGCATTTGTGTCCTAGGTTCCCATTGTATATCATCTGTAGTTGTAATAGGTGGTTGTGAAGATGACCCACCTCTGAAAAATAATGATGTCATTAGTGTTTGCGACACTATCGACGAAGAAGTATCTAGTGTCAAATAATCTGGTTGGGGATAGAATGTTGGAATTGTAGGCGATGGGGAATATATTGGTGTTGTTGTCGGCAATGGCGTATAATATGGTCCTAAGGATGGAAGTGATGCAAAAAAATATATTTGGAGAAAGTGTTGATGCATGATATGATGATGCATAATGTGATGCTTGTGTAAAAAAAATAAGTTTAGTGAAAAGACCAAAAAAGTATGAACCATACTGACCGAGAGGTGGTGCACTCATCTGTGCCTCATGTGGGGTACGAGGTGATGATGATAAACTCAACGCATGTACTCTCGATCACGGCCTTATGTAGGGTCGTCTTAGCTTTCTACGATGACATTGCCTACTCCTCTCCTCTTCCGACAATAGATACGGCTTACCATGAAGTCTAAACCATGTCATGTAATTCGAAGAGGTTGCCAAATCCGTTCAAACAATTGGTTTGCTCGTAGATATCAAATCATACCTATGTTCCCAAATGTAGATATATTTGGCATGAAATTTAAGCCAATCTTCATTGATTCTCTCCCATAAGTCAATCTTATGAAGTTCATCGGGCTCCTAAGTGATGAAGAAATACTTTGCATAAACCTGAACTAGTGCATCATTCAATTAGATTTGTGCATCTCAAACATTGCAAAAAAACTATCAATGGTACTTTCACATGCCAGATATTGTGATTTGTCAAAAAATAGACCGTAGTGCATTCTTGAATTCTCAAATCAAAGTATGACTTCCATTCAAATTACATTATGAAATTATAAATTTTATTACGTACCTGATATTAAATTTAAAATCCTTACATAAATATTATATAATTAAAAAATTCAAATGCTAACTTTGGCTTCTGATTGTTAATCTAATAATAGTTGGATATCTTTGAGCTTATCTGATATACCCACATGCTCACATCATTGTTCTTCCTATTTAAATAATATATTATTAAGAGTAGGAATTCATAAAGGACGTTTACTCAGGGAAGTAAAAATGGTAGTCGGTACCATGCTCATAATTGAAGGAGTATGCAACCATCGATTTTAATTTCTTGTGCTTCTGTTGCCTGACACATCTCTCAGTATAATGTCACCAACACAGCTGATCCCCTACTGAATCACCCCGCTTCTTTTAAGTTGACTAGTTGTAGCAGCCACATTAAATGTATCAAATTTCAAGATTTATTTGACATTAAAAGACCCCTAATTAACCTTAAAAGACCCCTAATTAACCTTAGTATGAATGATCGCGCGTATTATTGTCTTTCGACGACACTAGTGGAGCTATTGATATATGAGAAATTGTATTCTAACCATTTTATCTCTATTCGAATACCGTTAAATTTGTCTAACACCTTGCAAAATAGTAGGTTGAAAAGTGCGCTCCAATCATCAACGCCCACTACCCCCATAACGATTGCCCCATCAACCAGTAAGCCAAGTTGTAATGCTACATTTTCGAGTGCAATTGTACACTCACCGCACGGAAGATGAAATGTGTCTATCTCGGGTCTCCATCTTTCCACCAAAGCGCTGATAAGTGAAGGGTTCAATTTAGTCCCCTGAGCATACGAGACACATGCAAGAATCTTGCCTCTTGCAAATGTTGTTCAATAACATGCGGTGCCCTTGCACTTAAATTATGTATATACATATCGATAATCCAATCTTTGGTCAGATTATATAATTATAAAAAATTATAAAATTAATAATGTTAACAACTTAATAATTATATTAATTAAAATAATAATAATATTTTCTTACCATTTGTAATTGGACGCTGAAAATGTATTTATCATTCAAACAAAAAAGAGACATGGACATTTTTAAAATTATAAAGTAATAATAAAATTACAAAATATAAAATTAACATAAGAAGAATTTGAGAGAAATTAAATGAAAATTTGAGAATAAAATAGTTGAGTGAATAGATGAATAACATTGAGAGAAGTGAGAGAATAAGATTTGGATAAAAAAGATAGAAAATGAGTTGGGTATATATAGCAAATAAACTAGCCCTTAGGAAAAGAATTTTAGCCATTCGAAAAAAATATTGGAAATTAGCCGTTGGATTTTTTGACTGTGGCAAAAAGTTACTGTTTGATGAAAATGCATTTTTTTCTCTCTTTAAAATCAACTTATTTCCTTAAATTTTAAAAAAATGACTTAAATCTCTAATCAATTTTTAAAATTGACGTTTTTAGCTAATTAACCGAGATTTGTTAGTAAGAATTTTTGTAATATCTATGCATAAATTAAGATGTAAATTAATTATTTAAAATATTGATAAATCAACTTTTAAGAAAGGTTCTGTATTCAACAAACTCGTTTTTTTTAAGTTATTTTATTTTTATAAAAATATTTGTTAATGAATATTTCAATTTCAAAAGTATTCTTCATAGTGATATTAACCAAAAAAAAAAATAGTAACTTTAGAGATTTCAGCAATCAAATTTGGTATTGAAATTTTTTTTTCTTTTTCACCTTCCGAAAACAAGATTAATTCATTAGAATAGTTAAACGGATAGGACTGACTGCTAACTAGGTAGTTACCAGTTAGTCATATGGTCAGGGTCTTTCATTTGTCTTTATAAAAAAATAATTACTTTCTATTGAAAATATTTTTTCATTTGTATGTGGGGAAACAAAGTTCCAGGAAACTTCCCGGTTTAACCTGCTGCCACTGCCGGTGATATCATAATTTATCCAGTCTCCCGAACCCACTGATAATGACATTGTTTTGGTCAATTTGATGGGATGGGAACACTTTTATGTTGATTACTTTACCATATGCTTTGTCTTAATTTCACAAAGATGCTCCAGTCTGTACACTTTTTTTTTCTCCTCTTTTTATTAGTTTAACATAATCATTTCACATAATTATTATTTCTTTCTTGTATATATAGATTTATTCATGATGATCTGTCTTTCCTGTAAAAAAACCATAGAATTATTTATAAATTTTAGAGTTAAACCTCAATTTCAATATTTATTATCACTTACTTGAATTATGTTTTTTTTAGGTTTAATTGTTAAAATTAATTATACACACTACACTATCTTTGCACTTTCATTTTGGTTACCTACTTTTTAAAGTCACTTTCATTTTAGTCACCTAAAAAAATATTTTTTTTAGGTATTGATTGAGATAGAAAAACATCAATGATTAAAATGAAAGAACGGTATAAAATAAAATAATACACAAAAATTGTCAAATTTATACTTGCTTATCCCATTATTAAAAATTCTATTTTTTTAATATTAAAATTTTAAATTTCAAATCATCAAAATAAATTAAATAAATTGTTGAAATTTTTTATTCCTTGATAATTGACTGAGCCATACACACTCACATAAAAAGCAACAAATGTAATCAATATTATTCACAATTCAAGCATAACTTTACTACAAATATGACGGTGTCAAATTGTAATATAGTTATAAAATAAATTACTCACGGGAGTACTCCAAAAGTCATTTTCCTTAGGGAGTGGTAAGTAAAAAGTTACTAATTGATTAGCACATTACTAGCCTACTCAACCCAAAGGTCATTAATGCAAAGTAATTAAGAAATGCATCAAATTAATCTCTGTCTAAAATGAAAACAATCTATCTTTCTATAACCTCTTTCTTGATTAGATTATGCAAGTGAATTAAGATGATGGTTTTAATCTGTTAATTCCTCATGAACTACTCACATGCCTTGATTCTATCAACTATTACTTTTAACTAGAAATCTCCTCTCAGTCTCATTCTAAGTTAAATCTTACTACCTAAGATCTCCTCTCGGTCTCACTTAAGTACATAGTTCACCTCTCAATCTCATTACTTAATACAATTGTACTAACGATTACTCGATAAAGTCTCCTATTGGTCTCCTCTATCTAGATTTTCCACTAAAGTTGTCAATTCTAGTATATTAAATGCATTAACACAACCAGGCAATTGATACAATCAAGTCAAACACAAGTACATTATTTAAAACTAACATCATAAAACCACATAAAAAACAATCACAAATCTTCGTTCTAAACATGAATTGAATATGAAAAATACAGTTTGAATCTAGAAAGGGCTTAGCAAAAGTAGCTTAGAGCCAAAATTTTCATAATTCCTAACCTTACACCATCAGCACAAGAAAGAGTAGATCATAGTATTCAAGAATATGAAAAGCTAAACTTAATGCTAGAACACTCCTACAAAAATTTTAAAGAGAAAATGTGAACAATCCTTTCTAACTTTTTACAAAATCCTCTCTCCTGTTGATTTTGATGCAATAGAGTATTTATACTAAGTAGGTGAATGTCCAAAATATCCCTACTTAAAATTTGACTTATTGAAGACTGAAAGGCCAAATATAAAAAAAAATGCCCCTATGTGATCGTTAGTGAAAAAAATAGAATGTCTATAATGGAAAGAAAAGAGATAAAAATAAAACACACAGATCTTACATGAAAACCCTTTCGGGGAAAAAACCACGGGCAGAGAAGAAGAAAATTCACTATGTCGAATTCGAATAATTACAATGAGTATAGACTGTGTCTATTTATAGGTTTAAAAAATTTTATTTTAATCAACATCTAATATAAGTAATGCACCAAGGTTGAAACACCTTATTCGAATCAATATCAAACAAAGGAAGTAAACTTCTATATGGATTCTTCTTGTGCAGCTTGCACCGTATACATTCCTCAATTCATTCCTCTATACAGATTCTAGTTTCATTTCTTATTTAAAACCACAATTGACTTGCTTTACACATTTCCTCTAGCAACCTCCTGTCTCCCACAATTGTAGTTCAAAATTACTAAGCATAGTTCTAATCATCAAAGATTACAAAGTGAAAGAAAGATATACCTTTTTCAACTCAATTTCAAATTTTCAATATAATGGTGTACGATATGAATAGGTATGCAACCGATATAGGTGCTTGAATCGATGTGATAAAGGTGGTCGTGAAAGATTTGGTTGTGAATGTAACACCCCTAATACCCCCTAAGTTGAGAATAGTGCTAATACGAGATGACATGTGTAAGAATTTTTGAAGGAAATAAAATAAAAATTATTTGTGTTAGTAAAGAAGATAGTTGAATGCTGGAAGAAATTGAAAAGAAAAAACTCATGTATTGAGAGAAACAAATCTGAGGTATTGACTAAATCATAAAGAAGTGAAAAGTCATGAGGCCAAAGTGAAATTAAGTAAAAGTTGATGGGTTAAAATGCAAAATTAAAAAAATTAAAGGATTAAAAATGCAAACATTTTAAAAGTGGAAAAGACCAAAGTGCAAAATAAATTGGTAAGTAGGGAATAAATTGAATAAGTGGAGAAATATGAGAGACTAAATTGCAATTTTACTAAATTAAGTGATGATTGATCTATCGTAATTTGATACATCCAATTAGGCTCTCCATTACACTCGAGGAGTTTATTTTCAAGCAACTTAAGTGTCTTTTAAATGTTTTTATTGATTTTTTGTTTCAAGCATTAATAAATGTTTTCGCCAAGTTTTGCCCCTTTTGAGACCTTAATTGGCCAATAGGAGACCTAATGATGTGATTGAGCGTGTGTAGCAACCTTAAGAAAAACATTATTCAAAGTGAGTGTCGCGACACTAATGTCATGGAAGTTGCATCACCTAGACATTTCAGCTTGAAGATGCAAAATTTTAATGAAAAGTCAACATGGAAGCTACTATCGTGGGGGTTTCGATATCGAGAGATGGATGTCACAATACCGAGCCAACGTTGCGATATTGAGCCTCCAAAGTCGTGATACCCTAAAGGTGTTGAAGTGAAAAAAATTGAGGCCAATTCTAGTGATGTCGCGACACTAAGACCTCAAGACCCTTAAATTTGCCACTGTTTTGGGTATCATGACATCGAAGCCTGGGTGTCGCAATGCTGCTGTCTATGGGGAAAAGTTACCTGCAGGTGTATTCTTGTAACACCCCAAACTCGGCCCAGACGTTATGGCCGAATTCGACGTGCCATATTGAAATTTAAAATCCATGTTTCGTTTTTAGTGTTTTAAAAACTGACTTTTGTTAAGCTAACAAAGTGAATGGAAGCTGGGCACCAGGTAGGTATCCATAACAGAGGAGGTGAGCCATGAAGGCTGCTTAAGTACCAAGCTCTTCGATTAGATCTAATCCTAGACATGCCCACAACCATTGCCATACTTGGTTATAACGAGTTGAAATTTATTTGAGTGGATATCTTTGATAAACCAATTAATCGTGATGTTGTGTTATTTGAAAATGAGTATCGTTTTAAAAACGCGCCTTAAGTCTAGCCCATTTGAATTATTATCAACCAGTTTAAAGTTACTAAAATAAAATAATCCCAGAAAAGAGAAGAAAATAAAGTTAAAATGGCCTTATTACAACCCAAAAATAAATAATAAATAAGGTAAACTTAAGAAAACCAATCACTTATTTCAAAAGCCCAAAAGCGATCACCGTGGCCACTCTGAATCCCCTCCGGCTCCAAGCCCCCACTTCAAGGCTCACCTACAAGGTTAAGGAAGGGGGTGAGTTTGGAAACTCAGTGTGTAAAGTATCCCAACCAGAGCCCAAATCATTCAAGCTTTACTGGGCTTAAGCCCTATTAAGAATTTAGTGTTAACTGGGCCTTAGCCCATATCAATATTAATCTGGGCCATAGCCTCTTACAGTAACAAAGTATACTGGGCCTAGCCCATATTAGTATCAATCTAGGCTGTAGCCCTATACAAGTCGAGATATATTGGGCCTTGCCCATATCAACACAGTTGGGCCCATTTCAATACAGTCTCATATGATTAATGCATGATAACCTTATCCAACCCTGCACTTGCCTCCGTCCATCCCTACACTTCCTGTGGGGAATAAATCACCCACGCCATCCCTACACTTACAGTGTTAGCACCGGTTACGGCACTAACTATAATCCGCAGCAAAGCTGCTTATATCAGAATATGTGGCACAGCCATCAGAACGAGTTCTTCCTCCATAACAAAACCCAACCCCATGCAACAGATATACATGTCATGGCATACAACAAACATAATCAGAATATCATGCATTTCAGTCAAAATTAACCCTAGGGGTATAACGGTCATTTTTGCACCTAGGGGTAAAACGATAAATTTCATACTTAGGGGTAGTTTAAGAAAATTTACTATTCTAGAGTTTACATACATATTCTAACCATTAACACATTAACAGAAGCACTTACCGAGCGTTTTTACCGAATTGGGCCCGTTGGCCCACTAACTCGTTTTCGGCCCATTAAGCCTAAATATACCGAAGTGCACGAAATTGCGCACTCTGCAATCATACTGCTTGCGATTACCAAAATTAACAACCAAACCACCTCACAAGCGCTCGCACGCTCGCAAGTTCACAAATGGCAACTTTTCGGCTTTTGCCGATCTAGTCTATGAGTGGGTGTCGTTTACACACCTGTTTTATGACGATTCGCTAACGAGATCTCCCCCATGATTAACCTTGTTGATCTTACTAGCCTCCAAATAGATCTTGATCGCTAGCCTTCGATGCGCATATATAAAAAAACCGAATGAAAAATACTTAATTTTAATCTTGGCAAAAATCGATAGTCTCCCTAAAGTATTTAGGGGTTTTCAGCTTATCCTTGAATTACTAAATAAAGAAAAAATAAGATCTGAATGCTTACCACCAAAGACGTTCTTGTCAGAAGCGTTTCCAACACTTTTCAAATCTTAGATCCACTGTGAATTTATCTTAATCGCAAGTAGGAAATATATCTAAAAATTAATTCCCGAATCACTAAAGTATGGATGTTTCGGATTTTAGTATAATGAAAAAGAGAAAATAGAAAAATAGAAAAAAGGAGATGACAGTACAGATTCGACTTTGAAGGAAATTAAAGAAGGAAGAGATGAGATAAAAGAAAAGAAAGAAAAGAAGAGTAGAAGAAAATAGGTTCGGTTATTATCGATGAAGGAAAGCCGAACAAAAAGGGAATAATTCATAAAAGCCAAAATTAAAAGAACAAATACGGAACTTAATGCTTATTAAAAATTCTTTCTAATTTCAAATTCCCTTGCTTTGCTCCATGAATTAGGCATTTGAAATTCATCCAACCATCTAGCAGAGCCTTATCCACCGTTTGACCGCTTCAGCCTGCTACTTGGGAAGAGTTTTGGTCCAACTCTACTACTCTCCCACACGCATACAGCAAAAAGGGGCATCCGTGCGCTCAGCAGCTCAAACCTGGGCCTTCCACACGCATAGGCACGCTGCTGGCCACTGCGTCGTAGGTTGCTCTTGGATATATGACAGTCGCAATTAACTTTAAACCTTACCTGCTGAAGTCTTGGTCCGCCTAAAAACAAACCAAAATAACGCCAGCACCTGGATTCGAACTCGTGCCCTCTCAGTCCCTGTAACGCGCAGTGGCCTTCTCATGATATAATCTGCTCACAACTAATCGTAAGACTTATCTGCTGCAGTCTCGATTTTGTTTAAAAGTAAAACAAAATATGCTACTTACCAGACTCGAACTCCTAACCACATGCACACTCTTAACGCCTCCTTGCCACTTGACCACGTGCCTCTTTTGTGTCACCTTTCCTCTCGAAATATTTACCACTTGACCACGTGCCTCTTTTGTGTCACATTTCCTCTCGAAATATTTATAAGGCCTTCTTGCGGAAATTCTTGGTTGTAAAAAAAACAACCATTTGCGCACGCCGTGCCTTGAACCCAGGCACCTCGCATGCCTTTCCTAGCATGCTTAGCCACTAGGCCAGGCGTTCCTTCATGCTAAAACTCAGCCTAATTTATTAATAAGGCCTACTACCCAGATTTCCTTAAGAGGCCAAATTTAAGAATTTTGTGGGCCGAACCCTGGACTTTTCCCCACACTATAAGCCCTTCGTTACTTATTTAATTACCAATAATAATAATTTTATAAATATATCTAATAATAAAATTTTCAAATAATACAGTAAATAAAAATTTTCATAAAAATTTTTCAAACATACATACAGTATATATATATTTTTTCTAATAGTAATAATTTTATCCCATAATACTAATAAAATTTAAAATATCCGTAATAATAAATACAGTTAAAATTTTCTAGTAGTAATTCAATTTTTTTTTCTTAAACAATAATATTTAAAACTTCTTAATTATTCAGGTTTTCTTCTATCCGAATCTCAGACTTAAGGCCCAATTCTTTCTAGGCCCAATTTTTGGGGCGTTACAAGTCTTTTGCCCAACACATTACCCAATCAAAACATTGCTTTTAGAGGCATTCCAGTTAACAATTTTTTACTGTAATCAGATTTTTTAAAGCTACTTTTGGTTGAGAACAAAAGAAGGTTGTTAACTTTACTTTCTTTTCATCTTTTTAGCTTTCTAGTTAGCTTATTCTTCCTTTTCTAGGTTTAGTTTCAAGCTTTTTTTTTTGGTTTAGTGTTGGTTAGTTAGTTTTATTGTAGCTTGGTTCTATTTGCATTTTGGTACTCTAACTCTATTTGTATTTTCAATTTAATCCATAGCCATTAATACAGCCCAACTCCATTTTCTTTTCTTAGATAAAAATTTGAACGTTAGTGTTATTTTTCACCTCCATTGTTGCCACCTTCATTTTCCTCAAGCAACCATCAAGAAAATACTAAACTTTCTTTAACCCTATTTTTTGTGATTATTTTAATGTCTGCTTTGAATATATGTGGGGTTGTTGCTTGTATGGAAATGATATTGAGTAGCTAAACCTATAGTGGCTGATTAATGGTAATGTTGCTTGGTTAGTGTACATAGACTAAATTGTAAAAACTAGACTAAATCGAATAATTTTCAGAACTTAGAATTGACACCTTTAGGGGAAAACATAGATAGGTGAGACCGAAAGAAGATCCTATTGAGCATGTAACACCCTAAACTCGGCCTAGACGTTAAGATTGAATCTTGAGGAATTACATTAACTTGTTTAAAAACTTTTGACTTAATCAACTTAGTTGTGCGTTTCGAAAGCATAAAATTTGGCAAAACTCTCACAAATGTTTAGGAAAAACTTAAGTCCAGAAACACTTATTTAAACCTAGAGTTTGAAAGTATCAATTTTGGGCAAATCATTTACAATTAACGCTAAATTTTACTAAAAACTATTTATTTATTTACAGAAAAACACTTAAGTGATTACTTAATTATGCAGCGGAAAACTTTCAAAGTATCAGTTTTGCAATCTGAATATTAGTTTATTAACTCGTGCAATTTTTATTTTTATTTATTACATTTAAAAATATCAAATACTGAAGAATAAAACAAAAATCAAATCAAAAACACAAAACAAATTACAATTCCAAAAGTTCAGGTAAATTACTATGTAAATCACCATATTTAATTAGCTGAGAAAACAATCCAAGCTACCGCATGCCGTCTGGTCCAAAGTCCGAAGATCACTTGAAGCGTATTAAACAAATGAGCGAGCTAAAAGCCTAGTGTGTGACTCGACCCACAAACAAAATATCATATTAGAATGTCACATTACCAGAAACTTATATAAAATTATAATGTCATACCAGATCAAAGCAAGTCATACCCCCATCCGCTACACACCATCTCCCCAACTAATCACACCAAATAGGATTATAAGAGTCCATCCATCGAATCACACCGAGTCGTGGTGGTATGCCACTCATAATGGTGCAGCTGAGCTGCCAGACAGATATTGCGATTTAACCGCCAGAATTGCAGTAATGCTACCAGAATACACTTCCTTCATCATATCAAAACCCACTCCAATGCACATGCATAGTCACAATAACATAATGTATATCACATGAATGGTACGACATGCACGCCTAACCATATCTTATAGATCATAACATATCATATAGCTTATACTAACAATTATTCCACATACAGGTGTCATATATGTTTTTACACATAATTATGGTTTCAGAGTTATTAGAACACAGATTGCCCATAAGTTTTTTACCTACCTTAACTGTCGAAACCATCCATTATATTTAAAATTTTAAGTTTTTAAAAAAATGGGGGAATCGACTTTTGAAAAACAGAAATATGGAGTCGCCACCGATCTTTTTGTTTTGGTGTGATCGGGTCACCTAAGAATTTGGTTATTTTAATAAAACATTTTGGTTTACTAAAACAACGATTCTGGTCTACGAAAATATGAGAAAACGGGCTCGGGAGTTGGTTACATATGAGGAAGGATTAGCACCCTTATTACGCCCAAAATTGGTACCAAATCGATTAAATACTGTCCTTATGTCTAAAATTAAAAATGTTTTTGAAATGTGGTTCTTTTTTAATAACATTTGAATAAACCGAGTTGGTTGCCAAAAATCTTTTTGTTTCGACGTCCTAAAGTTTATCATTTGAAAATTACAAAAAGGATGCCCAACTATTTGGTCCCACAAAAAACTGAGACCTAGCACAGTAGGGCACGATTCATCGAATTTCCAAACATTGAACATTGCCTCGCTTTAGAAAATACGAGTGAAATTCCGAAGGGATCTTCGATTATTTTGAACAAATAAAAAAGTGCAACGCAGCACGATAGGGCACGATTCTCAAATTGCCAAACATCGAACATCGCTTTCGTTTTGAAAGGTTTTTAATAAACATGAGTGAAAATCTAAAGGAATATTCGATTGTTTTGAACAAACGAGAAATCATAACCCAGCACGATAGGGCATGATTCCCGAATTGTCAAACCCTGAGTATTACCTTCGTTTTAAAGGATTTTTAAAAGATGTGAGTGAAATTTTGAAGGGATATTTGATTATTTTAAGCAGACAAGAAATTGCAACCCAGCATGTTAGGGCACGATTCCGCGAATTGCCAAATATCGCACATCACCTTCGTTTAAGGGATTTTAAAAGGCATAAGTGAAATTTTAAAGGGACCTTCGATTACTTTGAGCAAACGAAAAATTGCAACCCAACACGTTAGGGCACGATTCCACAAATTACCAAGTATCGAATATCGCCTTCGTTTAGGATTTAGAAAAATGCGAGTGAAATTCTAAAGGAATATTTGATTATTTTGAACAAACGGGAAATCGAAACCCAACACGATATGGCACAATTCCCGAGTTTTCAAGCATCAAATGTTGCCTTCGTTTTAAGGGATTTTCAAATGAATAATTGTAAAACCGGCTTAAGACATATTAATTTGACTTGAAATAAAATGGAATGATTGTTGTTAAAGAGTTAGAACTTGTAAAACGATGTTTCGTAAACCAAAGGCAAAAATAAAAGCATAGGGTAATATGTATGCATAAAATACAATGATGGATGAATGAAGATAATATATCTTATTTAATCGGCTAATCAAAATACATAATTAAACTAAAAATTATAACTCAATGTTCAATAATGCATGGAGAATAATCGATATAATGATAAAAGCGAAAATAATATGCCACTATAATATACATAGCCTAATACATTACAATCAATATAAAATATCCAATAATAATAATAATAATAATTTAAAAAGGACTATGGTATAAGACAGATTTAAAATAATGATGAACACAATATATACATTGATGGATTGACAAATTAGAAACTACAGATATACATGCAATCACTAACATATGTATTATAGAATGAAAACTTTTAAATCAAATAATATATAAATGTAAAAATATTTATTAAAATACACTTGATAAAGAAAAATTTAATAATATATAGAATACGGAAGTATAGCAGGAATACATAATAAGATATAATTTTAGGAGGTATACATAGTAGATTCACAAAATATATGTTTATAAATAGATTTAGAAATAATTAGTTGTAAAAATTGCATGAGATTAAGAATGTATATGAGACTAAATTAAATTTTCCATATGTAACAGATTTTTTAAAAAACATAATTATGTACACAATAGATTAAAAAAACATATACATTTGTACAAATAAATTTAGAAGTAAATATGTATAAAAATAGCATGGAATTAAACATGAGTCTAATATGTATCGATGTACATAAAAACATTTAAACAAAAATACTATATAAAATGTTAAATAATATGATATAAAAAGAACTTCAGAATGGTGATTTTATAAGACATAAAATAGAGTTATTAAGGTATCTCACATATATATAAAATATTAAGTACTTTAGAACAACAAGCATTTACAAATTAAAATCTCAATCAAAATAATATATGTACTAATATATATAGAATATTTGAAGAAATATTACACAAAACGTCAAAATGATAAAATAAAAGAAACTTAAAAAATAATTGTATAAATAAAAACAAACTAAATTATCAAAATGGATCAAAACATATAAAAAATATTAAATGTATTTTAAAATGGTAAGTTATACGAACAGAGGACTGAATTAAAATGGAATTAAAATGAGAGAGATAATTTAAAAATAAAGAAACCAACATGGGGACCAGCGTGCAACGTGCATAAATGCATAAGGAGTAAAACTGGAAATATTCCAGATCCTTGTTGAGGCACGGACCGAGTTGGAAACAAGCACAAATTACAAGACCAAATTAAAAAAACAAATGAAATAAACAAGGTGCAATCAAAGACTTGTGCGATGGGGGAGGGCTTGGAATGCAATTATCCCTCTCCATTTCAAGGCTACAAATACAAGCCATAAACGGCGTCACTTTGTGTTGCCAATTAAAAGAGGACAAAATCTCTTAAAAGCCTAAACGCTTCAACAGATATAAAAAAAAAAAAGGAAAGGGGAAGCCTAGAATGTTTCTGCAGATTGAAAAGGGAAAAAGAAAGGGAAAAGAGGGAGAGGGGGAGACGATGCCCATAGCGTGTCGGTCTTAGCCGATTTCGGCGTTCATCGGCGTTCGACGCCTCCGCCTCTGCCTCCGCCATGGCACCAGTCCGAAACCCCCAAAACACAGGTAAATTTTCTCCTTTTTTACTAAAATTTTTATCTATCTAAGCAAAAAATAAAAAAAAAACAAATGAAACTAAAACCCCTGATCTCAAAAAGAGTCCCTTTATGTCTTCTTTGAATATCTATATATATGTTATATTCGAAACTGGATTTGCAAAAGAAATGGAGAAAACGGAACAGAAAGAAACACCTTGATTTTTTGTATTCTATTGCTCTCCTTTTTTCTATGTTATGCCTGTATTGTAACTAAAATACAATGAAATTTTTAGGCCTTTATAGCCGAAAAGAAGGAAAATAAGAAAAGAAAGAAAGAAAATATAAATTTTCATTATTTCCCCTTTGCTACTGCTCTGCTGTTGCCTTTTGTTTGCATTTGCTACTGTGGTTTTGGCTTACTCGTAGGTACGGGGTGTACGGGGGCATGGAGGGGGCAGTCGACGAAAGTTTTAGGTTATTTGAGCTTGTTTTGGGCATTGGGCCATTGTGTTAGGCCCGGACGGATTTGGCCTATTACATTAACCATATCATATATTGATAGATGTCACACTTTGAATCTTATTTGAGCCAAACAGACCTCACGAAAGGTCTAATTACAAATTTCGGAGTCAAACAGGCCTAGGTAAAATTTTCTAAAAAATGGTCCCACACAGCTGGTAGCCCACACGACCTAATTAGCCCAGCCTGTGTGGCCCACACGACCTAACACACACCCTTGTGACTCACACGGGCATGTGACCTACATGGTTTGCCATACGGCTTATGACCCACACGACCAACCATATGATTGTGTGATTCAAACGATCTGCCACATGGCCTACCACATGACCGTGTGACACAGAACAGTTTCAAAAATTTTTATTTTTGAGTTCTTTCGAGTTCTAATCGATGTTTCGGGTTAGATTCACACACCTGATGTTATTTTTATAGGCCACACAATAACGCACTCCAAATCATACATATGACACCAAAATGCCTTGATTAAAAAACACAAATTAACCCTAATATTTCACTTGATAACCCTCTTTTTTCAAAAAATTAGTCCCAAAACCAATTTACGAGCACTTACCTCACAACGAAACAGTGCCAAAACAGTAGCTACTCCATCAGAAGATCCTAAATGTCGCACACTTCGCCTAATCAAAGACCACTAGAAACACTTAACACCACAAAAAAAAAAAAACAAAAATGACACTAACAACTTATACCTTCTTCAAGAACGAGTTAAATATTTTAATATAAAAAAATAAAAAACTTTACTTACACTTATTGTTTATAATCGCAAAAGAAGAGTAAAAAAGGTAGTTCTACAATGATTTAATGACAAGAAGAAAAAAGATGAAAGAAATTCAAGAAAAACAAAAGAAAGGGAAAAAAGAGGAAAAAGAAACTTGACAAAAAGAAGGGGAAATGGAAATTAGTGAACGGTGGAGTGAAATTAGGAGTTAATCCCTCATTTTTATTAAAAAAAACCCATTAACACTTATTAATTATCCATATTAGACTTTTCCTTAGAGTTAAAAACAAAAATAATTTTCACTTTGCACACACATGATTTGAACATAAGACCTCTCTCACACAAACTCTACACTTAACCATTAAACCAAATTAACTCGATAAAATTTTCACAATCTAAACTAAAAATTCAGGATATGACCACTCTTGGTGTAACAACCCTTACCCATATCCCACGCCGGGGCAGGGTACGAGGCTTTACTAAACTTAAACACATACATATAAACATTTTTGGGTCGTAAAATTTTGCTTAAATTTAAAAACTTTCAAACTTCCTCTTAACGTCCCTAATACACAACCGCATCGAACCATCTTTCTTTTTAACAAATAACACTGGAGCTCCCCACGGTGAGGTACTAGGTCGTATAAAACCTCGTTCTAATAAATCTTGCAGTTGTACCTTCAACTCTTTCAATTCAGTAGGTGACATACGATATGGAGGTATTGATACTGGATCTGTACCCGGGTATACTTCAATTGCAAATTCTATTTCTCTGTCAGGTGGTAATCCCGGTAACTCTTCAGGGAATACATCTGGAAATTCACATACAGTTCTAATCTGACTACACTGACTGTAACACCCCTTACCCGGCCCAGACGTTATGGCCGGATCCGACATGCCACATCGAAGCATTCAAAACATTTTCGATCCAGAAAGAAAACTTACTGAGTGTTTTAAAAGATGATTTCATTATAGGGTAAAATGAATGGAAGCTGTGCACCAGGTAGGAAACCGGAAAAGAGGAGGTGAGCCCATCGGACTGCTTAAGTACCAAACTCCCTTCGGATCCAATCCTAGACATGCAAACCGCCATTGCCATACCTTAACGTCATGTATATTTCTAGGAAATCGATTTGATTAAGTCCTTTTTAGGAAAAGTGATTAATTTTGAAAAATATCTTCATTGCGGAAGCTTTGCTTGTGTTCGTGTTATTTTGAAATCAATTACTGTTTTTGAAAACACGCCCTAAAGCTATCCAATTTCAACAGTTAAATATAAATATTACCTATCTTAATAAAACATATAAAAACCATCAAAAATAAATAAGCGGCCTTATTACATTTAAAAGCCCAAAACCTCAAACGTAATTAAAAGGATGTCCAGTTCACCAGAAGAAAATCAAACTTTCAGAACGGGTGGCCACTCCGAATTCCCTCACAGCTCCAAGCCCACTATGGTTGGGGATTACCTGCGTGGATGAAAATAAAAGGGGTGAGTTTGGGGAAATTCAGTGTATAAAATAACCCAACCACAGTCTAAATTAGCTCAACCCACAGAAACAGAATAAGTTGGCCTTAGCCCAAAACAAAAATTCAGAATAAAGCCCATAGGCCCATAACAGAACAGAACAAAACAGATATTACATGTTTATGCAGAAACCCAACCCAGATTCATCCATAACACCCCGTACCAGCCTTACACCATATGGGGAGACTACTCGACCCACCCAACCGTTACACACCACAGAAATCGCAGCGAGGCTGCCAGATATTGTGACGAAGTCACCAGATACAGATATTGTGGCAGAGCCACCAGAACAGATATATGTGGCAGAGCCACCAGATCAGATAATCGTGGCATAGCCACCAGAACAGATATATGTAGCAGAGCCACTAGATCAGATAATTGTGGCATAGCCACCAGGACGCTTCCTCCATAATATAACCCATGTCCCCATGTAACAGAAATAATATGTCATGGCATACGTATACAGAAACAGAACATCATGCTTTTCAGAAAAAATAACCCTAGGGGTATAACGGTAATTTTGCATACATAGGGGTGTTCAAGTAATTTCACTATTCTTAAGGTTTTCATACATAGCATAACCATTTACGTACGATCAGAAACACTTACCGTGTTTTCTTACCAACTTAGGCCCGTTGGCCAATTATCTCGTTTTTGGCCCATTAAGCCCAAAAACATCGAAATACACGGAATCGCGCACTCTGCAGTCTTATCACTTTAATTTACCATATACATCAAACTATTAATCTCATGAGCATTAACACACTCACAAGATCTCAAAATACCGGCTTTTCGGCTTTTGCCGATCTAGTCTATAAGAGGGTGTTAGTTACACACCTGTTTGCGACGATATGCTGACGAGATCCACGCACGGACCGCCTACAATTGGATTACTAACACATTAATCTAACTATTCAAATACAAACTACGTATTAACCCCTTACAATATTCGACCAACCACACCTACAGATCATAGTAAGCTTATAAGAAAACAATAAGCAACTCATTAACAAATTTTTGTCAATATTTACCACATAATCATAATTTCACTGCAAGCTGTCTTCTTGAGCAATAGTCATTAAATCATTTATAAATGGAGCTACGAAACTCCAAATCAAGTGCCGTTAATTTTCCTTGAAAATAGACTCATATATCTTTTATCCATAAAATTTTCAGAATTTTTAGCCAATCAATACCAGATTTTTCTCAAAGTTTCCCATGTTTCACTGTTTGACTAATCTGACCACTCTTCATTACGAATCAAATTTCTCATTGTACAGAATTCAAAATATGTTCTCGTTTATTCCATTTGAAACTAGACTCATTAAGCTTTAATTACATAATTTATACAGCTTCTAACTCATCTCCCATAATTTATGGTGATTTTCTAACGTCACGTTACTACTGCTGTCCCAAGCAGATTTATTACCAAATCACTCTTTCACACCTAACTTGCATGCTTGTCATTTAAACATGTATATCTCCAATCAATCATCACATATCTATGATTTTACTTAAGTATAATCTTCATTTCATCATTTTAAAGCACAACATGTTAGCTGATTTTTCCCCTTAGCATCTAAGGCACATGCATGCTCATTTGTTTGGCTCAACTTCACCTATCTTCCATTTTCATCAAAAGAACATGAAACAACAACCATTTCCTTCATTTTAATCATGACTAAATGCTCACAACACAACTAAAAACCAAAATATGCTTCAAGAGTTAAGGTAGAATCAAGAAGAACTCATGAACATCAAGATTGAAGCAAACTACCATGAACTTACCTTCAATTTTCTTCCCCAAGTGACCGAACATTCAAGAGCTTTCTCCTCTCCTTTCTCTTCTCTAACTTTCAGCTATGATGAACAAAGATGGACAAAACTTTGTTCTTTTCACCCCTTTTTCTTTTAATAAAATTTCATATTTCATCCATTTAATTCTTTAATACAAAAGACATCAAATGCCCATCATGGAACATTTACCTAAACCATTATCATGGAACATTTACCTAACCCATTATCATGGAATATTTACCTAATCCATTATCATGGAACATTTACCTAACCCATTATCAATTTGTACCATGAATTATGGATATCAAGTGCTCATATTGTCTACAACAACATGATGGCTGACCACTTCATGTAAAATGGGAGGTTTGTCATGCAAATCCTCCTATTTTGCACTCCTATTTATTTGGCCACTTCAATTTAGCGTATAGAATTTTGAAACATTTTCACATAGGTTCTATTTCATAATTTCACCCCCTTTTTCTTATGAAACAAAAATTAACTAAAATTGCCGGGTTCTATCTTAAGCTTGGGCCTTCTAGAGGCCCACTAACATAATTAAACCTATGCCAACATTCATAGAATTCCCGAAAATTAGGGCATTACAACTCTACCCTCCTTAAGGAAATTTCGTCCTCGAAATTTACTTGATCCAACTAGTTGAGGGTATTGTTGACGCATTGTCTCTTCTGATTCCCAAGTAGCTTCTTCCCTTCCATGATTACGCCAAAGTACTTTCACTAACGGGACAGATTTCCTTTTGAGAACCTTAACTTCTTGAGCGAATATTTACACAGGCTCCTCTTCAAAGGTCAAATCAGTCTGAACTTCAATTTCTGCAACTGGCAGGACATGAGCAGGGTCAGCACGATAACGCCTTAACATGGAGAAGTGAAAAACATCATGAATCCTGTCTAACTCTGGAGGCAATTCCAACTGATAAGCCACTGGGCCTACTCGCTTCAAAACCCGATAAGGCCCAATGAACCGCGGACTCAACTTGCCCTTCTTACCGAACCTTAATATCTTCTTCCAAGAAGAAACCTTTAAGAAGACCATATCACCTACTGAGTACTCAATCTCCTTACGCTTCAAATCTGCATACGACTTTTGCCTATCAGATCAGATATATGTGGCAGAGCCACCAGATCAGATAATCGTGGCATAGCCACTAGAACAGATATATGTGGCAGAGCCACCAGATCAGATAATTGTGGCATAGCCACCAGAACGCTTCCTCCATAATATAACCCATGTTCCCATGCAATAGAAATGATATGTCATGGCATACGTATACAGAAACAGAACATCATGCTTTTCAGAAAAAATAACCCTAGGGGTATAACGGTAATTTTGCATACATAGGGGTGTTCAAGTAATTTCACTATTCTTAAGGTTTTCATACATAACATAGCCATTTACGTACGATCAGAAACACTTACCGCGTTTTCTTACCAACTTGGGCCCGTTGGCCTATTATCCTGTTTTTGGCCCATTAAGCCCAAAAATATCAAAATGCACGGAATCGCGCACTCTGTAGTCTTATCACTTTAATTTACCATATACATCAAACTATTAATCTCATGAGCATTAGCACACTCACAAGATCTCAAAATACCAGCTTTTCGGCTTTTGCCGATCTAGTCTATAAGAGGGTGTTAGTTACACACCTGTTTGCGACGATATGCTGACGAGATCCACACACGAACCGCCTACAATTGGATTACTAACACGTTAATCTAACTATTCAAATACAAACTACGTATTAACCCCTTACAATATTCGGCCAACCACACCTACAGATCATAGTAAGCTTATAAGAAAACAATAAGCAACTCATTAACAATTTTTTGTCAATATTTACCACATAATCATAATTTCACTGCAAGCTGTCTTCCTGAGCAACAGTCACTAAATCATTTATAACTGGAACTACGAAACTCCAAATCAAGTGTCGTTAATTTTACTTGAAAATAGACTCATATATCTTCTATCCATAAAATGTTTAGAATTTTTGGTTTAGCCAATCAATACCAGATTTTTCTCAAAGTTTCCCATGTTTCAGTGTTTGACTAATCTGACCACTCTTCATTACGAATCAAATTTCTCATTGTACAGTATTTAAAATATGTTCGCGTTTATTCCATTTGGAGCTAGACTCATTAAGCTTTAATTATATAATTTATGCAGCTTCTAACTCATCTCCCATAATTTATGGTGATTTTCCAAAGTCACGTTACTGCTGCTGTCCCAAGCAGATTTATTACCAAATCACTCTTTCACACCTAACTTGCATGCTTGTTATTTAAACATGTATATCTCCAATCAATCATCACATATCTATGATTTTACTTAAGTATAATTTCCATTTCATCATTTTAAAGCACAACATGTTAGCCGATTTTTCCCCTTAGCATCTAAGGCACATGCATGCTCATTTGTTTGGCTCAACTTCACCTATCTTCTATTTTTCATCAAAAGAACATGAAACAACAACCTTTTGCTTCATTTTAATTCATGACTAAATGCTTACAACACAACTAAAAACCAAAATATGCTTCAAGAGTTAAGGTAGAATCAAGAAGAACTCATGAACATCAAGATAGAAGCAAACTACCACGAACTTACCTTCAATTTTCTTCCCCAAGTGACCGAACATTCAAGAGCTTTCTCCTCTCCTTTCTCTTCTCTAACTTTCGGCTATGATGAACAAAGATGGACAAAACTTTGTTCTTTTCACCCCTTTTTCTTTTAATAAAATTTCATATTTCATCCATTTAATTCTTTAATACAAAAGACATGAAATGCCCATCATGGAACATTTACCTAAACCATTATCATGGAACATTTACCTAACCCATTATCATGGAATATTTACCTAATCCATTATCATGGAACATTTACCTAACCCATTATCAATTTGTACCATGAATTATGGATATCAAGTGCTCATATTGTCTACAACAACATGATGGCTGGCCACTTCATGTAAAATGGGAGGTTTGTCATGTAAATCTTCCTATTTTGTACTCCTATTTATTTGGGCACTTCAATTTAGCGTATAGCATTTTCAAAAATTTTCACATAGGTTCTATTTCATAATTTCACCCCATTTTTCTTATGGAACAAAAATTAACTAAAATTGTCGGGTTCTATCTTAAGCTTGGGCCTTCTAGAGGCCTACTAACATAATTAAACCTATGCCAACATTCACAGAATTTTCGAAAATTAGGGCGTTACATTGACTTCCGACTGAACCAGAATTAATAACATATGCCAGATATGCTGTACAACCCTGATGGAGCAACTTATTAACTTTAATCGCTGATATGATTTGAGCTAACCCACTGGTACGAATTCCATTTACCTCAACACTATCACCATCTTCAATCTGAACGCTAAATTTCTTTTTATAACAGTCCAAAATTACCCCATGTTCAGCTAACCAGTCCATACCCATTATGACATCAAAATCCCCAAAAGGCATTATTAATAAATCCACCGGAAAAGTTTTATCATATATCATTAGCGGACATCTCGGGCACACCTGATTAAGTAATATTATTTGCCCCAATGGACTTGATACTTCTATTGAGACTTTAGACATTTCTGTTTTTAATTTCCCCGACTCTACTAATTTTGAATTAATATATGAGTGTGAAGATCCAGGATCAATCAAAGTATAAATAGGCTCAGAATACAGTAAAAATATACCTGTCACCACATCGTGAGCATTGCCTTCTTCTCGGGTTCTGACTACATAAGCTCTAGCTGGAGCTCTGGCTTCAGGTTGCTGTGTAGCTATATCACTACTTCTACCAACTCCTCCTCTCCTCGAAACAGAACCTCCTCTGGACATTCCTCTACCTCTGACAGTCGATACCGATCTCTGAGATGTGGCAGGTGTACTACTCTGAGCTCTCGGACAATCTTTAACAAAGTGTTCAGTAGAGCCACAGTGGAAATATCCTCCTGTTTTCTTCCAGCATTCACCAAAATGTCTTCCCACAATAATCGCATTCAGGATTTTCACTTTCCCAGGGCAGAGCTTTTACACTACCGGTAGAGATAGTAATCTGTTTTCCTCTACTTCTGTCACCCCTATCAGACCGAAAGCTTGATCTCCAACCACCTCTTGATTCTCTGAATCTCTTCGGTAATGGATTAGAACTAGTAGTTCCCATACGTTTTATAGCTGATTTACAATTTTTGAATTTTTATTTAGGCCCAGTACTTGTTCTATCATTTTTGCTCGTTCAACCAGATCAACAAGTTCAGTAATTCTGAGACTTACCAATTGAATCTTGATTTCATCTCGCAGTCCCCGTAGAAATTATTTACAACTATCAGCCTCAGGTGGAACATATTCTAAAGCATACCTGCTCAATCTAGAAAACTCTCGCTAATAATCCAGTACTGACATATTCCCCTGTTTCAACACTAAAAACTCTTGCTTTTTCTCTTCGATGTACAATTCCGCAATATACTTCTTCTGAAATTCTTTTTAAAACAAGTCCCAGGTTACCTGATCATCCGGAAAATGTCTAACCACAGATTCCCACCAGTGATACGCTTCTCTTTATAACAGTGATACAACACATATCAGATTCTCTCCGGGGGTGCAGTCTAATTGTTGCAAAACTCTTTTTGTTGTTTCCTGTAACACCCCAAACCCGGCCCAGATGTTACGACCGAATCCAGCGTGTCACATTGAAGTGTTTTTCAAAAACCATGTTTTCATTGAAAACCCTTCTTGATGTTTAGAAACTTTTATCGTTTAAACTTGAATAAAACCTTAGCCTTATTTTTTTCTAAAATGTGATTCATTGTAATAATCAAAGCATTGTTAACAACCTTGTAAAATCTTATGGGAAACTTTGAAAACTTGTAAACCTTTGTAGTGGCAGAATCATGTTATTTTCAAAAAACAGTTAAGTATCAAACCTTCTTTGTCATGGCTTAAAATGAATGGATACTACGCACCAGGTAGGATTCAAGAAAAGAGGAGGTGAGTCAATTAGACTACTTAAGTACCTAGCTCTTCCATGATCCAATCCTAGACATGCACACATCCATTGCCACACTTTAAGCCTATTACTTGTCCACGAACAATAAATTAAGTTTAAGTCTATTTAAAATATTTATTTCCTTTGAAAACATTTACGTTGCGGAAGCTTTGCTCGGTTATCGTGATATTTTAAAAATAAGTAACTTTTATAAAATGCGCCCTAGAGCTAACCAATTTAATAACCCAAAATATTAAAAATAATAAAAAGAGCGGCCTTATTACAACTTTAACCAGAATAAAAATAATCAAAATAATAAATGCGAAATTTATTTTAAAGAAAACAAAACTTAATCTTCGTGGCCACTCTGAATCCCGCCCAGCTCCAAGTCCATCGATCTAAGGCTCACCTGCAAAGATGGGAAAAAGGGGGGGTGAGTTTGGAAAACTCAGTGTGTAAAGTATCCCAACCAGAGCCCAAATCAGTTCAAGCTTTACTGGGCCTAAGCCCTATTCAGAATTTAGTGTTAACTGGGCATTAGCCCATATCAATATTAATCTGGGCCATAGCCCCTTACAGTAACAGAGTATACTGGGCCTAGCCCATATCAGTATCAATTTGGGCCATAGCCCTATTACAAGTCGAGATATATTGGGCCTTGCCCATATTGAAACAGTTGGGCCCATTTTAATACAGTTGGCCCATAATAAAACAGTCTCATATGATTAATGCATGATAACCCCATCCAACCCTGCACTTCCCTCCGTCCATCCCTACACTTCTTGTGGGGAATAAATCACCCACGCCATCCTTACACTTACAGTGTTAGCACCGGTTGCGGCACTAACTATAATCCGCAGCAAAGCTGCTTATATCAGAATACGTGGCACAGCCACCAAAACGGGTTCTTCCTCCATAACAAAACCCAATCCCATGCAACAGATATACATGTCATGGCATACAACAAACATAATCAGAATATCATGCATTTCAGTCAAAATTAACCCTAGGGGTATAACGGTCATTTTGCACCTACGGGTAGAATGGTAATTTTCATACTTAGGGGTATTTCAGTAAAATTTACTATTCTAGAGTTTACATACATATTATAACCATTAACACATTAACAGAAGCACTTACCGAGCGTTTTTACCGAATTGGGTCCGTTGGCCCACTAACTCGTTTTCGGCCCATTAAGCCCAAATAAACCGAAGTGCATGAAATTGCGCACTCTGCAATCATACTACTTGCGATTACCAAAATTAACAACCAAACCACCTTGCAAGCGCTCGCACGCTCGCAAGTTCACAAATGCCAGCTTTTCGGCTTTTCGGCTTTTCGGCTTTTGCCGATCTAGTCTATAAGTGGGTGTCGTTTACACACCTGTTTTATGACGATTCGTTGACGAGATCCATGCACAAACTGCCTACAATTGTATTACTACCATGTTAATCTAACTATCAAAAACGAACTACATATTAACTCCTTACCATATTCGGCCAATAACACCTTAGGCACTAGCGATCCTACCTTTGCCGAAGTTAGCGACTAGGTTTAGATCCAGTTGTTCCACTTGTCCAAGCCCTTGATCAACAGCCTCTAGATCACACTATTATCAAAATAAAGTAATTATCACAACCCTTAGGGCTATAAACCCAAATCGACAGCCTCCCTAACCTTTAGGGGTTTCGACTTTTTTCTAAAATACGAAAGATAGACTAAGTTGGAAAGACTTAGCACCGATTCTTTCAGTCAACATTCCCCCCTTAGTTCCTACTTGATTCTGATGCAGCTTTAAGCCCTCAAACGATAACAAAAGTCGAGCCTTCAGTAATCTCAGTATTCGGCTATGTCCCTAGGATAATGTGGGATTTTCGCCTTTTTTTGCAATAGTGTAGAGAAAGATAAAATATGAGGGTTTTACTGTGGTACTGTCGATAGAAAATTGGGGTTTAGAGGATGAGAGAATCGACCAAAGATGATGAGAAAAATAAGAGAATTGGCTAAGGAAATCGGTACAAGAGGAATCAAGTTTTCGGGATTTCGGGATTTGAGGCAATCGGCTATAGTCTTAAAAATAATGGAAGGAAGAAGGAGTTTGAACCAAGAGAAAATTAACAACAAAGGATCTAGTTTCGGCTTCTAAAACTCATTCTGAGGTATGCTTATTTTGGTTTTCAAAAAGAAAATCGAAGAAGAAAGGGTTACAAAAATAGAAGAGGTTATCAAAAGAGAAGAGATTAAGATTCGGCTAATTGGGAAAGAAAATCAAAGGAATAAATAAATTAAGAATAAGGGAGAAGATTTTGTGAAAAGTGAATGAGCAAAATAAAAATCAATTGAAAATAAAAAGAAACAGATTCAACTAATTGGCTAAGAATAATCCCAAATTAAATCTCGTGCCTATCTCATTCTTTATAGCCAACAACATAGTTTGAATTTAATTCAAACTCTCCTCGCGCAAACAACAGCAGGAGTCCTCCGCTTAGCTAACTCACCTTGCACCTTGCTGCTGGGGGGAGTTTCAATCCCGTACGGCCCTTTTCGTGCGCGCACATCAAAAAGGAGCACCCTCCTGCACGCAATGCTGCTCGAACACGGGACCTCCAGGGTGCCTAACACACTACTGACCACTGGGACGGGCCTCATTCTTTGATACAATAGCGTAGTGTTTACCTTTAAACCTTACCTGCTGACGTCCTGAGTTCTTTTAAAAATAAAACAGAACATACATGCGCCTGGACTCGAACCCAAGCCACCCTGGGACTCCTAACGCACGGCTGCCGCTGCGCCACAAGCCTTTTAGTGGCATGACTCGGTTGCAACTATACTTAAGCCTTACTTTAGTGCGATCTGGCTTCTTAAAATAAAAAACAAGCCTTTGCGTGTGCCAACCCTCGAACCTAGGCACTATACCACACTCCCAGCGCCTCTGCCACTGGGCCGAGCTTCCCTTTTGTGTTACCTTTTAACACTTCCCTGTGTCGTTCCCTGATATAAAGAAAAATAAAACTCTTTTGCACATGTTGGGAGTCAAACCCCAACTCTCCTTCCCACTACCTAGCATGCTTAGCCACTAGGCTAGGTGCTCCTTTATGCTAAAACTCAGCCCAAATTATTAATAAGGCCTGCTGCCCAGATTTCCTAAGGTAGCATAAAATTAAAATTTTTCTAGAGTCTTAAACACCAAAACAATAATACTTTTATAAATATATATATTTTATATTTTTTCTTATCTAATAATAATAATTATAATAATAGTTTTATAAATATATCTAATAATAAAAATTTCAAATATCAATGATACAGTAAATAATAATAATTTTCATAAAAATTTTTCAAACATACATGCAGTAATATTTTTCTAATAATAATAATTTTATCTCATAATACTAATTAAAATTTCGTAAAAATTTAAAATATCCGTAATAATAAATATAGTAAAAATTTTCTAGAAGTAATTCAATTTTTTTCTTAAACGGTAATATTTAAAACTTCCTAATTATTCAGGTTTCTTTCTATCCGAATCCCAGACTCAAAGCTTAACTCTTCTAGGCCCCAAAAATCGAGGTGTTACATTTCCATCCAATTTTTAGCAGCGGACGGATCAACTCCTTTTAATCCCTGAAATTCCGTGGCACCATATTTTCGTAGCTCTTTAATCGGGGCCTGTCTGACAGTAGGTACAGATGTAGTAGCAGGTATAGTTCTCACTATATGCTGTAATGCATCAGCTATACTCTTAACAGTTGTGAGGCATTTCTTTCTCTCCCTACGTTAGGACGTTGATTATCTAACGGATTCACACTAGGTGTAGCAGATTCAGTTTCTTCTAATTCTCGACTTCCAGTATACATTTCTTGTTCAACATTATCCATTCTTTCATCTGACATTTTATCTATAAAACAAAATCAAATAAATATATTAGCATCCAAAAACCCGACTCAGTTTCGATTTAAATGTGGCATGTACTTCTAGACTCATTTACGAGCTTGATTTAGTCTGAGAATCGGCTAAACCTTAGCTCTGATACCAATAATTGTAACACCCCCTAACCCCGAACCGTCGCTGGAACAGAGTTACGAGGCATTACCGAACGTATCAGACAACTTATGAATAATTCACTAATAAAATAACATTCATAGCATAATTTAATTACTAAATCCCTATATTGAACTATTCAAATCTAAATCTTACATTTAAGTGAAACGGGACTCGTTGAAGTATTCCATTTTTTTTATGAATTTCGACAGCATTTCTGCTTATTTTTACATAAATCCCCCTGCAATTAAAACCATATCCATTTCAAGCATAACTAATTCAACCAAATTATTTCACACATTCATTTTCTATTCTAAATACCTCTAATCAACTTACTCAACATAATATCAATTTAAATTTATCATTGTACTAATTAAATTGAAATGGATAAACTTTTTTTCATTATAATTCTTAGACTTGTAATTCTAATATTTTAAAACATTTATATTCAAAACATAATAACCTTTATACACATCCTATGTACATGCCACATTACCAAAGAAAATATACATCACCAAAAAGTTTGCTGAAGTCGGGTCTGGCTTTGAATGCTGGTTCAGTACTTGACTTCTACAACCTGCGCACGGAAACAACCGTACGCTGAGTATGCATATGCTCAGTGGTATCACTATAATTCAGTTTATAATTAAATATATTAAATCACACACATACTTTTACATTACAATTATCATCACTTAATGAACAATTCAATCTTTCATGTTATCATTCAATTATATATATACCATTCTTATTTCTTTATTTCAATTCTCAACTTTCACATAGGACATATTATTCAAATATAGTTTTATCAATAGATTTATTTCATTTATCCCTATTAACTTGACTCGGACTCGGCGGATACACGGATTCCAACCAACACACCAGTACGGCACATAGTGCCTCATCGGCCGAAGCCGAAACAGTAACAGTAATAGTAACAGTACGGTACACAGAGTACCTCATCGGAACAAATCCGAAACAGTAACAGTAAAAATAACGGTAACAATATTCGACACACAAAGTGTCGAATCGATAACAGTAATGGTAACAGTAACAGTAGTCGGCACATAAGTGCCTGATCAGTAAGCCGACAAAAACCCGTACTCTTCCATATCCTATGGCATGCCAACTATATCCGACTAGCCCGACTAGTTAATAGGGTATTTAAATCATTTTTCAGTGTAATTTCCATTTCGATTTAATATTAATTATAATTTATTATTTTGATCAATTTTCACAGTAATACAGTAATTTACTTCATTAGAAAATTTACAGTTCAATGCAATATACGTAACATTATTCAGTAATTTCAGAGTTCAATTCGGTATTCAATACAATATTCAGAATCCAATAATTCAGTTCAGTATCAATCTCAATTTTAATACCCAATCACAAATTTTATTATTTCATTAAATACTTACCTTAAAATACTTACCACATATTCATATTAAATTAAACACATATTAATTATAAAGCTTGAGTTATAGTGATACAAACCAGAATTATTTTCGGATTTAATCCTCGACGATCTTTCCTTTTCCTTTTTGGGCCGATGCTTCAGGCTCGATATTAACTACGAACAATTAAAATAATTTCACAATTATTAGCAGAACACAATTTAAATGCTGAAATTTTCATCTAACTTTTACTTTAATTCCAATTTAATCCCAACTAAACCTATATATTTTTCTTTCTCAATTCATACATTTTTACTACTCAATTTCTTACCAAACTCACATCTAACTACTTAATTTTTATCATATTTTCATAATTTCGAATTTGTTTCAATTTAATCCCTAAAACTCAAAACTTATACCTTAGTTTACAATTCAATCCTTTATTCAATTCTAATCAAAATTTCTATCAATAAACCCCCAATTCCATCATTGTTCAACATAACCCTACCCAAAAATCTATTAACTTTCAAAATTTCAACTTAAATTCAAAAGTATTTCACTCTAAGATTCTAAAAACATCAAATTTATAAGAAAAGGACTTGATTAAACTTACCAATTTAATTTTGAACCTTGAAACCTAAATTTTCCTTTTTTTTTTTCTTTCTCCCCTATTTCTTTTCTGTTTTCGTTTTCATTTCTGTTTCTTTTAACTTATTTGTTTCTTTTATAATATAATATAATATAATATAATATAATATAATATAATATAATATAATATAATGTACTTAATTATTAAATAAATATATATATTTTAATCAATAAAATCTTTGATATTTTCCACGTTAAACTGCCTCAGCTATAGGAAATGGTTTAATTTCCTCTTAAGTCCTTCTAGTTTTTCTTTAATCTATAATTAAACTTTTACCCTTATTCAATTTAATCCTTTTTACTAATTACTCTAAATTAAGCTAAATTTACTTAATTAAAACCTAATTAAACACACTACTAGACTCATAAATATTTTTTAATAATTATTTTCGAACTTATTTCACTAAGACGGAGGCCCGATAACACACTTTTTCGGTGCCCACGGATTTTGGGTCGTTACACATACTCAGCGTACGGTTTATTTTCGTGTGCAGGTTAAGTTAAAGTGAGAATGTCGAATCAGCATCCCAGGCCGATCTCGAATTCAACGAGGTAAAGCATGTTAATTGTTGATAATGGCATGTACCTAGGGTGTCTTATGTGTGTCATTTTGAATGGTGAATGTAAAAGTGAAATAAGTAGATTTAGATTTTGGTAATGGTGTATAATAGGACTTGACTAATTTAGTATGAATTTGATTTATTTGATAATATTTGATAAGTAATTAAAATTGAGTATTGGATAATATATAAAATGTGTAAATTTAGCAAGTTTTGAGCATATTTAAATGTGTTTAGATTGGTTGAACATAGGTATTTTATGTAAATTGTCCGATAGGTTCGGTAATGCTCCGTAATCCTATTTCGACTACAGTTTGGGGTTAAAGAGTGTTACAATATTACTATAGAGTTTATTGAATTTTTATAATAAGGACTAAATTGAAAAGATTTGAAAAGTATGTAAGTTCAATTTTGAAATGTAAAATTAAATTTGATTATGTTATATTGGCTCATGTAGATAATATATGAAGTAGTATGATATAGATCACATGCCATTAGGAAACATTTAGCGCACTCTTTGTTTTGTTAATGCAATTCGGTGCCATTATGTTCTGTTATTGCATTTCATTGCATCTCTATATTAATTTTGTATATCCTTTATGTTCAGTTAAGTCTACATTGGGCTTCAATGATAAGATAATTAAGGATAAAAGAAAAGTCCAATGCTTAATATGAATATGGTTTATAATTTATAGAAAGATAAATAATAGTTTTTTGAAACTCTATTGAAAATGTTATCTAAGTTTAATTATCACACTATTGATTAGTGGTTGTATATTTAATTTTTCTTAGGTTAAGGTAAGATTCAATTTTTTTTGTTTTTGTAGTTACTAAGATTTCACACTTAACACATTGTTTTCAAATGGATAGATAAAGGATCGATAATAATTTTTTATCGAGGATTTGATCTCAACACATTTCATCACATATTGATGTTCGAAAGTAAGTATGATACAGGTTATTTGGAATTAGATATCACATGTACATTGATGAACCATAAAATTAACATGTTTTAGTCCCATGCTTGGTATATTTTTGGATGATTTATTATCTAATTTAGTGAATTTGATGCTATTAATCCTTTAATTTCATGTTTTATACTTAGGAGAGAAAATGGGAACAAGAGGAGCGAAAAACAGGCCAAAATTAGACAAAACAAGCTATTTTAAGGATCCATATGGCCAAGCCTTTTCCCACATGAGCTGAGCACACGCCCATGTGCCAACCCATGTTAATTTCCAACCCTGTTTCCCTAATACGCAGAAAAAACCAATTTTTAGGGTTTTTGAGCATTTTAAAGTTTATAAATACATACTAGAAGAGGACCTAAGAGAGCACGCAGAGCTGAACGAAGAAAAGACTCAAAGAACGCCAACGGATTCAACTCAAAAGCAGGATCTCCTTCAAGACTGAAAATCTCCATTCAATTTCTCTCGAAGTTTTTGGGTTTCTTTATGTTTTGTTGTTTTCCTAATTTTGAGATGTTTTCCTTCCAAAGTATGAACTAAATTCTCTAGATACCTAGGAGGATGAAACTTAAGACAGATCTTATTATTTGATTTTTTTGAATTACATGATAAATATTTGTTCTTGATCTCAATTATGTGTTTTTATTTCATGTTTTAATGTTTTCAGTATATTAATTCATGATCGATGTGCTTATTCAGTGGAGCAAAAACCCCTGTTTAAGAGTAGATCTGACATAATTGAGTAGAGTTGCATGCAATCCTAGAAATAGGACGACATAAATCTACCAGATTAGGGTCAAATATAATAGGGGAATCCATAGATCGAGTTAATGCGACAATAGGGGTTTTAATTAGAAAGAGATTTCAAGTAATCAACCTAGAGTCAGTTGTTTTTATTATCGAAAGAGATATTAACATAATTTAGGGATTTCTACGGATCAAGACAAGTTAATAAATCTTAATTCAGATTTAGAATAATAAGTGAAGTCTAGGTGGATTCTTTCCTGGGTATTATCTCTCTCATCGGTTTTCTTCAAATATTTTCCTACTTTATTCTCTATTTCGTCTTAGTAATTAGATTAGTTAAGATTAGGTTAAAATAAATCCCTTCAATTTATTCAGCTAGATAATAAAAAGATAGTAATTACTAGTACTTTTAGTCCTCATGGATTCGATATTCCTAACTCACCATAGCTATACTACCATTCAATAGGTGCGCTTGCCTTTGTCGTATTTTAGTTAGTTCGTGACCTCATCAAGTTTTTGGCGCCATTGTCGGGGACTAAGATATTAGGAACAATTAATTTTTATTAATTTAGCCATTTTTATTTTTATTGCATTTTATTTTTTATTTTAAATTACTAACTTTTCTTTTATTTGTTTCTGACAGGTTCCTTTAGTTTATGACTAGAAGAAACCTGTCAGGACCGCTATTTTTAGACAGTGAGATTGACAGTACAGCTTGCAGAAACGGTAGAGAAGCAAGGCAGAGCCGACAAAGTATAGTAGAAGAGCATGAGAAAGTTATTAATACTGAGGAGATGGTAGAAAATCAGAATAATCAGCTACTTCCTGTGAATCCTGCAAATTCAAATCCTGCTGATCGTACTATGTACGATTATACCAAGCCCAATTTAAATGGGGTTGAACCGAGTATTGTTAGACCTGCTATTGCTACAAATAATTTTGAACTGAAACCCAACAATATTCAAATGATTCAACAGTTTGTTCAGTTTGATGGTTTGAAGGATGAAGACCCAAATACTCATTTGACTAATTTCCTAAAAGTCTGTGACAATTTTAAGATTAATGGTATTTCTGATGATGTCATTCGCCTTCGGTTGTTTCCCTTCTCATTGAGGAATAAGGCTAAACAGTGGTTAAACTCTTTACCATGAGGTTCTATCACTACTTGGGAGTAAATGACAGAAAAATTTTTGTTAAAGTATTTTCCACCGGCTAAGATAACCAAGCTGAGGAATGATATCTCTTCCTTCGTGCAAATGGATTTAGAGACCCTATATGATGCATGAGAGAGATATAAGGATTTATTGAGAATGTGCCCTCACCATGGGTTACCTCTATGGCTATAGGTTCAAACTTTTTACAACAGTTTGAACCCCCCAACTAAGCAATTGGTCGATGCAGCCGCCGGTGGGACTCTGAATAACAAAACACCTGAAGAGGCTTACGAGTTTATAAAAGAAATATCACTAAATAATTATCAGTGGTAAGCCATGAGGACAAAGCCAATGAAAGCAGCTGGTGTTTTTAACGTTGATGCAGTCACCATGTTATCAAACCAGGTAGAACTTTTGAATAAAAAGATTGATGGTTTATGTGTTTCTACACAGGTACATCTGTGATGCAATGCGATGCAAATAGAGGTGGAACGAATAATTCAGAATATTCACCCTATGGTCTTAGCATGGAGAATGAGCAATTAAATTATATGGGTAATAATCTTAGACCTCAAAATAATCCTTACAGTAACACTTACAATGCAGGATGGAGGAACCACCCAAATTTCTCATGGGGAGGTCAAGGGAATCAAAAACCACAACCCCCTCTAGGTTTTCAACAACAACAACCTTATCAGCAAGAAAAGAAACCGAACCTTGAAGAGATGTTGGCAAAATTTATTTTGGTGTCAGAGACCCATTTTCAAAACACTGAGATGGCCTTAAAAAATCAGCAAGCGTCAATTCAAGGGCTTGAAAATCAAATTAGGTAGCTTGCTAAATTAGTTTCAGAAAGGCAAAAAATTTTTTTACCTAGTAACACTGAACCCAATCCAAAAGAGCATGTGAAAGTAGTTGCACTAAGGAATGGAAAAGTGTTAACTGAACCTGAAAAGAAGCTGCCATAGGAATCTGATAAGGAAAAGGACGAGGGAATAAAACCCAAAGTGAGCGAGACACTGGTACTTAAGGAATATAAACCACCAATCCTATATCTAGCAAAGTTGAAGAAAGACCGCATTGTTGCACAATTAGGTAAATTTCTTGAACTTTTTAAACAGTTGCATATTAGCTTACCTTTTGTTGAAGTTATTTCTCAGATGGCTACATATGCAAAATTTTTGAAAGAGCTATTAATAAATAAAATAAAGTTTGAAGAGCTATCTACTGTGGAACTCAACGAATAATGTTCAGCTATTCTTCAAAATAAACTACCAACCAAAATGAAATATCCAAGAAGTTCTACTATTTCCTGTTTAATTGGTAATTTAAATATTGAGAAAGCATTAGCTGATCTAGGTGCTAGCATTAATTTGATACCTTATAAAATGTTCACGCAGCTTGGTCTTGGGGAACGAAAACCTACTAGGATGAGTATTCAATTAGCTAACAGATCGGTTAAATATCCTAGGGATATTATTGAAGATGTGCTTGAAAAAGTAGATAAATTCATATTTCCTGTTGATTTTGTTGTGCTTGACATAGATGAGGACGTTGAGGTACCTTTAATTTTAGGTCACCCATTTTTAGCCACTGTTAGAGCTGTTATTGATGTGGGTGATGGTAAACTTGTGCTTAAGGTAGGTGACGAAGAAATTATTTCTAAAATCTATGATGTCATGAGATTTTCTAGAGAAAAAGATGATTCCTGTTATTTTTTTATTCTATTGATCATGTTATTCAAGATTCTTTACAAAAAATTGTTCATAAGGACACGTTGGAACTGTGTCTTGTTCAATGAGAGGATGTAGATAATGATAATACTGTGATAGGTAAGACAAAAGTTGATTTAGATTCTAATGAGTCTTCACTAGGACATCGGAGTTATAAGAGTATTGAGGTAAATGATGAATTGAAGTTAAAACCCTCTATTGAAGAACCTCCCAAATTGGAACTGAAGCAATTATCAAATCATTTAGAATATACGTTTCTTGGAAATAATTCCATATTACCAGTGATTATTGCGTCAGATTTACAGCCAAATGAGAAAGATAAGCTACTATAAGTATTGAAGGAGCATAAAAAAGCCATAGCTTGAAAGATTTCTGAAATTAGAGGGATCAGTCCTTTTTGCACCCATAAAATTTTAATGGAAGATGAATACAAGCCATGTGTGTAAGCTCAAAGACGATTGAATCCTAACATGAAAGAAGTCGTTAAGGCTGAGGTAATTAAACTTCTAGATGTTGGGGTTAGTTATCCCATTTCTAACAGTACTTGGGTAAGTTCTGTGTATGTTGTTCCTAAGAAGGGAGGCATGACTGTTGTAGCAAATGAGAAGAATGAGTTGATTCCAACAAGAACAGTCACAGGATGGAGAGTTTGCATTGACTATAGGAAGTTGAACGATGCCACAAGAAAAGATCACTTTCATTTGCCATTCATTGATCAAATGTTGGAAAGATTATCTGGACATATGTATTATTGTTTCCTAGATGGACTCTCTGGCTACTTCCAAATCTCGATAGCTCCGAGGACCAAGAAAAAATGACATTTACATGTCCATATGGTATGTTTTCTTACCAAAGAACGCCTTTTAGATTATGTAATGCTCTTGCTACTTTTCAGCGCTGCATGTTGGCCATTTTTGATGAACTCGTAGAAGATATTATGGAGGTTTTTATGGATGACTTCTCGGTATTCAGTAATTCTTCCCATCTTTGTCTTAAAATTTTAAAACAAGTCCTAATGAGATATGAGGAAATGAACCTTGTACTTAATTGGGAAAAATGTCACTTCATAGTTCGAGAAGGGATTGTGTTAGGTTATAAAATTTGTAGCAAAGGGATTGAGGTTGATGGAGTGAAAATTGAAACCATTGAAAAATTACCTCCCTTTAGTTTAGTTAAGGCTATTTGAAGCTTTTTAGGGCATGCTGGATTCTATAGAAGATTTATTAAAAAATTTTCTAAAATATCTAAGCCTTTAACGAACTTGTTAGAAAAAGATGTGCCTTTCGATTTTAGTCAGGAATGTTTAGAAGCATTTAATACTCTTAAAGAAAAATTAACTAATGCTCCGATTGTAGTTACACCTGATTAAAATTTACCCTTTGAACTAATGTGTGATACGAGTGATTTTGCAGTAGGTGCAGTTTTTAGACAGCGAAGAGATAAACATTTTCAGCAGATCTATTATGCTAGCAAAATATTGACAGCTACACAAGAAAACTACACTACTACAGAAAAAGAATTGCTAGATGTGGTTTTTGTATCCGATAAATTTAGGTCATATTTAATATTATCTAAAGTTGTCGTTTACACTGACCATTCGGCTCTTCATTATCTCCTCACTAAATCAGATACAAAACCTTGACTTATAATATGTATTTTATTATTGCAAGAATTCGATTTTGAAATCCAGGATAAGAAAGGAGCTGAAAATCTTGCAGCAGATCACCTTTCCAGGTTAGAGAATTCACATCTCTAGGAGCTTGATGAGAATGAGATGAATGACTCGTTTCCCGAGGAACAACTTTTGGTTATAACTGACTCAAAAGTTCCTTGGTTTGCAGATATTGTGAATTACCTAGCTGCTAGCGTCCTACCAAAAGGGTTGACACATCATCAAAAGAAACGATTCTTTGTCGATGTGAAAAATTATTTTTGGAAGGAACCTTTTTTTTCGTGTATGTGCAAATCAAGTAATTTAAAGATGTGTTACAAAATCAGAAGCGAGTAAGATCTTGAAACACTGCCACTTAGGACCAATAGAAAGACATTACAGTTGGAATAGGAGAACACATAAAACACTTGAATCAGGTTTTTATTGGCCCACACTATTCAAAGTGCAAATAGGTATGTTACTTCTTGTGATAGATGCCAGAGAACATGTAATATTTATAAACGTCATGAAATGCCTCAAACGTATATGCTCTCATGTGAAATATTTGATGTATGGGCATCGACTTTATAGGTCCATTCCCTAGCTCGTTTGGTAATAAATATATCTTAGTAATGATCGATTACATGTCAAAATGGGTAGAAGCTCAGGCTTTACCTACTAATGATGATAGAGTGGTAGTTAGATTTCTCAAGAAGCTCTTTTCTCGATTCGAAACACCTAGAACAATTATTAGTGATAATGGTATGCATTTTTGTAACGCTCAATTTGATAAAGTTCTTAAGAAGTATGGAGTCCATCTTAGGATAACTACCTCTTATCAACCTCAAACCAGTGGACAAGTTGAAGTCGCAAATCGAGAGCTTAAACACATCCTAGAGAAAACCGTAGAATCAAATAGGAAGGATTGGGCGATGAAAGTAGATGATGCTTTATGGGCCTATAGAACTACTTTTAAAACACCCATAGGAACATCTCCTTACAAACTTGTTTATGGAGAAAGTTGTCATTTACCATTTGAATTAGAGCACAAAGCATTCTGGGTTATAAAATTCCTAAACTATGATCTCAAACTTGTAGGTAAAAAGAGATTGATACAGCCGAACGAGTTAGACGAGTGGCGAGTGGATGCTTATGAGAACTCGCGATTATATAAAAAAGCGACAAAGTGACGCCATGATGCTCGTTTGAAGCAACCCAAACAATTTTTAGCTGGAGATTTTGTCCTTTTATATAATTCAAGGCTCTGTAATGCGATGCTCTAACCTCTGAGCTAAGCGGGCCCAAATAATAGAAATTTGGTATCCATAGGGATTTAGCAAACTATTAGATCTTATCTATTTACTATCTATTAGTTGTTCATAATTAATATGAATTATAAACTCGAATTTAGAAAAACTAGAATTTTTTTCTAATTTTTAATGCCATACTTAATATAAACTTAATATAAATATATAAATGGTCAGGTCCATTCGTAGTACAAATCGTTTTTCCCTACAATACGATAGAGGTAACTCATCTAGAATATGGTACATTCAAGGTAAACAATCATCAACTTAAACTTTATAGTGGTGAGGATTTTAGAAATGATAGAAAGGAGCTTTAGCTCCGCGAACCTTCGTAATCGTGTGTACAAGTAAGTCTAGCTTAAACTTTAAATAAGCACTTCTCGGGAGGCAACCCGAGTGTTAACACCGCTAATTTCCTTATTTTCATTTCATGGTATTTATCTAAAATTGACTAATAAAAAATGCAGGTTTTTGACCTACATGGCCTGGACACACTGGCGTGTCCTTAGTCGTGTGGCGTAACAGGTGTGCGATAGCGAGTTACACGGCCTGGCAATATGGCCATGTAACCCACATGGCCTGGACATGCTCAACTGAAACTTTCTCAGCCTCAAGAACAATCTTCTCAAAACCTCAATATGTTCTTTTTCTGTACGCGACTTGGCAATCATATCATTAACATATACCTCAATATCCTTATGCATCATATCGTGGAACAAGTTCACCATGGCCCTTTGGTACGTTGCCCCTGCGTTCTTTAATCTAAACGGCATTACTTTGTAGCAAAAAGTACCCCATAAGGTTATGAAGGCGGTTTTATCCATGTCCTCTAGATGCATCTTTATTTGATTGTATCCTGAGAAACTATCCATGAAGGAGAACAACGAATATCCTGCTGTGTTGTCCACCAAAGTGTCAATGTGTGGTAAAGGAAAATTATCCTTTGGGCTTGCTTTGTTCGGATCTCTGTAATCAACACACATTCGCAATTTCCCATCCTTCTTAGAAACAGGCACAATGTTAGCTACCCATTCAGAGTACTTCACTTCTTGCAAGAATTCTGCATCGAACTGCTTCTTGACTTCATCCTTTATTTTCAAAATGATATCTGGCCTCATTCTTCGTAACTTCTGTTGGACTGGCTTACAATCCTATCTTATCGAAAGTCAATATACCGCAATGTCGGTACTCATCCGGGCATATCCTGATATGAACAGGGGAAAATATCTTTGAACTCTCGAAGTAACTCAACCAGACCATGTCTTGTATCCTCGCTAATTAGGGTTCCGATTTTCAACTCTTTCCCTTCCTCTAGGGTTATATTCTCTATTGCCTCTTTCTCATGTGGCATGATTTGTTTCTCCTCTTGCTTTACCATTCTTAACAGATCGAGAGAAATGTCACAATCTTAACATCTTCAAAATCCTGAGGTTCCTCTAAACACATGTTTTGCTCGCCAGAGAAATTAGGAGCTGCAGTATCAGCATTCATATCATTGATATCTAGGGACCTGTGGGGGTATGAAAGAATATACAAAGAATAAATGAATCTAAGAATGATTGTTTATGTGCTATGAATAAAAGAATAAGAATTGCCAGAATTTAAAGGAATATTGGTTGATAAAAATGAAACAATACTCGTTTAAATTGATAAAAGTTATGTTTTATTTAAATAATTATAGATGAACATAGACCTTTTTCACAAACAAAATCTTACTACTCCTAGGGCCTAGAGTAACAAACATGTTTCGAGAATTACTCTGAAAAGTTTCTAAAGACTACAGGAAGGTCCTCCGCGGTCCAATTATTCAGAGAACTTCCCGATTCGTAAGGGCGAATGCCCTCAAGGTTTCCTTGCTCCGATCCTTCATTATGTACAGCATTAAGTTGATGACTTTCCTCTATCAGCAATCCTCCTGACCTAAAGGATTTGGATATAGGTGGGAATGTCATCGGTTCCCACTCCACTTCTCTTCCATTCAAACGCGCATTTCTTCTCGTTTGGCGCTTCTCTATTTCCTGCCTCTTGTGCTTGTGGTCTGGCTTGAAGCCCAAGCCAAAGCGGTCCTTCTTCTCAATCAGTTTTGGGATTTGAACCCCTCCTTGCAACTGTCTTCCTAGCCCTTTTCCCGGCAATGCTCCTTTCCCTATCATCATTTACAGGGCCATCCTCGTGGCTCTAGACATTTTGGGTACCGGCACCTCGCTTCCTTCCAAAATGAAGGTGGCATTAATGATTTCTAAAGAGCGAAAAGAACACTCGATAGCCTCTTCATTGGCCTCAACATAAGGGGCCTTGCTGGTGACTTCTGCTATGATATCCTCTTCCGCGTTAATGATTATTAAGCGTCCATCTGTCACTAACTTCAATTTTTGGTGCAATGAAGAGGGCACCGCTCCTGCTGAGTGTATCCATGGTCTCCCTAATAAACAATTGTAGGAGGGTTTGATATCCATCACTAGAAAATCAACTTCATACGTATTCGACCCAATCTCCAGAGGGATGTCAATTCGTCCCATTACTTTCCTTTCAGTTCGATCGAAGGCTTTTACCACGTTATGACATGTTTTCATATGTGAACTGTCAATGGGTAATCTGTTCAAGGTGAATAGCGACAGGACGTTAAAAGCAGACCCATTATCCACGAGTACACTTGGAAGTGTGTATCCTTTGCACCGAGTAGTGATGTGTAGGGCTTTGGTCGACCCTATGCCCCCAGGTGGAATTTCATCATCATTAAAATAGATGAAATTGTCAACACTGATATTGTTTACTAACCGGTCCAGCTTGTTAACGGATATGTCATGGGTGACATATGTTTCATTAAGCACTTTTAACAACGCATCTCGATGCACCTCAGAACTTAAGAGTAGGGTTAATACTGATATACGTGCCGGCTGCTTGCGCAACTGCTCTACCACGCCATACTCGCTATGTTTCAGGAATTTTAAAAAATCCTTAGCTTCTTCCTCCTTTACCGGCTCATTGATGGGTACTTCAGTCTCCTTTTCCTTTTCAGCCTCGGCATTTTTCGTCTTTGCGGGCTCCACTCTGATATTCCCCCCGTCATAACGTTTCCCACTTCGTGTATGGGAACCTTCATTTTGCGTGCCCCTGGCCACGCTAGCTATACTCTTCACCTCAGGTATTGTTATATTGCATTCATAGCTCCATGGCACCCTCTTGTCATCCTTGTAAGGGAAAGGATTGGGTTTATGAATGACTATTTTGGGCCTAGTTTGCGACCCCACCTCATTATTCCTTGGAAAGATAATAATAATTCTTGGTTGGCTGGTTCTTTTTCGTTCATTCCCCAGCACACATATTTGTCCTTCACAAGAACTACCCTCAGAAACCTGTAGTTCTTTGTTAACCATATGGCCTTGTACCATAGCCTTGAATTCTTTACGATTTTGGATCATATGACCCACCTCTCCATGGAATTCACAATGGTTCTCTATTCCTTCTCTTCCTTTTCTAGAGGTCAGCATACCTCTCTTCACCATCTCCTTCCATATTACTTTCATAGATGTCTTCACCTCAGCAATATCTTCCTTGACTTTTCCTTTCTTTGTTTCATCAATGGCATTCACTCCTTGATTACCATGATCCGGTAACGAATTTTCAGTATTAGGGGTACTATCAAATTTCACAACCCCCATTTTGATGAGCCTTTCCATGACCTTCTTGAACCCAGTGCAATTTTCAATTGAATGCCCCGATATTCCCGCGTGATATTCGCATTTAGCATTTGCATCATACCATTTGGGGTACGGTGGCTGCAGTGATTTTAAGTGAAACGGAGCAATGGCATGTGCATCGTATAAGCTTTGATAAAGCTCACGATATGTCACAGGGATAGGAGTGAATTGCATCCTCTCCGAATTCTGTCTTGTACCCGATTCCTGTCTTTGAGTACTTTGTTGCTCACCCATAGCTGCTTTAGGTTGTCCAACTGTGATTACCCTAGAGTTGAAACTGTTCATGTTGTTCACCTCATTGTCTTTTCTCCTTAGGGCCGATCTTTTAGCCACTTCCCCTTCGATTTTACCACCCCTCACAGAATTCTCAATCATCTCACCTGCCATAACTATATCCGCGAAACTTTTCTTGGTGCTTCCAATCATATGAGTAATGAATGGTGCCTTCAAAGTATTAATAAATAACATGGTGGTTTCCTTTTTCCAACAATGGTAGTTGTACTTGCATTGCCACCTCCCTCCATCGTTGTGCATATTGCCTAAACTTTCATTAGGCTTTTTCTCCATATTTTGAAGTGTGATCCTATCTGGCGTCATATCAGTCACATGGTTATACTGTTGCATGAAAGCTTGTGCGAAATCTCTCCATGAACTGATTCTTGCACGGATCAACTAATTGTACCACCTAGCCGCTGCTCCCACTAGGCTGTCCTGAAAACAATGGATCGATAGTTGATCGTTATTCACGTAACCAGTCATTCTTTTACAAAACATCATTATGTGTGCCTCTGGGAAAGTAGTCCCGTTGTACTTTTCAAACTCTGGCATCTTAAATTTATGAGGAAGCACCAAATCTGGAACCAAACTTAAGTCTTTGGCATCAATCCCATGATAATTGCCAGCACCTTTCAAAACCCTAAACTTCTCCTCTAACCACCTGCAACGATCTTCCAATTGTTTCGAGGATTCAGTGGCCATTCTTTCCTTATCCATTAAATCCAAATCAGGAGTAATAGGGTTGATCGAGCTATCACCTAAATTATTTCCCAACCCAGATAGGAAATTTACAGGGATTCCAGCATCCACTGGCCCATGTTGAGGCCTCACAGTGACAGTTGGCCTTCTAGGAGGTGCCTCGGTTTGCAGGGGCACATGAGGCAAAGTAAAACCCGGAGGAGGACCTTCATTCTCCTCTTCAGTGATCGCCATGGGAGCTTTTCCTTTATCAGTGGTTCTTAGCAGCTGAGCCATTTCAGCCATCATGTTTCTCTGAGCCTCTAGCATCTGCTCCCTCATTTTATTCTGCATTTTGGCCAACTGTTATTGCATTTGATCTTGCATGTCTTTTTGTAATTGCTCGAACCTTTGATCCATGCTCTTAGTTTTAGTATGAGTGCCGTAAGGATGTGTGATTTCCAGATTTTCTTTTCTACCATTTAAAGTAAACTTTAGCTAATCAGGGTCTTTCTATAACTTTGCATGCAAATGATATGATGAAATACTATGAGATGTAAATGCATGAATGCAAAAAGGATATCGATTCTGGTTCAACTTCATTTAGAAAATTTTATTTAGAAAAAGAATATCTTTACATATAAGAGGATTACAAATATGCTTTTGCCCTAAGGCCCAAAGCTTTAACTCTATCTAATAAAAGGGCTAACTCTCGTCCTACATCCGACGATGATGAATACATCAGACTCAATACATCAGCTTGAATTGCTAAGTCTTGCACATGTTCGGCGACCTCTCGAATCTGGGCTATGGCCTCACCAATGACATGATCCCTTTCTCTGACCTGTCCCCTTGCCTGATGAAGCTCTCCCTTCAAATAGTCCTCCTGCGCCTCGAGCTGCTCAACTCGAAGTTCATCGTCATGCAATACCATTTTCAAATCCTCAACTTTGCTTTTTAGCTCCTTTAACTCGACCGTAGAGTTATGGTTTTGGTGCCAATGTAGGGATCTTCCAAGCTCAGTTACCCTAGTCTTCAACCCTTTATTTTCTTCTTCTAATGCCAAATTCTGTACCTGCATCTCTTGGAACTTCCTCTCCCAATATTCGGCCCTAGCCTTTTCCTCTTAGACCTCCTTCTGCAACTGATCTGAAGATCCTCCTACTCTCGCCCTTCTTAAGGATAATTGTGCCCTTTTGTAATGTTCCTTTAGATCATCTCGATCTTCTTCAATCTTCCTATTTTCTTTTCTCTCTTTCTTGAGCTCCATCTTTTGAACATCGACGTCCAAACTCAAGTACATCTTTTCCTCTTTGAGCTTTGCTATCCTCTTCTCGAACTCCAAGTTCTTTCTCTCGAACTCCTATTTCATAATTTCTGACTCTGAGGGCCTTACTTGCAGATATTCTTCCATCGGTCGAGCTTCTTCTACACTTGGCTTAGGGATATTATCGTTAACCCTTCTGCCTCTCCATTCAATGTATTCTGGTGTGGTTGCAGGACTAATAGCTACTCCTTTCAACCGACAAGTCTTTTTCCAAGCTCTAGAAACTTCACTAACCTTCCTCTTGTAATCGGCTCCTCTATATACGAACTCACTTTGAGCCAACCCCTGAGTCGCTGGTACAAACTGTCTCAATCCATGCTGCCTCAGCATGAGCAAATGAGCATAACCAATGGCACCCCAAATTTCCAGTAGGGGTACCCAATCAAAACTGCCACATCGATAAAGAACCTCACCAGGCATAATCTACGGAGCCCTCCACTCGACATCTTTCGACTGAAGGTTCTGAAGTAGCGTTATCCAATTCTCTTCTTGAACATCAACTCTCCTAGTTGAAGCTGTTATATCTTTCAACGGTGAATAGTCCTCAAAGAAAACCCGACAAACCACCCTATCTATTAACTGAAAATGACTGTAGAACCAAGCCAAAAGCAACTGAGCACACCCTATAAACCTGCCAGCACCAGCCCTCCTACAAGCACCTAAAGATCTGAATGTTTCCGCCAAAATTGCAGGGACAGAAGTGACCTTTTTACTGAGTCGATGAAAAAGATCCGTGGTTGCCTCATCCACATATCCCAAAGCCCTAGGGAAAACCATCAATCCATACAAACTCAAGGCAAAAACATCTACCTTCTTCGTCTCATCAGGGTGTGTCAGAATCAAATCTTTCAAAGTGTCCCACGAAATGCACTTACACCCACCCTTTTCCTTAATTCGGGCCGTGGTCCACTGCTCGCTCATCCCCGTAATAATCATCAATTTCTTCCAAAAGGTAAGGACACAAGCAGCTCGAGAATAGATCCTATCATTCTGAAATCTGGGACAACGGAGCAAGGCCGTGCACTCCTCCACAGTAGGTACCATGTCTACTTCCCCAAAAGTGAAGCAATTGTACGCCGGGTTCCAAAACTGAGCAAGGACTCGGAATAAGTGCTCGTCTATCTGAACATCAAGTAAGTAAGGTAAGTCTCCATAATTACCATAGAATAACTGCTTGGTCTCTTTGTCCCACTGATCCCAAATTTCCTTAAGCTCTTGGAGATTATTCTGTGTGACACTAATACGAGTATAATCTGATAACTCAGACACATATCCCATAGTTATACTGTCCCCCTTTTCTAGTTGAGTTTGCTCAGACCATCTATGGACGTTAGCATTGCCCTCCACTCTATCAAGAAGTCCGTTCTCCAAAATAAAACTTCCTAACTTAGAAACTGACCGTGAATCGATACCTTTGTAAATGCAAAATGACATGCGAACAAAAGAAAAGAAATAGTTAGTATCACATGATATCAATAAATCTCAACGATAATTTATAAGGGTAATATCTAAAGTATAATTCTAACTAGGTTGAGCTCTTACGGTTTTTCTATATGAGGTTTTAGTTCTAAAGTTGAGGTACCTGAACCAGCAGATTCCTCGATCCTCACCCATTATAGGCTCATTTGAATCGAGTTCAGTTCAGGGGAATACATTTCCCTATGGCTACACGGAGATGAAAATCTCACGAAACCATAGGTACGGATGTATCCCGAAAGTGATCCACTATCCTGCACGGAGGCGAAAACCTCACGAAGGCGTAGTTTCTCACTCTCACTTAAGGGTGTGACCACAACGGTCATGCAAATGCAATGTGTATCAGAATATATAACAAATGCAATAATACAAACACATGTAATGCAAAGAGGATTGAATTTTAAAATTTTTCAAATTTTCGACATTAAGACAAAAGGTAATCAATTATATGGCTTGACTCTCTTATTAGTCCCCAGTGGAGCGCCAAGCTGTCGAGACCATTTTTAAATCGAGTTTTGTAAAATGGGAATCAATTTTAAAAAAATGAAAACGGGAGTCACCACAAATCTTTTTAGGTGTGATTGGATCACCTTTAAAACATTTTGTTTTAAAATCATTAGTTCTGGTCCATGAAATAAAAGAACGGGTTCGGGAGTCGGTTACGTACGAGGAAGGATTAGCACCCTCGTAACGCCCAAAAAAAATTGGTACCTAATTGATTATCAAATGTCTTTAATGTCGGAAATTTAAAGAAATTTAAGATGTAATCCTCTTTAAAATACTTTGATTCTGAAAATTTGGGTTCACTCGTATCAAAACATTGACACTAAGTTAACCTTTTGGAAATCCCTATCTCGAAACGTCAAATCGTCACATCCAATAAGTTAGGACACAACGCTTTGAAATTCTAAGACAATTGCTTGTATTTTGAAAATCTTAAAAACTTAGAATGGTACTTGACTATTTGAACTCAATGAGAAAAGTCGCAACCCAATAAGTTAGGGCACTACTTTTCTCGAAGCTTCCAAACACCGAGCATTGCCTTTTTATTTTTATTTTTTGAAAAGTTTGAAGTCTCATTTTTTAAATCAATGCATGAAGGTACATATTAATATAACATATGAGATAACATGTTACAATGATAGGAAAGTAAGAGCATAACGGCATAAATATCATACACTAATAAACATATGACAATTTTTTAAATAAGAAAAATATACATAAAACGGAATACATATTAAAGAAGAAATAGGTAAAATCCCTAAACATATAATTCAACATATATTTAATCACATAAATGATGCATGATATACAATATATCAATGTACATAAAAAAATAATATGCATTTGAACATAAAATATAAAAGTCTAAGATATTACATAACATATAACATAACAAAAATACATTAATACTAAAGTAAAAATAAATATTGTATAATAATAAAAAAAACAAAAGTTTAAAAAAATATGTGTATAATACAAACAAATAATAAAATGTGATATTTAATAATATAATAAAAAATAATTATAAGAATAATAATTACATAAAAAAAATATAAAAGATATTGGTTTAGTAAAATAATGTATAGAATATGAAATATGTAAAAGTATTTATATTTATAATGAAATAATTATAATATATAAATATAAGTTTAAAATGAATAATTAATAATGAAATCTACGTATTATACAAATTATAATATTATAATATCTTCAAAATGTGTAATAATAGAATATAAATAAAATAATTATTAACATATAAATAAAAAATAAATATATAATACAAGTTTAAAACCTTTAATGATAATAATATATAGATAAAAATGGATAATAATATAAAAATGACATAATAATATATAATATAATTATAATGTATAATATAAAGGTATATATATATAAATAATATATAATATAATTAATAAATATATAATATAATAATATATAAATAATAATGTAAAATAATAATAATTTATGAAAAATAATACATAATAAATAATAAATTAATTATATAACATAAAAAATAAGGTTAAAAAAAATAAAACAAATAACAATGTAAAATATATATATAATAATAATGATAAATATATAGGGTTAGATTTGAAATTCAATAAAATTATAGGGCAAATTTAAAAGAAATAACATTGGATTAAGGTTTTAATTGAAACGCGCGAAAAACGAAAGGGACTCATTGGGCAAAATACCCTATTCCCAAAACGTCAGCGCTTTAATTCTGTGTTTAAAAAAAGGTCAGGGATCATATAGAAATCAAAATAAAAATAATGGGCAAAAATTAAAAATTGCAATAAACTTAATTTGACAGATAAAAAGACAAAAGGACTAAAGGGACAATTATCCCATTTTCTTAAAACACGCGGACCCTCCGGGTCGGATCGGGTCGGATCTTAGGCCCTATATAAGTTAAATTTTGATTTTAAAATTCATTTCTAACACCCTTTTTAAAAAAAAAAACAAAAAACTCTGAAACCCCCTTTCCGTCCTCTGGCCTGAGTTCCAACAACGACCGATGACCATCGTTCACGCGCCTCACGCGCCATCGTACATGGTGGTCGGAGGTTCTAAATTTCTCCCCTTTCCAGGCAAATCACAGGTATAATTTCTCCTCTTTATTTTTAAAAGTATTTTCCTGTATTACAACTCAAAAATGAACTGTTTTCTCTTTGCTTTTTTAAAATCTGTTTCTGGATCGTTTGTTGTATTAAAAATACATGTATGTATATAATAAAAAAGAAAGAAAATAATAGAGAATAAAAATAGTAAAACCTTTGAATCTGCTGTTTTCGTAATGAACCTCTGTATTTTTTATTACTTCTTTATGTGTATTTTTCAGAACGTAACTTTTACAAGTGAAAGGAAAGGCTTTATAGCCTTGGTCCCTTACATATTATGGGAAAGAAATCTTAGATTTCTTTCCATTCTATGTCTTCTGTATCTTTGACTGATATATTATGATTTTCTTGCCATTTCTGCTTTGTTTTTTTTCGCGTATCTGCTGTTTGTTTCCTTTTCTCGCAGGTATCATCGAGGAATCCGGTAGTGACTGTGCTGGTGTGGATTCGTGCGCTAATCACGGAGGCAGAGTTACGGCGCTGATGGAGGGCAGCTGAAACAATGGGAGTTGAAGAGGCGCAACCCTTAGGCTGATTGCGGCGCGAACCCTAGCTAGGGTTTCTCTGCTACTGAAAATAAGTTAGGCTAATTGGGCCAATTAAATATTGGGCTAGTTTAGTATATTTGGCGTAGGGTATAGCTGGGTATGGTTGTTTGGGTCAAGGGTGTAAACGGGCTTAGCTGAATTGTTTCGGTTTTGGGCCTACGGTTTGGGCTTTGTAACATGGACTGTTTAAATAAACAAACATTTATTTATTTATTTATTGTGTTTCTGTTTTGGTTTTAAGGCCCGGTCAAATTTGGGCTATTACAACTGTTACTGAATAAATGACTGTTACTAAATAATCGACTGTTACTAAACAATTGATCGTTACTGAATGATATTGGATAAAAGTGAATAATATTATTGTTGAAATGACTTGTGAATAAATCATGGAAAGCTATATAGGTTAAGTCAAAGTTAGAACGTGGAATCAACATTCCAGGCCGATCCCGAATTCAATGAGGTAAAGCGTGTTAATAGTTGGTAATGGCATGTACCTAGGATATTTTACGTGTGTGTATTTTGAATTGTCAATGTATTGATGAAATATTTTGAATTAGGTTTGGTAATGGCATATAATAGGATTTGGCTTAATTGGTATAAATTTGAATTATTTGATAATTTGTTAAATTTGTGATAAGTGTAAATAATTATTTTAATTAATAACCGTAAATGAACTGTACTGACTGGTAATGCCCCGTAATCCTGTTTCGGAGACGGATAAGGGTTAGGAAGTGTTACAACGCTTATTCTTATGGAGCATGGCGGACGGGCATATATTTGATTTGGCATACTTCATCGCTCTAGCCTTTTGCCATCAGACTGACCGCCATAGGAAGGGCCTCATCTGTCTCGGCCCTTACGTAACTCGCCTCGCTTGACACTTCGGTCTCCTCGACACACTGGAGCAGTTCTCTACACTCACACTTGTCAGCCAGATGTCCCACAGGGCATCTCGAGCATGATACACATGAGGATGATCGAGCGGAGTCGTGGAGTAGATCTTCCTCAGTACAGATTGATTCATTCTGAAATGAACCCAAGGACTTTACTGATGATGTTCCTCCTTATCACGAGGACCCACCACAGCCTCCACCTTTGAGTCACCGACCTGTTCATTCGGTTGCTAGCTTCCGAAGAGTATCCACTGAGGAGTTCACTAGCTTCCGTCAGTACTGCGTTCAGAGGTTCGACAGTATTGACACGACATTGTAGCAGATTTGTCAGCATTTCCATATTACTCCTCCAGCGCTGACAACTCACGATGCTGATGCATCTGACAATGAGGACTATTGAGTCCATTTATCACTTATTTTTATTTTATTTTATTTTATTTTATTTTTATTTTTAGTTTTAGTTTTATTTCTATTTTTATGTTTATGGTTATTTTTTAGACTTATTTTGATTTTATATTTTGAACTGTATTTTTAATTATTATGGTTGTTTATAATCGAGTAACCCTTTAATCTTCTTCAGCATTGTGTTTATTTTCTTATCAATTGCTCGGAATCATGTCCTACATCTATATTTATCTACAATTCCACTTTTCACTATTCTGGGCATTTCATCCAATATTCAGGGCAGTTTCAATTCTCTTCCTCTCTTATGATATTTTTTGTTTCTACTGTGTTTATCTATTTTTTTACATTGAGGACAATGTACATCTTAAGTGTGGAGAGGTTATTTCTATGATCATTAGGAAATCCCTGAATTATGTCTTGTGTTCCAGTAATTTTCTCATGTTACTATTAGAATGAATTCTTATCGATTTGTGATTTTTATTGATATGTTTTAGATTAAATTCATAGGTAATTTTGCATTGATTGTTTAAAATTTAAGGCATCAGAGAATCAAGCTTGATGAGTCTATTTTCAGAATTAAAAATTGCTAGGTTGTTTCCCTAAATTGAGGTATTACCTTGAAGTTTGAAATTTGCAAGTTTGATATCACAAACCATAATTTTTGTGAGATTTTGAGCCTTTAGAGCATACACTTTTCTTGCTCACTTTATCATCTCAGTATATCAAATCACAGGTGTACTTACCTCTCTTTCACTAGAATTTTATACTGAACCACTCTAAGCCTAATAAACCGTTTCTTAATATACCCTTAATTTTAACTCATAACTCATTCTTTTTGATTCATTGAGAATTTTTCCTATTTTATTGACTCCCTTTTTTGTCAAGATGTGATTTGGTTAATTGTCTAACTATGTTCTTTTATTCAGTTATTAAATTATCTCTTATTGTCTTTGATATAAAAAAATGATGAAAAAAATATTTATATTCATTTACATTTTTATTTATTGATTATTTCGTAGTTCTATGTCAATTGACCTTGAATATAATTATTCAACATTAGTTATTTTTCTAGTTAGGTAATTTATTAGTTCAATCTCGACTCAAACCTTTTTTTTCAACCTTTATCCATACCTTCAACCCAAGCCCCATTATAACCCTTTAAAAACCTTTTGATTTGTGTATCATCTCATTTTATAGTGGTGGAGATTTGAGTTTCATGCAAGCCTATGTGATGACTTTTCACATTTGACTTTTGAGTGCTTATTTTTTAACCTTAAACACCTTGAGTTATTTGAGTAAATCTTGAGTGAGGATGTCAATTCTTGTCAAGTTTTATATTGAAGGTAATTACTTAGATAAGGGGAAATACATATATTTTCATACTTTTAAATTGTGTGACTTGGATTGTTTGAATCTTTAGTGCTCTTTTAGTTGAATTATCAATGTATGATTATTTGTGAATTATGACAAAACATTATTAATGAGAATTATGAATTGAAAAAGTTTAATTTTAATTGTGAGTTGAGGATTTTGTTTAAGGACAATCAAATGCTTAAGTGTGGGGATATTTGATAAACCATAAAAGTAACATGTTTTAATCCCATGCTTAGCGTATTTTTGGTTGATTTATTATTTAATTTAGTGAATTTGATACTCCTAATCCATTAATTTCATGTTTTATAATTAAGAGAGCATAGGGGAACAAGAGGAGCTAAAAACGGGCCAAAATCAGACAGAACGGGCTATTTTAAGGATCCACATGGCCAAGCCTTTTCCTACACGGGCTGGCCACACGCCCATGTGCCAGCCCATGTCGATTTCGAACCCTGTTTCCTTAATACGCGAAAAAAGCCAATTTTTAGTGTTTTTGAGCGTTCTAAAGTTTATAAATACATACTAGAAGAGGACCTAAGAGAGCACGTAGAGCTGAACGAAGAAAAGACTCGAAGGACGCCAACAGATTCAACTTAGAAGCAGGATATCCTTCAAAACTGAATATCTCCATTCAATTTCTCTCGAAGTTTTTGGGTTTTTTTGTGTTTTGTTGTTTTCCTAATTTTGAGATGTTTTCCTTCCAAAGTATGAACTAAATTCCCTATATACCTACGGAAGATGAAACTTAAGATGAATCTTATTATTTGATTTTTCTGAATTACATGATAAATATTTGATCTTTATCTCAATTATGTGTTCTTATTTCATGTTTTAATGTTTTCAGGATATTAATTCATGATCGATGTGCTTATTCAGTGGAGCAAAAGCCCCTGTTTAAGAGTAGATCTGGCATATTTGAGTGGAGTTGAATGCAATCCTAGAAATAGGACGACATAAATATACTAGATTAAAGTCAAATCTAGTAGGGGAATCTATAGTTCGAGTTAATGCGACAATGTGGGTTTTAATTAGAAAGAGATTTCAACTAATCAACAAAGAATCAGTTGTTTTTATTCTCGAAAGAGATATTAACATAAGTTAGGGATTTCTACGGATCAAGAAAAGTGAATAAATCGTTTAGTTCAGATTTAGAATAATAAGTGAAGTCTAGGTGGATTCTTTCCTAGGTATTGTCTCTCTCATTAGTTTTCTTTAAATATTTTCCTACTTTATTCTCTGTTTTTTCTTAGTAATTAGATTAGTTAAGATTGGGTTAAAATAAATCCCTTCAATTTATTCGACTAGATAATAAAAAGATAGTAATTACTAGTACTTTTAGTCTTCGTGGATATGATATTCCTGACTCACCATAGCTATACTACCATTCAATAGGTGCGCTTGCCTTTATCGTATTTTAGTTAGTCCATGATGTCATCATACATAAGTGTTTGAGATATATTATAAAGGGGTTTTACGAAAAAATACTTAAAGAGGTTAAAAGAATTTATTGGTGTAATAAATTAAGTTGAGTCATATCTTCAAATTACACTGATTTGTGAGGTAGTTTAAGGTATTATTGATGGTCGTGAAACTAACTAAAAATTCGACTAAGGCAAGCACACCTATCGAACAGTAGTATAGTTATGGTGAGACCGGAAATATCGTATCCACGAGGACTAAAAGTACTAGTAATTACTATCTTTTTATTATCTAGCTTAAGAATTAAAGGAGGTTTTCTAACTAAAATTAATTATCTAATTAACTAAGAACGCGACAGAGATGAAAGTTGAAGAATACTTTTGGAAAACCGATGGAGAAGATAATACCCAAGGAAGAATCCACCTAGACTTCACTTATTACTTCTGAATTAGACGATTTATTCACTTGAATTAATCCGTAAAAATCTCTAGTTTATGTTATTATCTCTCTCGAGACTAAAAACAACTGACTCTAGGTTGATTAATCGAAATCTCTTTCTAATTAAAACCCCTATTGTCGCATTAACTCAATCTATGGATTCCCTTATTAGATTTGACTGTAATCCGGCAGATTTATGTCGTTCTATCTTTAGGATTGCATGCAACTCCGCTTAATTATGAAGAATATCCTCTTAAACAGGGACTTTTACTCCACTAAATAAGCACATCAAAACCTGAATTAATATCCTGGAATATTAAAACAAGGGTTATGATGGTTGTTAAACTAACTAAAAATTCGACTTAAGGCAAGCGCACCTATCTGTAATGCCCTAATTTTCGGGAATTCTGTGAGTGTTGGAAAATTTTAAATTTTGGTGTTCTGTCTGCTTGGCATAGATTTAATCAGGTTAGTGGGTCTCTAGAAGGCCCAAGTTTAAGTTAAAATCCAGTAATTTTAGTTAATTTTAATTCTATAGAAGAAGGGGTTCTGGTTAGTTGGGCTTTAAGGTATTAACTAGGTAAAATAAAACACAAGGAAGCCCGTGGTAAGTTGGCTTGTGGTGTCACTTGGGGGCTTGAGAGGTGGCGTGTGGATGACCAAGGAGAGTAAAGGTTCGAGTCGCAAGGTAAGCAAATTGGTGATATTAATTTTTATGTACAGAAAAGGTAAGCAGTGGAACTAAAGTGAAAGGCTGTCAGGAGAAGATTTAGGAACTGATAAGGGAGAGGGTTTAGGAGCTGATAAAGGAGAAGATTTAGGAGCTGATCAAGGAGCAGGAGTTGGCCAGCCAAGGGCCTCTAGCATGGGAAAATTCGGCTAGGTTAAGTGCCAGTATAAATTCGGCATGAGGGGGAAAGTTGTGCCGTTTGCTGACCATTCTCCTCTTCTTTCTTTTATCCTTTTCTCTTCAACTTTTTCTTTTTCTTCTTTTCCTCCATATCCGAATCTCTCTAACCACCTGTGTATCTCCATTTTTTCTTCAGACGTTTCTAAAACCTTCATAGCCATTGCCATAAAAAAAGTCGAAATCCCGAAAACTATACTTTTTTCTGTGCCGATTTCTCCTAGCCAATTTTATTATATTTTCCATCATTCTTGGCCGATTCTCTAGTTCTCTAAACCTCAAGGTTCTATCGATAGGACCATAGCAAAACCCTCCTACTTCATCTTTCTTTACACAGCTTCAACAAAAGCCGAAAACCCCACTTTCTTAGGGACTTGGACGAATCGTGAGATCACTGAAGGCTCGACTTTTGTTATCTTTTGAGGGCTTAGATCGGCATCAAAATTGAGTAGAAATTAATTGCGATCATTAACAGAAGGAACCGGTGGTAAGTCTTTTCAATCTAGTCTTTATTTCGTATTTTAGAAAAATAGAAACCCCTAAAGGTTAGGGAGGCTGTCGACTTGGACTTGTAGCCCTAAGGGGTTGTGATAATTGTTTTGTCTTGATAATAATATGATCTAGAGGCTGCTGATCAATGGCTTGGACAAGTGGAGTGTAATATCCCGAATTAGGGCCTAATCGGAATAGTGGTTTCGTGACCACAAATTCGAGATAGAAATAATTATTTTATAATTATTTTGATGATTATGATATGATTGCATGATTGTGTGAAAATTTCGTGATGAAATTCTATGCCTAAAGTGCTTAAATTGAAAGTAGGTACTAAATCGAATAAGTTGCAAAATTTGCATTCTAGAAATTTTTAGTATGAAATTGTTTTGGAATATTAATGAGGAGGTCTTAAATAGCAATTTGACCAATTTTAAGTTCATGGACAAATTTAGGACATGGAAGGAATTTTTGGAAAGTTTAGTATTAAGGGTATTTTGGTCATTTTGATATTAAATGAAATAAAATGGGAAAAATAACACAAAATAGTCATCTTCCCCATTTAGTTGCTGCCGAAACTTCACTCTCACCATAGCTCGGGTTTCTTCAACTTTCAAGCTTCATAATCAAGAAAGACGTGGAATCGACCTCAATCGAGGAAAAGAAAAGATTGTGGACTAAACTGCAAAATCTTTGTATTTTGGTACCAAGTTTTAGACAAGCCAGCTCAGGAGTCGGGATAGGTCGAAGGCTCAGTCACACTATCCGGAAGACTTTTGGTAAATGGCTTGTAAATTTAAGTATGGCATGTATAGCAATATACCTATTTTGTGTAAATGATCTTATGGTATGGTTGTGGAATGGTTGAGGAAATGCTTGATAATGATAAATTATGAAAATGGTTAGTTTAGATTATGTTTGATGTTAAGGAAAACTATTAAGATATTTAGTGCATAAAAACTCATAAAAAGAATGAAATTTGCCATAAACAGAATACTGCAGAAACACTGACGAGAGTTTGAAAATTTACTAAAAATCATAGAAATTGAATTTGGTGATGAACTCCATATCAAATTTAATCTTATTATGTCTAGTTTCACATAAAACAAATGAAACAAGTAAAGGAATTATATGTTAGAAGATATTTGAATTTTAGTGAAACAGAGTCATAGCAGTTTTTGAATCCCCTGTTCCAACTTTAGAAATTCACCATAAATTGTAAAGATATAATTAGGTGGTGTATTTTATATCCTAAGAATCCTTATTTAGTCTAGTTTTATTAGAAACAAATCTCATAGTCATATGAATTTTGTACAGAGGGAAATGTGGTTCGTAGTAAACAGAGGTCAGACCAGTCGAGTCCTGAAATAGGGGTAACTTTAACTAATAAACTGTACAATTTGGCCCAACCAAAAATTCTATAAAAAAATTATTAGATAGGTATATGAGTCTAGATTCAGGGAAAATTTACGGATCTTAATTTCGAGTTTCGTAACTCGAGATATGATTTTTCTTGTGACTGTGATGCAAGTAGCTTAAAAGCTATGAATGTAGAAACAATAATCCAAAGTTCTAAAAATGTTAAACTAAGCTTAGTAACACCTCATACTCGACTCCGGCGACGGTCTCGAGCGTGGGGACAACGGGATCTAAGTGTAGTCGCAAACTTCGGCAAAGGTAGGATTGCTAGTGCCTAAGGTGTTATGGCCAAATAAGGTAAGGAGTTATTATGTAGTTCGTTTCGGTAGTAGATTAACGTGGTAGTAATATAATTGTAGGTAGTTCGAGCATGGATCTCGTCAACGAATCGTCATAAAACAGGTGTGTAACTGACACCCTTTCTTAGTCTAGATCGGCAAAAGCTGAAAAGCCAAAATGCTGAAAACCGGTATTTTGTAGATTTGTGAATGTGCGAATGCTCGTGTGGTAAATCGATTAATGTTTTTGGTAAGCTGCAATGTTTGGACTGCAAAGTGCATGATTTCTGTGCCCTCGATATTTTTGGGCTTAATGGGCCAAAATTAGAATAATGGGCCAACGGGCCCAATTCGGTAAGAACCCTCGGTAAGTGATTCTGTTAGTACGTGAAAGGTAAGAATATGCATGAAAAACCCTAAAATAGATAAATTACTAAAATACCTTTAAAAAGTGGAAAATTTATAGTTTTACCCCTAGGAGATAAACTATCGAAATACCTCTAGGAGTAAATTGACCTAAATGCGTGTTGGACTGTTGTTATTTACTGCATGCCATGTTGTTATTATCTGATGCATGGGACTGGGATATTGATGGAGGAAGTACTGAAAGTGGCTTGTCCACGTACTGGAGGCTTTGCCTAATTTACTGTTAACTGAGCAGCAAGGCTGCAACTGTGGAGTGTAGGGCTAGGTGGGTTGAGCTATTCCTCACATGAAGTGTAGGGCTGGTACGGGTGGAGTGTAGCGGTTGGTAGGTTGAGTAGACTCCCAAATGGGCTTGCATATGTTTATTGATGTTGCATGTATTTGAAATGGGCCTATGGGCCATACTGTTATCTGAATAAGGGGCTAAGGCCCAGTTTAATGTAATCTGAAAAGGGATCTGGCCCAGTATCACTGTTATCTGAATGGGCTTAGGCCCGATGGGCTTGAGCTGACCTGGGCTTTGAATGGGTTTTCCTTACACACTGAGTTTCCAAACTCACCCCTTCTTTAACCTTGCAGGTGGGCCTTGATGTGGGTGTCTTGGAGCCAGAGGGGATTCAGAGTGGCCATGGTGAACGCTTTTGGGTTTGAAAAGAGACTGGTTTCCTTAAGTTATCTTTATTTACTATTTAATTTTTGGGTTGTAATAAGGCCATTTTAATTTTATTTTCTTCTTTGATTTTCTGGGATTATATTATTTTTAATAACTTTATTATGGTGGATAATAATTCAAATGGGCTAGACTTAGGGCGCAATTTCAAAACGATACTTGTTTTTAAAATAACACGACGTCACGAATATTCGATTTATCAAAGATAACCACTCAAAGAAGTTTCAATCCGTTATAACCAAGTGTGGCAATGGATGTGGGCATGTCTAGGATTGGATCCAATCGAAGAGTTTGGTACTTAAGCAGCCTTCATGGCTCACCTCCTCTGTTATGGATACCTACCTGGTGCCCAGCTTTCATTCACTTGGTTAGCTTAACAAAAGTCGGCTTTTAAAATACTAAAAAGGGAACATGGGTTTTTTTAATTTCAATGTGGCATGTCGAATTCGGCCATAACGTCTGGGCCGAGTTTGGGGTACTACATTTAGTGGTATCAGAGCGCAGTTGCAATAACTCGTCTGTGGATCGGGTCCAAAAAGTGTTTTCAAAACTTTATGCCAAAAAGGGTATTTTCGGAAAAACTTGACTTTTGAAAATAAAATTTCTGTTTAAAAGGGGATAATCTTCGAACTTGTTTTTTTTTTCAAATGTTTGAAAAATGGATTTCAAAAATCCTAAATCTTTTGAGTTTATCTGAAACCTGATGAGGTGGCACACTGAATCCCCGGCACCAAGGCTGTAAGTACCTTTCTGTTTTACATACTGAACTGTATTGTAGTTAGTACTAAGCCTTAGCGATAGTACTATAGATACTGTAACATAAAGGCTACAAAACTGAGACTGTAGGGTAAACTAAGCCCTAGGAAACTAAGTCAGTAGCTAAACTGTGGTTACGAGAGAACAACTCTGAAACCTTATCTGTTCATAAGATATTCTGTAATAAACAGTGGAAACAGTAAACTAACTGTATAAAATTTGTAATCAGATAAATCGATATGAGTACGAGAGCTACTCGGGGAAGAGGCCGTGGTCGAGGCCGAGGTAGTACTCAAGCTGGATCTTCGTCTTCTGAGCACATACCCGCTGGGGTAGCACGACCACCACCAGTGGATGAGAATGGGTCGTATGATCGGGCCGCGGGGGATGACGCTCTGTCCCAGGCCATGCTAAGAGTTTTGGAAAGGGTGGCCGGAGCTAATATCGGGCCCATGAATAGGGGGTCCATTTCTGAGCGACTCCGAGCCAACGGAGCGGAAGTTTTTAGGGGTGTATCTGGAGTAGCTCCAAATGTGGCTGAGTACTGGCTGGAAGCCACGGAGCGAATTATGAAGGATCTGGACTGCTCAGTGGAACAAAAGTTAAAAGGGGCAGTGTCCTTACTGCGGGATGAGGCATATCAGTGTGGATCACTGTGAGAGAGGGTACCCCAGCTGAGAGGGTAACTTGGGAGTTGTTTAAGTAGTCCTTCAAGGTGAAGTATGTCGGAGCTAGCTATGTGGATGCGCGAAGGAAGGAATTCCTGAACCTGACCCAGTGTGGTAAAACCGTTGCTGAATATGAGGCAGAGTTTCTGCGATTGAGCCGGTATGCTAGTGGAATTGTCTCTACCGAATATGAACGCAGTGTTCGCTTTGAGGATGGCCTCAGGGATGAGCTAAGGGTGCTCATAGCTCCGCAGAGAGAGCGCGATTTTGCTGCATTGGTAGAAAAGGCTAAGATAGCCGAAGAGGTGAAGCAAGTCGAACGACAGAACAGCGACAGGGATCGAAACTGGTTCAGGAGAGATACTGGATCGGCTGGTGCTGCAAACAGGATTGTTAAGAGAGCTAGGATGGAGGAACCAGTTCGAGCGGTTTCGGTGAACACTGTTAGTGTAACAGCCTAATTTTCAGTGGTGTCGGAACAGTGATTCGAGATCACTAAATCTGACAAATGAGTAGGAAATATTAATAATTTAGTGAGTATAAGTTAAATGTGAAGTTAGGAAAATTTTTGAAATAGTGAAATGTACAAAATATATATATATTAAAATAATTAGAATTGAAAACTAGGTATCGAGATCTCGGGAATTTTAAATCGAGCCATAAATATTTTTATAAATATTTATGAAGTGTTAATAAGTTAGTATTAAAGTTTCGTCAAGAAATTTTAAAGTACTGATAGCTAATTGAACAAAAAGGACTAAATTATATCAAATGTAAAATTGTGGAAAATGATTAAATAGCTTAAATGATAAAAGAAAGAGGGTTTTAAAAGACAAATAGACCCAAGGTCTATTTGGGCTGGACGGCAAGAGCATGAAATCACCAAGAAAATAAGGGCAAAATTAGAAAATTGCAAAATTTACTTAATAAAGCTAGGACTAAAGTGGAATTATCTAGATTTCTCTTTATTTTTCTGCATTCTCATCAGCAAAAACACCATGGAAGAGTTCCCTTAAGCTGGTTTTTCATATTTTTACTGCAAGTAAGTTCAATTCTTGACTAATTCTTGAAATTTTTGTGTTTTTGTGACTTTTACAACTAGGTCCATTTGTTGAATTCATTAGTTCTTGATTCTATGAAAGAAATTGAAAGTTTCTATGAATATGTGCTAGAAGTATATGATGATTTGACATAGAATTAGAGCTTTAAATTGTTTATATGCTGATTTTATTGAAAGAATTGAATAGAAAGTGAATGTTTGGGACCTCAATTGTAAAAGAGTTTGAAGTTAGAGTTTTATGTGGAAATTTTGAATTTCAATAGTTATGAAATAACTTATAATGTCTAGAAAAAGTATTAATTGAGAAAATTTTCTTAATTGATGGGTTAATTGAGCAATGACTGAATTGTATGAATTGTGAAACTTGGGGTAAAATGGAAATCAACATTTTGCACTAAAACTGTTTTGGACAGCAGCAGTAGTTTAACTTTTAAAAATCACCAAAAATTGTATAAACCGAATTAGAGGATGAATAAAATATAAAATTAAAGCTTATTGAGTCTAGTTTCTTATAAAATAAATTATGTAAGCAATGGAAATGTAAATCATGAGATAAAATAACTTTTGTGAGACAAGGTCAGAATGATTTCAGGTTCCCATGTTCTGACTTTGGAAAATCATAAAAAATTGGAGAAAAATAATTAAGGGATTAAAATTATATGTTTAAAATCCTTAAAGAGTATATTTTCAATAGAAATAAGCGGGAACATCATCCGAATCTCGTACTATGAGATAATAAATTCTTAGTGAAGAAGGGTCGGAATTGTCAGACAGCAGAACAGGGGAAACTTTAAAGAATAAACTGTACTTATTGGCTAAACCAAAAATTCTAAAAATTTTATGGTAATAAGATAAGTAAGTCTAGTTTCAGGGAAAATTAGCGGATCTTAATTTCGATTTCTTTAGCTTAAGATATAAATAATTTAGTGACTATGATGCAAATGGACAGTTTTGAATATACATAAGTAAATAGTGAAATTATTGATAATGTTACTTGTTGCATGTTATATAAATGAAGGATGTGGAATGGAGAGGAGGAGGAGGAAAATATGTATGAATATTCAGCTAGCATGGCTAATTTGTATGTTTTAGGCTCATGGACTAAATTGAATAAAAGTAAAATTTTATGGGCAATTTTGTAAAAAAATGTTAGAAATGACCAATTTGCATGAAATGGATTATTTTATTATTTAAATTACAAAATTGAAAGAAATTATTAATTTAGCTCAAGATCAGGGAAAAACATGTTTTAAGGATTAAATTGAAAAGTGTTGAAATTATGGAAAATTCTGACATTTTATAGAATTCATAGGTTGTTATCAATTTGTGTGAGAATAATGGCTGGAAATAAGGATTAAGTTGCAATTATTTTATTTTATTTTAACCTAAGGATGAAATCGTCATTAATTAAAAGTTTAGGGGTAAAATGATAATTTTGTTTAGAGCATTAGTTGAATGTATTATAACATGAAATAAATGAAAACGACGATCAAATTTCTTTATAAAGATCCGGATGACTTGAATACGAGACTTGAACGTGGAAAAGAAAAGATATCGGATTAATGAAATATCTGATAAATGAATCGGTAACTCCGGTAATGCTCTGTAACTCTATTCCGGTAACAGATTTGGGTTAGGGGCGTTACATTTCTTGGTATCAGAGCCAAGGTTTAGTCGGTTCTCGAACCGAACGTAACATATGTGAAGTCTAAAAATACATGCCATTATATAACTTGTGATAAGATAATTTAATATCTTCCAGCTCTAATGAGATTTATTTTACTTAAAGAGAGAGATACTTCCCCAACCGAGCTAATTACGATAATGTTGAAAGCGATACTCAAATATGTGAGCAAAAGTAGATTATGTTATATTTAAATTTATGTGTATAGTAAGTAAAATTTTAAGGTAAGTATCAATATTGAATTAAATTTGTATGGATATATGTGATTGATGTGGAAATAGAATTTTGGATATATGTTATATTTGAAAATTTTATTGATTGGGAATGTGATGAAATTGATATGAATATGTGATTAATTGAAATGTGTATTGATTGGAAACTGAAAAGTGAATTGAATACCCTATTAACTGTACTGGACTGAGTCGGATATAGTTGGCATGCCATAGGATTTTGAGAAGGGATTTGGAGATGAGATTTGGATATGCTGATGTTTATATCCTTCGGATTTATCCGAAGAGGCACTTTGTGCTATTCTGGCGTGTTTTGGATGGATTATATTATTCTGGTGTGTTTGGGAGGATTATATAATACTGGTGTGTTTTGGAGGATTATACTGGTGTGTTTTGGTTGGACATTTTGGTGTGTTTGGATGGAATCCGTGTATCCGCCAAAGTCCGAGTCTTGTTAATAGGGGTAAATATGAATATTAAGTGAAATTGAAATGAGAATTGAATTTCCTATTAACTTGTCGGACTAGTCGGATATAATTGGCATGCCATAGGAACTGGAAGTGTACGGGATTTGTCGGCTTTACTGATCAGGCACTTTATGTGTCGTATTTCAGGCACCTTGTGTGTCGCAGCAGGCACCTCGTGTGTCGTTTCAGGCACTTATGTGTCGTATTCTGATCAAGTACTATGTACCATTTTAGGCACAATGTGCCTTACTGGTGTGTTTGGTTGGATCCGTGTATCCGTCTGAGTCCGAGTTATCTTAAATGAAATGAGAAAATCGAATGAATTTGATTGGTTAAACTATTGAAAGTGTGAAAAAGTGGAATTGTGAAAAGAAATGTGAATTGTGAATTGAAATAGAGATATGAGATTGAAAGCTTAAACCAAAGGTTCATGAATTGATTAAAGATAATATAGATGATATATGATGCCATTTGATGAAAGACTATTGCCGAGATATGAAATTAAAGCATAATTAACACATATGACTTATATTTTTACATGTTTGATGTCTATTATTTATTATAGTATTTATAATTTGAATTATTGTAATACCACTGAGTGCAAACATACTCAATGTACGATTGTATTACTATAATTCAAATTATTTATTATTAAACGTTAAATTTAAATTATGTATATGGTAAGAGAAGTATGAGTTAGTGATATTGAGATATTTGAAATGTGTTTATGATGAGAAGGAACTTAGAAATGTAAGAATAGAAGTTCATGATATGTATGTGACAATGTACGAAATGATATAATCAAAAGTTGAGAAATGATGAAACGTGAATGAAATGAAAGTTTATATTGTGATAAACTTATCTATGTTTGTGTGGCATTCATATGATATTATGTGTCTGACTTGTTTGGTTAAGTAAATGCTATGAGTAAATTTACTCAAAATTCATGGAATGTATGTTTAAGTACACTAGTTTGAAATGGATAATTGAAAAGTTCTTGTAACATAATCATGTATGTCAATTTGTTTGAAGTGAATTATGTAATTGTGATGATATGATGTTGATGATAAACGCTAAGTTATTCGTGTGTATTTATGAGAACTCAGTTAGAGACTTTACGACCTCACCCTCTTACCAATGTAGTATTTTATAATGAAAATTTATAAAAAAAATAAAAAATAAAAAAAATGATAATTGAGTAGTAAAGATGTCTATGTGTGATAGTTACAGTTGAAACGAATATGATCATCTTTTCTGGGTATTCTATATATTCTTTTATCCTCAGAGATATGTGTGTGGTTGTTCAGTCTCTGGTGGAGTTCTGATGTTTTGAGAATGCTTGTTAATTATGATGTTAGATGAAAGCCCTATTGGTCTGGTCGGTTTATGATCGTCATTTCTTCATCTTCTTGGAATTCTATTTTAATATGTTGGACATGAAGTTAATGGTAAAAATTTATGTGAGACTATTCTTATGTTTCTACTGATTATGATTTTGTTTTATACATGCGGGAAATATATTATCTCTGTTATGATGGAAGTCCAGAGTCGGCAAGCAGTGTTTTTCTTCTGGCTTTCTTTGAGAAATTATCAAGATTTTTATTATCTTCTTGTGAGTTAGATGTACTACTGATTGCACGAGCGTTACATAATATCTTTGAGTTCATGTTCAGATGTCTATTTGTTAGCAAGTAAGGCTAACATTAAGAACATTTAGGATTATTGCAGTCAATGATAATACTACTGTGTTATGAGATAGAATGACTATAGATTTCGAATTGGGATTGTCATTAACATCGGAAAGGAAAATGTTATTTAGTTTATGGTTATTCATTTGACAAAGAAAGATCTGTATGATCATTTCAGTAGGTACAGAGTTTTCATTTGACAGATCAGCTGAGTATATGTATCCCTGATAGGGTAATTTAGAATTTTGACAGTATGTTCCAACATTGTGTTCTAGAGTTCAAAGGTGAATGGAAAAACATATTCGAGGTTAAATCAAATTGCGATTCTGAGAAGTTAGTAAATGTGTTTTATGAGTGTTGAAAGTAACTTCTTCTGGCAAGATTTTCGGGGACGAAAATCCCTAAAGGGGGGAGTTGTAACAGCCTAATTTTCAATGGTGTCGGAACAATGATTCGAGATCACTAAATCCGACAAATCAGTAGGAAATATTAATAATTTAGTGAGTATAAGTTAAATGTGAAGTTAGGAAAATTTTTGAAATAGTGAAATGTACAAAATATATATATATTAAAATAATTAGAATTGAAAACTAGGTATCGAGATCTCGAGAATTTTAAATCGAGCCATAAATATTTTTATAAAATTTATGAAGTGTTAATAAGCTATTATTAAAGTTTCGTCAAGAAATTTTAAAGTACTGATAGCTAATTGAACAAAAAGGACTAAATTGTATCAAATGTAAAATTGTGGGAAATGATTAAATAGCTTAAATGATAAAAGAAAGAGGGTTTAAAAGGTAAATAGTCTATTTGGGCTGGACGGCAAGAGCATGGAATCACCAAGAAAATAAGGGCAAATTTGGAAAATTGGAAAATTTACTTAATAAAGCTAGGACTAAAGTGGAATTATCTAGATTTCTCTTTATTTTTCTGCATTCTCATCAGCAAGAACACCATGGAAGAGTTCCCTTAAGCTGGTTTTTCATATTTTTACTGCAAGTAAGTTCAATTCTTGACTAATTCTTGAAATTTTTGTGTTTTTGTGACTTTTACAACTAGGTCCATTTGTTGAATTCATTAGTTCTTGATTCTATGAAAGAAATTGAAAGTTTCTATAAATATGTGCTGGAAGTATATGATGATTTGACGTAGAATTAGAGCTTTAAATTGTTTATATGCTGATTTTATTGAAAGAATTGAATAGAAAGTGAATGTTTGGGACCTCAATTGTAAAAGAGTTTGAAGTTAGAGTTTTATGTGGAAATTTTGAATTTCAATAGTTATGAAATAACTTATAATGTCTAGAAAAAGTATTAATTGAGAAAATTTTCTTAATTGAGGGGTTAATTGAGCAAGGACTGAATTGTATGAATTGTGAAACTTGGGGTAAAATGGAAATCAACATTTTGCACTAAAACTGTTTTGGACAGCAGCAGTAGTTTAACTTTTAAAAATCACCAAAAATTGTATAAGTCGAATTAGAGGATGAATAAAATATTAAATTAAAACTTATTGAGTCTAGTTTCTTATAAAATAAATTATGTAAGCAATGGAAATGTAAATCATGAGATAAAATAACTTTTGTGAGACAAGGTCAGAATGATTTCGGGTTCCCCTGTTCTGACTTTGGAAAATAATAAAAAATTGGAGAAAAATAATTAAGGGATTAAACTTATATATTTAAAATCCTTAAAGAGTATATTTTCAATAGAAATAAGCGGGAACATCATCCGAATCTCGTACTATGAGATAATTAATTCTTAGTGAAGAAGGGTCGGAACTGTCAGACAGCAGAACAGGGGAAACTTTAAAGAATAAACTGTACTTATCGGCTAAACCAAAAATTCTGAAAATTTTATGGTAATAAGATAAGTAAGTCTAGTTTCAGGGAAATTTAGCGGATCTTAATTTCGAATTCTTTAGCTTAAGATATAAATAATTTAGTGACTATGATGCAAATGGACAGTTTTGAATATACATAAGTAAATAGTGAAATTATTGATAATGTTACTTGTTGCATGTTATATAAATGAAGGATGTGGAATGGAGAGGAGGAGGAAGAAAATATGTATGAATATTCAGCTAGCATGGCTAATTTGTATGTTTTGGGCTCATAGACTAAATTGAATAAAAGTAAAATTTTATGGGCAATTTTGTAAAAAAAATGTTAGAAATGACCAATTTGCATGAAATGGATTATTTTATTATTTAAATTACAAAATTGAATGAAATTATTAATTTAGCTCAAGATCAGGGAAAAACATGTTTTAAGGATTAAATTGAAAAGTGTTGAAATTATGGAAAATTCTGACATTTTATAGAATTCATAGGTTGTTATCAATTTGTGTGAGAATAACGGCTGGAAATAAGGATTAAGTTGCAATTATTTTATTTTATTTTAACCTAAGGATGAAATCGTCATTAATTAAAAGTTTAGGGGTAAAATGATAATTTTGTTTAGAGCATTAGTTGAATGTATTATAACATGAAATAAATGAAAACGATGATCAAATTTCTTTATATAGATCCTGATGACTTGAATACGAGACTTAAACGTGGAAAAGAAAAGATATCGGATTAATGAAATATCTGATAAATGAATCGGTAACTCCGGTAATGCTCCGTAACTCTATTCTAGTGACGGATTTAGGTTAGGGGCGTTACAGTTAGATCACAAGTTTGTGGAGATTGTGGTAGAATGCATCTGGGGGAATGTTGGAAACGTTTTAGGGCTTGTCTTCATTGTGGATCAAAGGAACATAAGGTCAGGGATTGTCCTAGGAGGCCAGCTCAGGCTCAAGTGGTTTAACAAAGGGCTGTGCAACCTGTCCAACCTGCGCGAGGTGGACCGCCGCCGCCGAGAGGTCGTGGCTAAGGTCGCGGTGGTAATGGCCATGGACGTGGGGCACCTTGCAGGGGTGCTGCTAACATTGAGGCTCGTCAGTCAGCTTTGGTATATGCTGCTCGTCGCCGCGAGGAGGGTGACGCACCTGATGTCATATATAGCATGTGATATTTCTGGGGCATTGGGTGTTCACTTTGAGGAGATTGTGTGTGGGGTAACTGTGATAAGTCCGTTAGGTCACTCAGTTAAAGTAGAGAAACTCTTTAGGGAGGTGCCTTTAGAGACTCAAGGTAGGATTTCTATGGAGACTTAATGGAGTTACCGTTCGGAGAATTCGATTTGATCTTAGGGATGGATTGGTTGACCAAACATAGGGCAACGCTGGATTGTGCAGCTAAGAGGATGGTGTTAAGGACTATTGAGGATGAGGAGGTAATTATTATTGGGGAACGAAGAGATTACTTGTCCAATGTGGTATCGGCTTTAAGGGCTGAGAAACTGATGCTTAAAGGATGCGAGACGTACTTGGCTTTTATAAATCAAGTTGAAACTGGGGATCTGACTGTGGATACCGTCAGGACTGTTAGGGAATTCCGAGATCTTTTTCCGGAGGAGCTTCCTGGATTGCCTCCGAATCGGGAAGTGGAGTTTGGAATCGATTTGTTGCCTGGAACAGCTCCAGTATCCATTGCACCCTATAGAATAGCACCGAAGGAGTTAGTGGAACTGAAAGCTCAAATCCAAGAGTTGTTAGATAAGGGCTTCATCAGACCTAGTGTGTCTCCATGGAGAGCACCGGTCCTGTTTGTGAAGAAAAAGGACGGGACAATGCGCATGTGTATCGATTATCGCCAGTTGAACAAACTGACCCACTGCCAAGGATTGATGATTTATTTGACCAACTTAGAGGAGCTTCGGTATTTTCCAAGATTGACCTTCGATCTGGATACCATCAGTTAAGGGTAAAGGAAGGGGATATTCATAAGACAGCATTCAGGACTCGATATGGTTATTACGAGTTCCTGGTTATGCTGTTTGGGTTGACGAACGCACCTGTCGTTTTCATGGATCTGATGAATCGAGTGTTCCAACCTTACTTGGATCGATTCGTGGTAGTTTTCATCGATTATATTCTAGTATACTCGAAAATCAAGGAGAAACATGAGGAGCATTTACGTATTGTGCTGCAAGTGCTAAGAGAGAAGCAACTGTATGCAAAGTTTAGTAAGTGCGAATTTTGGTTGCGAGAAGTGGCTTTTCTAGGTCATGTGGTTTCTGCTGAAGGAATTAGAGTAGATCCTCGAAAATTTGAGGCAGTTCTGGGATGGAAGCCACCAAAATCAGTATCGGAAATTCAGAGTTTTCTGGGTTTGGTAGGCTATTACCGAAGGTTCGTAGAAATATTTTCTCTGATTACTGCACCATTGACGAAACTGTTAAGGAAAGGGGTAGCATTTGTCTGGACTGAGAATCAGCAAAAAGCTTTTGACCATTTGAAAAATGTATTGACTGAAGCACCAGTGTTGATTCAACCGGAGTCTGGGAAGGACTTCACTGTGTACAGCGATGCGTCGCATGTGGGGTTAGGATGTGTATTGATGCCAGCGGGTAAGGTGGTCGTTTATGCTTCGCGACAACTTAAGCCTCATGAAGCAAACTACCCTACGCACGATTTAGAGCTAGCAGCAGTGATCTTCGCGTTGAAAATCTAGAGACATTACTTATATGGAGAAAAGTGTATCATATACACAGACCATAAGAGACTAAAGTATCTGTTAACTCAGAAGGAGTTAAATCTTAGGCAACGAAGATGGGTAGAGTTGCTCAAGGATTACGACTATTCGACTGAGTACCACCCAGGTAAGGCTAACGTGGTGGCTGATGCATTGAGTCGAAGGGTTGTTTCTGATTTGAGAGCCTCATTTGCACGTTTGAGTCTGTTTGACAATGGAAGTCTGTTAGCAGAATTGCAAGTGAGGCCTACTTGGACTGAGCAGATTAAAGAAAAACAGTTGAAGGATGATTTGTTGGTTCTTCGGTTTCAGCAAGTTGAAAAGGGTGAGAATGAGGATTTTAGACTGAATACTGAATGAGTTTTATGCTTCCGAGGAAGAATTTGTGTTCCGAAGGACTCTGACTTGAAACAGTCAATATTGAAGGAAGCTCATGGGGGACTTTGTACCATGCATCCTGGAGGGAATAAGTTGTATCACGACTTGCGAGAGCTGTACTGGTGGCCTGGGCTTAAATGAGAAGTAACGAAATTCGTGGGGAAATGTCTGACATGCCAGCTAGTGAAAGCTGGGCATCAATTTCCTTCTGGATTACTGCAACCGGTGAAAATTCCATTGTGGAAGTGGGAGAGGGTCACTATAGACTTTGTGAGTGGGCTACCTTTGACACCCACCAAGAAAGATTCTGTGTGGGTAGTGGTGGATAGGTTAACAAAATCTGCCCATTTCATACCAGTTCGTACTGATTACTCCCTGCAAAAGTTGGCTAGGTTGTATGTGGCAGAGATAGTGCGACTACATGGTGTGCCAATGTCGATTATTTTCGACTGAGACCCTAGGTTTACATCTCGGTTCTGAAAGAAGTTGCAGGAGGCATTGGGTACACACTTGAATTTCAGTACTGCCTTTCACCCACTGACAGATGGACAGTCGGAGAGGGTTATTCAGATTTTGGAGGATATGTTAAGGGGTTGTATCATCGATTTTCGTGGGAGTTGGGAGGACTACTTGCCATTGGCGGAGTTTGCATACAATAACAGCTACCAAGAAAGTATTCAGATGGCTCCATATGAGGCACTTTATGGGCGGAGATGTCGTACGCCTACGTGTTGGACAGAGTTGGGAGAACGACATGTGCTTGGACCGGAGTTGGTGGCAGATACCGAGAGTAAGGTTAAGTTGATAAGAGATCGATTAAAGGAGGCATCTGATAGACAGAAGTCGTATGCAGATCTAAAGCGCAAAGAGATAGAGTTCGCTGTTGGGGATATGGTTTTCTTGAAGGTTTCACCTTGGAAGAAGTTCTTGAGATTCGGCATGAAGGGCAAATTGAGTCCACGGTTTATAGGGCCTTATCGGGTTCTTAAGCAGGTAGGGCCAGTAGCGTATCAGTTAGAGTTACCATAGAGTTGGACAGAATCCATGACGTCTTTCATGTGTCTATGTTAAGACGATATCGATCGGATCCCTCACATGTTGTGCCAGTGGAGGAGATTGAAGTAAAGACTGATTTGACCTTTGAGGAGGAGCCTCTGCAGATATTGGCGCGAGATGTTAAGGTTCTCAGAAGGAAATCTGTTCCGTTAGTAAAAGTGCTTTGGCGTAATCATGGAGGGGAAGAAGCTACTTGGGAGTCAGAATAGACTATGCGTCAACAATACCCTCAACTATTTAGATCAGGTAAATTTTGAGGGTGAAATTTCTTTTAGGGGGGTAGAGTTGTAACGCCCCAATTTTCGGGAATTCTATAAGTGTTGGAAAATTTTAAATTTTGGTGTTCTGTCTGCTTGGCGTAGATTTAATCAGGTTAGTGGGTCTCTAGAAGGCCCAAGTTTAAGTTAAAATCCGATCATTTTAGTTAATTTTAATTCTATAGAAGAAGGGGTTCTGGTTAGCTGGGCTTTAAGGTATTAACTGGGTAAAATAAAACACTAGGAAGTCCGTGGTAAGTTGGCTTGTGGCGTCACTTGGGGGCTTGAGAGGTGGCGTGTGGATGACCAAGGAGAGCAAAGGTTCGAGTCGCAAGGTAAGCAAATTGGTGATATTAATTTTTATGTACAGAAAAGGTAAGCAGTGGAACTAAAGTGAAAGACTGTCAGGAGAAGATATAGGAGTTGATAAGGGAGAGGATTTAGGAGCTGATAAGGGAAAGGATTTAGGACCTGATAAAGGAGAAGATTTAGGAGCTGATCAAGGAGCAGGAGTTGGTCGGCCAAGGGCCTCTAGCATGGGAAAATTCGGCTAGGTTAAGTGCCAGTATAAATTCGGCATGAGGGGGAAAGTTGTGCTGTTTGTTGACAATTCTCCTCTTCTTTCTTTTCTCCTTTTCTCTTCAAATTTTTCTTTTTCTTCTTTTCCTCCATAGCCGAATCTCTCTAACCACTTGTGCATCTCCATCTTTTCTTCAAACGTTTCTAAAACCTTCATAGCCATTGCCATAAAAAAGCCAAAATCCCGAAAACTATACTTTTTTCTGTGCCGATTTCTCCTAGCCAATTTTATTATCTTTTCCATCATTCTTGGTCGATTCTCTAGTTCTCTAAACCTCAAGGTTCTGTCGACAGGACCATAGCAAAACCCTCCTACTTCATCTTTCTTTACACAGCTTCAACAAAAGCCGAAAACTCCACTTTCTTAGGGACTTGGCCGAATAGTGAGATCACTGAAGGCTCAAATTTTGTTATCTTTTGAGGGCTTAGATCGGCATCAGAATTGAGTAGAAATTAATTGGGATCATTGACCGAAGGAACCGGGGGTAAGTCTTTTCAATCTAGTCTTTATTTCGTATTTTAGAAAAACTGAAACCCCTAAAGGTTAGGGAGGCTGTCGACTTGGACTTGTAGCCCTAAGGGGTTGTGATAACTGTTTTGTCTTGATAATAATATGATCTAGAGGCTGCTGATCAAGGGCTTGGACAAGTGGAGCAACGGGATCTAAGTCTAGTCGCAAACTTCGGCAAAGGTAGGATTGCTAGTGCCTAAGGTGTTATGGCCGAATAAGGTAAGGAGTTATTATGTAGTTCGTTTCGGTAGTAGATTAACGTGGTAGTAATATAATTGTAGGTAGTTCGAGCGTGGATCTCGTCAACGAATCGTCATAAAACAGGTGTGTAACTGACACCCTTTCTTATTCTAGATCGGCAAAAGCAGAAAAGCCAAAATGCTGAAAACTGGTATTTTGTAGATTTGCGAGTGTGCGATTGCTCGTGTGGTAAATCGATTAATGTTTTTGGTAAGCTACAATGTTTGGACTGCAAAGTGCATGATTTCTGTGCCCTCGATATTTTTGGGCTTAATGGGCCAAAATTGGAATAATGGGCCAACGGGCCTAATTCGGTAAGAACCCTCGGTAAGTGATTCTGTTAGTAAATGAAAGGTAGAAATACGCATGAAAAACCCTAAAATAGATAAATTACTGAAATACCTTTAAAAAGTAGAAGATTTATAGTTTTACCCCTAGGAGATAAAGTACCCAAATACCCCTAGGAGTAAATTGACCTAAATGCATGTTGGACTGTTGTTATTTACTGCATGCCATGTTGTTATTATCTGATGCATGGGACTGGGATATTGATGGAGGAAGTACTGAAAGTGGCTTGTCCACGTACTGGAGGCTTTGCCTAAATTTACTGTTAACTGAGCAGCAAGGCTGCAACTGTGGAGTGTAGGGCTAGGTGGGTTGAGCTATTCCTCACATGAAGTGTAGGGCTGGTACGGGTGGAGTGTAGCGGTTGGTAGGTTGAGTAGACTCCCCAAATGGGCTTGCATATGTTTATTGATGTTGCATGTATTTTGAAATGGGCCTATAGGCCATACTGTTATCTGAATAAGGGGCTAAGGCCCAGTTTAATGTAATCTGAAAAGGGATCTGGCCCAGTATCACTGTTATCTGAATGGGCTTAGGCCCGATGGGCTTGAGCTGACCTGGGCTTTGAATGGGTTTTCCTTACACACTGAGTTTCCAAACTCACCCCTTCTTTAACCTTGCAGGTGGGCCTTGTGTGGGTGTCTTGGAGCCGGAGCTGATTCAGAGTGGCCATGGTGAACGCTTTTGGGTTTGAAAAGAGACTGGTTTCCTTAAGTTATCTTTATTTACTATTTAATTTTTGGGTTGTAATAAGGCCATTTTAATTTTATTTTCTTCTTTGATTTTCTGGGATTATATTATTTTTAATAACTTTATTCTGGTGGATAATAATTCAAATGGGCTAGACTTAGGGCGCGATTTCAAAACGATACTTGTTTTTAAAATAACACGACGTCACGAATATTCGATTTATCAAAGATAACCACTGAAAGAAGTTTCAATCCGTTATAACCAAGTGTGGCAATGGATGTGGGCATGTCTAAGATTGGATCCAATCGAAGAGTTTGGTACTTAAGCAGCCTTCATGGCTCACCTCCTCTGTTATGGATACCTACTTGGTGCCCAGCTTTCATTCACTTGGTTAGCTTAACAAAAGTCGGCTTTTAAAATACTAAAAAGGGAACATGGGTTTTTTTAATTTCAATGTGGCATGTCGGATTCGGCCATAATGTCTGGGCCGGGTTTGGGGTGCTACACTATCGAACAGTAGTATAGTTATGGTGAGACCAGAAATATCGTATCTACGAGGACTAAAAGCACTAGTAATTACTATCTTTTTATTATCTAGCCTAAAAATTTAGGGAATGTTTTATCTAAGCCTAGTTATCTAATTAACTGAAGTAACGACAGAGATCAAACTTGAAAAATACTTTTGAAAAATCGATTGAGAAGACAATACCCAAGAAAGAATCCACCTAGACTTCACTTATTACCTTTGAATTAGACGATTTATTTACTTGACTTATTCTGTAGAAATCTCTTATTTATGTTAATATCCCTTTCGAGACTAAAAACAACTGACTCTAGGTTGATTAATCGAAATCTCTTTCTAATTAAAACTCCTATTGTCGCATTAACTCGATCTATGGATTTCCTTATTAGATTTGACTCTAATTCAGCATATTTATGTCGTCTTATCTCTAGGATTGCATGCAACTCCGCTTAATTATGAATGATCTACTCTTAAATAGAGACTTTTGCTCTACTGAATAAGCACATCAAAAACTTGAATTAATATCCTGTAATATTAAGCAAGAATTAAAACTCACAATTAAGAATAAGAACAAGTATTTTTCATATAAATCAAAGAGTAATAAAATTCGTCTTAGGTTTCATCTTTCTCAAGTATTTAGGGAGTTTAGTTCATAATAATAATGAAAAACATCTCAAGGTATAGAAAACAACAAAACATAAAGAAACCCAAAGAACTTCTAGGAAATTGGATGGAAATCTTCAGTCTTGATGTAGATCCTGTCTCCAGGTGATTCCGATGGCTGTCCTTGAGTATTTTCTGCCTTCAATTCTTCGTGTCCCCTTTAATCCTCTTCTAGGGTGTTTATATAGGCTTTAGAATGCTTCAAAACCCTCAAAAGTGCCCTTTTCCGAGTAGAACTAGACTTGGGCTCAACAGGGACATGGCCGTGTACCATACCCGTGTGAAGGTGCTCAGGCCGTGTGTAATTCTGACTTGGATTAATGTCGACACGGTCATGACACACGGGCATGCGGTCTACTCGTGTGTCACACACGGGCGTGTAGATTACCTGTGTGAAAGTGCCTAGGCCATGTGAAACACTGATTTAGGCCCAATTTGTCCATTTTTGGCCCGTTTCTTGCTGTTTTCGCCATCCTGAGCTCTCCTGAGTATAAAACATCAAATTAAAAGATTAGGAGCATCAAATTCAATGAAACCAAGGAAAAATCATTCATAAATATGCCAATCATGGGGTAAAAATATGTATATATTATGGTTTATCAGGTTAAAACTCACAATTAAGAATAAGAACAAGTATTTATCGTATAATTCAAATAGTAATAAGATTCGTCTTCGGTTTCATCTCCCTTAAGTATTTAGGGAGTTTAGTTCATAACAACGAAAAACATCTCAAAATTGGGAAAATAACAAAACATAAAGAAACCCAAAGAACTTCTAAGGAAATTGAGTGTAGATCTTTAATCTTGAAGTAGATCGTGCTTTCGACCTGATTTTGATGGCTGTCCTTTAGTATTTCCTGCCTTCTACTCTGCGTCCCCCCTTTGATCCTATTCTAGGGTGTTTATATAGACTTTGGAATGCCCAAAATAGCCCAAAATTAGCCTTTTCTGAATAGAATTAGACTTTGGCTCGACAGGGACACGACCGTGTGCCACGCTCGTGTGAAGGTGCTCAAGCCGTGTACCACGCCAGTGTGAAGGTGCTCAGGCCGTGTGCAATTCGACTTGGTTTAATGTTGACACGGCCATGACACATAGGCATGTGGCCTGCCTGTGTGTCACACACGGACGTGTGGATTACCCGTGTGGAATACTGAGATAAGCCTATTTTGTCCGTTTTTTGGCCCATTTCTTGCTCTTTTCACCTTCCTATGCTCACCTAAGTATAAAACAAGAATTTAAAGGATTAGGAGCATCAAATTCTCTAAAATTTATGATGAATCATCCAAAAATATGCCAAGCATAGGATAAAAATATGTATATATTATGGTTTATCAATTATATGGCTTAAAATGGTCGATGGATGTTTTTGAATGAATATGATTTGAATTGGTATGTTTAGGAAGTGTTTACAACTTGATTTATAAGTTCTTTATCCCAAGTCTCGAGACTTATAAAATTCCATGGCTAATTTTTGCTTCAGAGGGCTGTTGTCTCAAAACAGACAAACTTCAAACCTAAATTTCTACAATTCTTGGGCAATGTCTCGAGATATACATGCCTGCACCTAGAAATTTCCCTTGTTTTGATTAAGAAAGGTTCTGAATCAAACCAAAACGTAAGGGATGTTCGAAAATGACCCGAGAAGCCTAAATTGGGTTCAATAAGTATGAAATGAAGTGACAATAGTAACTTGGATAATTATGTCTCTCAGTGTCAAATGTGATACTCGTTACTTGGGTTATCAATTTAATCAGGGTAAGGGATGTTATAGTGAAGCTTGGTTGGGTAGGATATGATGATGAAGTAGCTCAAGAAATGAGGCTTCTAATAAACAACTCTTGACATTGTAACATGATGTATTATTGTGCACAAGAAGTTGCGTACATGTGTCATTTACAAGCACAATAAAGCATTTAGCTTTAACATTTGGTTGAACTCACAATGTTAGTCTCTTCCAAATCTCTTTCTTTCCGTTCATAACTTTATCATCTATCCCTAGTTGTTAAAATGAAGTGAAGGGCAATGGTTTCTTGGTAGAATGCATTAAAAAGTCATTACCCTGGCTTGATTTTTATTTCTTTATTCCTTCGGCTCATATCACATGACTCTGCATCCATAATGATTTTTAGAATGTAGTAATGGACATAAATTTGATGCATGAGATTCAAATGCTATTAGCATTTTTAAAACAAGAGAAAGACCGTGAAAAAGGATGAGTCTTTAAATAAAGCCATTTTTAAAAGCAACAAATATAGTAATTAATTATACATCAAAAGTAAATCTTAAAAAAGGAATTTAAAATGCCAAGCTATAGAAATATGTGTATTGTGAGAAAGAAAATATAAGGGTGTTAGATGAAAAACTAAACAAAGCAAATGAGCTTTTGACGTATGAAGTTTTCAAAAAAGAGAAAGGTTCATGGCATAAATCAGCTTTTTTGGCTTCTTTTCGTAAAAATTAACCGAAAAATCTTTTTTTTTTTGACATTATTCATGATCATCTTCCTTTTTAAGATAAAGAAACCACTTTTGTGGGGTGGTCCTTGGGGTTTTGCATTTTAGGTTTAAAGATAAATTAAATGATAATAATTAAAGAAGTCAGGTCTTTTGAATATACTATATATTTTTAAAGGAAATCGGTCAAATTAAAGAATAAAGAAAAGGGTGCTGGTTGGGATTTGTGGCTATTTAAAATAAATGGCGAGTTTGTATGTGAACGCGGAGTCACCAGTGAATCTGAATCGTAACACGGATTGGTTTATGTACCCTGGAGTGTGGACTATTTATATTCTAATCCTTTTCTTCGCTTGGCTCCTTGTTCAATCCATCTTCGGTTGTTCTCCTGGCATGGCTTGGACCATCATCAACCTCTCTCATTTCCTAGTACCATTCCTCTTTATTCTTTCTTTTTTTTATTCTCTTATTGTATTCAATTTTGAATTAGGTTTCTTTCTATGCCTATAAATACCCCCTCCCTCCTGTGTGTTAACTCATCCAGCTTTTGAATTTATTTATAGCGCATGACAAATCTGCTTAACTAGTATCTAAACCAAAATTATGAGATTGATCATATTTTCAGATCACATGCCATTTCTTTCATTGGAAGAAAGGAACCCCATTTGCTGAAGATCAAGGGGTGTACAATGGGTTGACTTGGTGGGAGCAGATAGACAATGGAAAACAACTTACACCCAATAGAAAATTTCTAACTGTTGTACCTGTTATATTGTAAGCATGTTTATATGATCATCACATTTTATCCAATTATTCTGTATTGTAAATTTGTATTTATGTGTATGGACATTGTTCTTTCTTTTCTTGACAGGTACTTGATAGCCTCACATACAACCGACTACCAACATCCTATGCTCTTTTTCAACACAATTGCAGTGGTTGTGCTTGTTGTTGCCAAGTTCCCCAACATGCATAAGGTTCGAATCTTTGGAATCAATTCAGAATATTGAGTGGGTTTCCTGTTAAGAACAGTTGGTTATGCTGGCTAGAGACAATCATCATTTTTTTCCCGTATGTTAAAATGGGTATATATTTGTAAAAAAAAAAACTTTTGAAGGTGTAACATTTTTTTCTAACAAGTTTCTTGACTTCATTTACAATCTCTCATAATCATAAATTCATGAAAGAAGATAATAAGTTGTATAACATTACCTTTGTACAGTTGAGAAGTGTAATGCATGTAAAGCATCTTAAGCTCTTATCTTCGCATCCCACATTTTTAAAATTCTTATTTTGTTGTTATTTCATAACTTTTGAATCTTTTATGGCATTTAATTAAAACATAGAGGAAAACTCGCAGAGCAACAGAGATTTGACTCTACCTGAGGCCATTTCCATCATACTTTATTTCTAAATTACCTTTTTAATGTTAAAGATATGTTTAAATCCTTTTTATTCACTCTCTTCCTTTTTCAGTGTTGTATTTTTTTCTTTTTAATTGATTGAAAGAGAAAATATATAGAAAACTACCTATGGCTCCTATTGTTATGCAACAATACATTAAAGGTTATTAAATTTATATAATTCCAAACACTGTAACACCCTGAATTGATGAACAAAGTACAAAGACGTCTGAAAACATGATAAAACTTAAAATACCAAAAAAAAGATACACAATCACACACAATAACAACAAGAAACAACAATAAAATATACTTGTTTTGTTTTGTTTTCAAGATGAGATTGAGTTGTGGGAGGTTTTTGTATACCAAATAGAGGGTAGCTCTTTGTCATATATTTCAAGAGGTTCTGCTATACGCTCGGAAAAAAAAAGACATACCAAAAATTTTAACATCATACTAAATCTATCAACAATATACCAATATCAAATTTTCTAACGTTTATAAAAAAATTGGCATAATTGCAAAAAAAACCCTCAACGTTTTGGGGCTTTTGATTTTATGCCATTGATTTTTTTTTTGATTGACACCCTCAACATTGCGATTTTTTAAGAAATCAGCCAAGTTTTAACAGTCAATGAGAGTTGATCGTTATTCAAACCGTAGGTCAACATAATAGCCCATGTGGCATGTCACATAAGCGCAAGACGTCATAGATAATATCATCTATTTAACAAAATTTTTTCTCTCATTTTCTCTCTTGCCAAACACCACTTTTTTTTCTTCAAAACACATGGTTGGCTCATTTCATCTACAAGAATTTCCATTACCATGATTATAATCATGTTTTTGTGTAATTTTTGTAAACCCACACCACACTTTCAGCTTAAAATCATTGTTTCCCCCCCCAATGTCGGTTACCATTTTTTTCTTTCATTTTCTCTCTTGCCAAACACTGTTTTTTTTCTTCTAAACATATGGTTAGCTCATTTCATCTACAAGAATTTCTATTACCATGATTATAATCATGCTTTTGTGTAATTTTTGTAAACCGACACTACACTTTCAACTTAAAATCATTGTTTTTTTCCCTCCACTGTCGGCTGCCATTTTTTCTCTCATTTTCTCTCTTTCCAAACACAATTTTTCTTCTTCAAAACATATGGTTGACTTATTTCATCTACAATAATTTCCATTACTGATAAACCATAATATATACATATTTTTATCCCATGCTTGGCATATTTTTGGATGATTTAGCATAAGATTTAGTGAATTTGATGCTCTTAATCCTTTAATTTCATGTTTTATACTCAGGAGAGCTTAGAATAGAAAAAATAGCATGAAATGGGCCAAAACCGAACAAATTGGGCCTAATTCAGTGTTTCACACGGCCTAGGCATTTTAACTCGAGTAAACCACACGCCCGTGTGTGACACACGGACAGGCCACACGCCCTTGTGTGACACACGGGTAGGCCACACGCCCGTGTGTCATGGCCGTGTCGACATTAAACTAAGTCAGAATTGCACACGGCCTGAGCACCTGCACACAGGCGTGGCACACGGCCATGTCCCTGTCGAGCCAAAGTCTAATTCTATTCAAAAAAAGGTAATTTTAGGCTATTTTAGGCATTCCAAAGTCTATATAAACACCCTAGAAGAGGATTAAAGGGGACACGCAGGGTAGAAGACAGAAAATACTCAAGGAAAGCCATCAGAATCAGCTCAGAAGCAAGATCTACTTCAAGACTGAAGATCTCCATTCAATTTCCTTAGAAGTTTTTTGGGTTCTTTATGTTTTGTTATTTTCCCAATCTTGAGATGTTTTCCATTATTATGAACTAAACTCTGTAAATACCTAAGGGAGATGAAACCTAGGACGGATCTTATTACCATTTGAATTATATGATAAATAATTGTTCTTATTCTTAATTGTGAGTTCTAATTCTTCCTTTAATATTCCAGGATATTAATTCAAGTTTTTGATGTGCTTATTCAGTGGAGAAAAAGTCCCTATTTAAGAGTAGATCATTTATAATTAAGTGGAGTTTTATGCAATCCTAGAGATAGGACGACATAAATTTTCCGGATTAGAGTCAAATCTAATAAGGGAATCCATAGATCGAGTTAATGTGATGATAGGGGTTTTAATTGGAAAGAGATTTCAATTAATCAACCTAGAGTCAGTTGTTTTTAGTCTCGAGAGAGATAATAACATGAACTAAGGATTTCTACGAATTAAGTCAAGTGAATAAATCGTCTAATTCAGAAGTAATAAGTGAAGTTTAGGTGGATTCTTCCTTTGGTATTGTCTTCTCCATCGGTTTTCTAAAAAGTACTTCCCAATTTTAATCTCTGTCGTAATCTTAGTTAATTAGATAATTAGTTTTAGTTTAAAAAAATCCTTTAATTCTTAAGTTAGATAATAAAAAGATAGTAATTACTAGTACTTTTAGTCCTCCTGGATACGATATTCCCGGTCTCACCATAACTATACTACTATTCGATAGGTGCGCTTGCCTTAGTCGAATTTTGTTAGTTAGTTTAACGACCATCAAGTTTTTGGCGCCGTTGTTTAGGACTAAGATATTAAGAACGCTTGATTTTTATTACTTTAGCAATTTTTACTTTTATTGCAATTTAATTTTTGCTTTTAGTTTAGTTTTTCTTTTCTAAATTTTTCTTTTTAATTGCTTCTGACAGGTGTCTCTAGTTTATGACTAAGAGGAACCCGTCAGGACCTTTGCTTTTTGACAGTGAGATTAAGAGCATAGCTCGTAAAAATTGAAGAGAAATAAGGCAAAGTCTACAATACATAGAGGAAGAGCGAGAGGACGATATCCATACTACAACCGAAAAGATGGCTGATAACCAGAATAAACCATTACCTCCTGTAGTTGCTGCAAATCCAGTAAATCAAGATCCTACTCCTCGTACTATGTATGATTATGCTAAGCCCAATTTAACAGGAACTGAATCGAGTATAGTTAGACCTGCTGTTGCTGTAAATAATTTTGAACTGAAATCTAACACGATTCAAATGATACAACAGTTTGTTCAGTTTGATGGTTTGCAGGACGAGGATCCAAACACTTATTTAGCAAATTTTTTGGAATTCTGCGACACTTTTAAGATCAATGGCGTTTCTGACAATGTCATTCGCCTGCGGTTGTTTCCCTTTTCATTGAGGAATAAGGCTAAACAGTGGTTGAACTCGCTACCACGAGGGTCAATCACCACGTGGGAAGAAATGACCGAAAAATTTTTACTTATATATATTTCACCGGCTAAAACGACTAAATTGAGGAATGATATCTCTTCTTTTGTGCAGATGGATCTAGAAACTTTTTATGAAGCATGGGAGAGATACAAGAATTTATTGAGAAGGTGCCCTCACCATAGGTTACCTCTATAATTGCAGGTTCAGACTTTTTACAACGGTGTGAACCCCTCAATAAGGCAACTGATCGATGCAGCCGTCGGTAGGACTTTAAACAATAAAACACCTGAAGAGGCTTACGAGTTTATTGAAAAGATGTCACTGAATAACTAACAGTGGCAAGTCATGAGAACGAAGCCGACAAAAGCAGCTGGTGTTTTCAACCTTGATGCGATCACTATGCTATCTAACCAGGTAAACTTCTAAATAAAAAGATTAATGGTTTGTATGGTTCTACTCAGGTACATCCAGTGATGAGGTGTGATTCAAATGGAGGAGGAGTACACAACACAGATTATCCATCGTTCAACCCTAGCACCGAGGAGGAACAAGTCCACTATATGGGTAATAATTCTAGACCTCAAAATAATCCGTATAGTAACACTTTTAATGTAGGTTGCAGGAACCATCCCAATTTCTGGTGGGGTGGTCAAGGAAATCAAAAACCACAACATCCTCTAGGTTTTCAACAACCACCGTATCAATAAGTGAAGAAACTGAACCTTGAAGAGATGCTCACAAAATTCATCTTAGTGTTAGAAACTCGTTTTCAGAATACTGAAACAGCGCTTAAGAATCAGCAAGCATTAATTCAATGGCTCGAAACTCAAATAGGACTGCTCGCTTAGTTGATTTCTGAACGACCACAAGGTAGCATGCCCAGTAACACAGAAACTAACCCAATGGAGCAACTCCATGCCATCACTGTACGCGACGAAGAAGGGTTAGTTGAATCTAAATTTAAAACTAGGCACGAAGCCGTGGTAAGTAATGGTAAGGATGAGATGAATCACGGTATACAGAAGCTGGTAAGCAAAGAATATAAACCTCGTGTGCCATATCCTAATGTAAAAAGGAAAGACCACACAGACGAACAATTCGGTAAATTCCTTAAACTACTTAAAAAATTACATATTAACTTACCGTTCATTGAAGTTCTTTCGCAGATGCCAAACGCAGTTAAATTTTTAAAAAAAACTTCTGATAAATAAACGAAAGTTAGATGAGTCATTGCATGTGGAGTTAAATGCAATCTACTCAGCTATTCTACAAAACAAGCTACCCAAAAAACTGAAAGATCTAGGGAGTTTTACAATTCCTTGTTTAATTGGTAGTTTGAATGTTAACAATGCTTTAGCTAATTTAGGGGAAAGTATTAATGTTATGCCTTATAAAATGTTTAAACAACTAGGACTAGGGAAACCCAAACAAACTAAGATGAGAATTCAATTGGCTGATAAAACCATTAGAATTCCTAGGGGTATAATTGAAGATGTGCTTGTCAAAATTGATAAATTTATATTCCCAGTTGACTTTGTTACTTTAGACATGGATGAGGATAGCGACGTACCTTTAATTTTAAAAAGGCCCTTTTTAGCAACTGCTAGAACTATCATCGATGTTGGCACAGGTGAATTGATATTTCATGTAGGAGATGACACGATTAAACTTCAAGCTCATGATTCTGCTAATATATCTAGTAATCGTGATGATTGTTTAAGTTCTGTTAACTTAAGTAATGTTAAGGCACAAACTTCTTTGCAGGAATCCCTTAGGAAGTAAGTGATAGAGCCTCATTCTAATCTATACAACAAAAACAGAGCGACTTACGAAGAACGAAGGCTTCAAATCGATAAACTAGACGAATGGCGAACACATGTCAAGGAAAAACCAAAGGTACACGATAAATCCAAGTGACACTACAATAAGCGTAGGGATGAAACAAAGTAATTTAAGGTCAGGGACAAAGTACTTTTAGATGAAAATGACCCTAGAATTGCTACTTAAGAACTCAATACAAACGGAGCGACTCCTTTTATGGTACTTAATGTTTTCCCATACGGCACAGTTGAGGTATGTCATTCTAAATTCGGTACTTTCAAGGTAAATATTACTCGACTTAGACTGTATGTGGATAATAGAATTGACAGTGAGAAAGAGGGGTCTCAACTCCTCGAACCACCATGACCGTGCAAATATGAGGTGAGTAGAGCTTAGACTTTAAATAAGCGCTTCTCAGGAGACAACTCGAGTATTAACATCACTAACCCGTTTATTTTATCTATTTTTTGTGTTTTTATGCAGGAACAGTGACCCACACGCCCTGGACACATGGGCGTGTCCTTGGCTGTGTGGAAACAGGGCTAAAATTTTCCAAATATCGACATGTACATGGCTCGCGATAAATTCACAAGGGCGTGCGAAACGGCCGTGTGGATCACACGACCTGTACACACGGGCATGTCCTAGGCCGTGTGAAAATTGGAGCTAAATTTTTAAATTTTAAACAAGTCAGAGAGTTACAGGGTAAAATCACACAGCCGTGTGTTCGTACAAACGGGTGTGAGAGAAGCGAACAACGTAGCACACAGCCGTTTCACATGCCCGTGTGACCCACACAGCCTAGGACATACCCGTGTGACGAATGGGCATTCAATATTCAATATTAACACGGGCTAAACTCGAGCCATACGGACGTGTGACACTGCCGTGTAGCCTAACACGGGGCCTTAATACGACCGTGTCCAATTTAAAACCCCCAAATCCTAAATCCCTTCCCTATTTTTTTTTGTCTTCTTCCCCCATCTTCCTCACAACCCTTAGCCACCATCCCTATTCCACTTTATTATTTCGGCCACCACCCTCTCCCTTCCTTTAGCCTCACCCTCGCAACCTTCTCTCATCCCTCTTTCCTTTTATTTTCTCTCTTCATCTTCCATTTATTCTTCTTCCTCTACCCCAACCATTCTAAGCCCTTAACCTCTTCCATTTTCCTCTGCTGACGAGCCACCAACCCCTGATCACCACCGTGACATTCCAACCACTTTCATTTTCACCGTCGGTCCCCTCTTATTCCTTGTCTTTTGTTTTGTTATTATTATTATTAGAATTATTATTATGTTATGCATTCTATCTGTATCTTTTATTTAGGTCTTTTCCTCTATTTTTGGTTTGTTTTATTATGCCTTTGAGTTGATGTCTATTTTGTTGCAGATCAGTTTTGGTTAACTCTATTTAGTTTAATTATTGCTGTTTTTCTCTTAGAAGCTCCATATTTAGTTTATCATGTTTGTCATATCTATCTCCTGCCAATTCGTATAATATAATATCTGTTCTTCTGTTGATTTCATGCCTCATTATCATTCATTTTAATATAGTTGTAGATTTAATTAGCGGCTACTTATTGGTTTTAACATAGTTAATTTGTCTACATCGCTATTAATTCGTTACTTCCTATTTTATTATTTAAGTGTTTTCTGATTTGGACTCTTTTACTCTTCCAGGTTTATAATGACGAACACATGAGGCAAAAAGACTGCCGTCCACGCTTCCAAAAAACGTAACGATCCTGACGCAACTTCTTCGAGCGCCTCGACCGAAGCTCGTCACCTTCTGCTTCAATTTTCGACAGGATCACAAGACGACTTGTTTCAGTTTCTTTGAGTACGACCATTGGGAGTGGGCCGATGTATTGACTGGGACGCATTGGAATAGGTCGGACTAGCTGATGAGGTACGTGCTTTCATTACCACTGCTCCGTGGGATCAGTTCTTTGCGATTATCGAGCCCACCTATTCAGAGCTTACCTTGGAATTTTACACTACTTTTCATCTACAGCATGTGATGAATACCCATGACGAGGTCGGTACTATCACTTTCCGACTTGGTGGCTTAATGCCACATATGAACGTCTCTGAGTTTGGCGCAGCTTTGGGCATATACACTGATGAGTTTATAGGTGCCTATAACTTTCTTCGCTTCCACCGTCACATCCATCACTCACCTTCGTGCTATTGGACTGATATCACAGCTAGTCAGATCTGTTATGACGTGAGCCGCTCAAAGGCGGCATCTCTTTCTCCGGCTTTATGATACATCCATGCCTTATTAGCTCACACGTTAATTGGCAGAAGAGAGAGCAAAAGAGTTGTAAGCACTACTGCAGCATATTATCTTTGGAGCATGGCGACTAGTTACGTCTTTGATTTGGCATACTTCATAGTGCTTGCTTTTTGTCATCAGATGGACTGCCATAAGAGGGTCCCATCTGTCTTGGCCCCTACGTGACTCACCTCGCTTAACACTTCGGCCTCTTCGACACTCCAGAGATGTCATCGACACTCACATTAGTAGGCCAGATGGCTCATTAAGGAATTTCTAGTATGAACCACATGAGGATGATAGAGCGACGCCGTGGATTTGACCCCCCTCAGTACAGACTCGTTCACTCTGATGACCAGGATGAGCCAGAGGACATTACTGATGATGTCCCTCCCCCTCACGAGGACCCACACCCACCGCCACCACCGAGTCATCAACCTCCTACTACCACTTTGACTGATATATTCGAGCGACTCACTCACTTCGAGCAATAGTGTTTTGCAAGGTTCGACAGCATCGAGGCAACTCTGCAACAGATTTGCCAGCATTTTCACATCTCACCTCCACCACCACCACCTCAAGATCCATCTTTCGATGAGGACTTTTAAGTCCATTTATTTTATTTCTTTTTATTTTATTTTATTCTTAAGACTTATGTTTTATATTTTGAACTATGTTTATCTTTATTGTTATTATCAAGTAATCCCTTAATTCTCTTCCACAGTTGTGTTTATTTTCTTATTATTAACTCAAAATCATGCCTTTCATTAGCTTCATCTACAACTCTAGCTTTCACTATTCTAAGGATTTCATCCAAAATTCAGGGCAGTTTCACTTCTCTCTCTCTCTTCTAATATTATGCTTATATTATTATCTATCTTTGTACATTGAGGACAATGTACATCTTAAGTGTGGAGAGGTTATTTATATGTTTATTACAAAATCCCCGAATCTTTATCTTCTTCTCAAATAATTTCCTCATACTATTATTAGAGTGAATTTTGATTGATTTATGATTTTTATTAATATGTTTTGAATTTAATCATAGGGAATTATGCATTGATTGTTTAAACTTTAAAGGCATTAGAGAATTAAGTATGATAACTTGACTTTTGAGAATTAAAATTGCTAGGTTGTTTCCCTGAATTGAGGTATTATCTTAAAGTTTTGAATTTACAGGATTGACATCAAATACCCATAATTTTCGTGAGATTTTGAGCCTTTTAGAGCATATATCTTTCTTGCTCACTGATTTTATTGGTTATGAGTGTGTCAACATTGATTTGTTATTCTAGAACTTGCTTCGATTATACATGTCAAGACCACACCTTTGATTTGATATACTGAGATGATAAAGGCACTTAGGTTTTAACCCACTTACCCGATAAAAAGCCAACCCACATAATTGACCCTTAGTGAACCCCTTTGAGCCTTAACCATTATTTCTTAATTTTCTCCTTAATGCTAAACCACAACTTAACCTTTTTTGATTCATTAAGATTTTTTCCCTTTTTATTGACTCCCTTCTTATCGAGATTTGATTTGATTAGTTACCTAACTATTTTCGTTGCTGAATTATTCCTTACTATGTACTTTTTACTTGTTCTTAATCTAAAAAAAAATAAAAAACCGTATATTTATATTCATTCAATTACATATTGTTCTAAAGAGCTTGGATAAGTTAAAATCAATATAGTAAGAAAAAGTTCACTTCATTAGTTTCGGATGGTTTTAATTTTGGTACTTGATTGTAATTCAATAATTAGCTATATTTTTCTAAGTTTGGTAATTTATTAAATTAATCTAAATTCTAACCCTCTTTTTCAGCCTTTATCTACACCTTTAACCCAAGCCCCATTACAACCTTGTTAAAGACTTTTTGATTTATGTATCATCTCATTTATAGTGGTGGAGATTTGATTTTCATGCAAGCCTATGGTAATAACTTTTCATATTTGACTATTGAGCGCTTAATTATTGAACCTTAAACACTTCGAGTGATTTGAGTGAATCTTTAGTGAGGATGTCAACTCTTGTCCATTTGGAATTAGTGGTGATTACTTAGATAAAGGGGGATACCTATGATTTTATGATTAAAATGCTCAACTTGGATTGTTTGAAACTTTGATGTTTTTTTAGTTGAATTCTCAATATATGATTACTTGTGGTTAACTTCGATAAAGTATTGATGAGAATTATAAGTTGAAAAGAATTTATTTTAATTAAGAGTTGAGGATTTTACTTGAGGACAAGCAAATGCTTAAGTGTAGGGATATTTGATAAACCATAATATATACATATTTTTATCCCATGCTTGGCATATTTTTGGATGATTTAGCATAAGATTTAGTGAATTTCATGCTCCTAATCCTTTAATTTCATGTTTTATACTCAGGAGAGCTTAGAATAGCAAAAAAGAGCATGAAACGGGCCAAAAATGGACAAATTAGGCCTAATTCAGTGTTTCACATGGCCTAGGCATTTTCACACGGGTAAACCACACGCCTCTGTGTGACACACGGACAGGCCACACGCCCGTGTGTCATGGCCATGTCGACATTAAACCAAGTCAGAATTGCACACGGCCTAAGCACCTGCACACGAACGTGGCACACGGCCGTGTCCCTGTAGAGCCAAAGTCTAATTCTATTCGGAAAAGGGCAATTTTAGGCTATTTTGGGCATTTCAAAGTCTATATAAACACCCTAGAAGAGGATCAAAGGGGACACGCAGGGTAGAAGGCAGAAAATACTCAAGGACAGCCATCAGAATCAGCTCAGAAGCAGGATCTACTTCAAGATTGAAAATCTCTATTCAATTTCCTTAGAATTTTTTGGGTTCTTTATGTTTTGTTATTTTCCAAATCTTGAGATGTTTTCCATTATTATGAACTAAACTTCCTAAATACCTAAGGGAGATGAAACCTAGGATGGATCTTATTTCTATTTGAATTATATGATAAATACTTGTTCTTATTCTTAATTGTGAGTTCTAATTCTTGCTTTAATATTCCAGGATATTAATTCAGGTTTTTAATGTGCTTATTCAGTGGAGCAAAAGTCCCTGTTTAAGAGTAGATCATTCATAATTAAGCGGAGTTGCATGCAATCCTAGAGATAGGACGACATAAATCTACCACATTAGAGTCAAATCTAATAAGGGAATCCATAGATCGAGTTAATACGACAATAGGGGTTTTAATTAGAAAGAGATTTCGATTAATTAACCTAGAGTCAGTTGTTTTTAGTCTAGAGGGAGATAATAACATTAACTAGGGATTTTTAGGGATTAAGTCAAGTGAATAAATCGTCTAATTCAGAAGTAATAAGTGAAGTCTAGGTGGATTCTTCCTTAGGTATTGTCTTCTCCATCGATTTTCTAAAAAGTATTTCCTAATTTTAATCTCTGTCGTAATCTTAGTTAATTAGATAATTAATTTTAGTTTAAAAACATCTTTTAATTCTTAGGTTAGATAATAAAAAGATAGTAATTACTAGTACTTTTAGTCCTCGTGGATACGATATTCCCGGTCTCACCATAACTATACTACTGTTCGATAGGTGCGCTTGCCTTAGTCGAATTTTGTTAGTTAGTTTAGCGACCATCAATTACCATGATTATAATCATGCTTTTGTGTAATTTTTGTAAACTCACACCACACTTTCAGCTTAAAATCATTGTTTTTTTCCTCCACTGTCGGCTGCCATTTTTTCTCTCTCATTTTCTCTCTTGCCAAACACCATTTTTCTTCTTCAAAACACATGGTTGGCTCATTTCATCTACAAGAATTTCCATCATCATGATTATAATCATGCTTTTGTGTGATTTTTGTAAACCTGCACCACACTTTCAACTTAAAATCATTGTTTTTTTCCCCCACTGTCGGCTGCCATTTTTCTCTCTCATTTTCTCTCTTGCCAAACACCATTTTTCTTCTTTAAAACACAACATCTAGTTACTTCTTTAATTTTGGGTTCAAGCAAAGCTAAACCCTATTCAACATTCATGTGTAAGCTTCTTCTTTTTTTCTCTAATTCATTTACTGTCATCAAAATCTATTTAGTTTCTATTACTAGGTTTTTAAAAACCAATTATTTAGTGATCAAAATTTGTTTTTTTTTTGTTGGTTTATTTTTAGTTCTGATTAGTTTTTGAAATTGGGTTTTTTAAAAATGAGGAAACCCACAAAATAATCAGAGATGAACACGAAGTCAATTGGTCAAAACCTGATAAAAAAATCCATGGCCAGGATCAACAGTTAGAGGGGAAGAAAGAAAGAGGGAAGAAGAAATAAAATGGAAATAAAATGAAAAAAAAATGTTAAATAGCTGACATCATATATGACGTCATGCGCTTATGTGGCATGCTACATGGGCTACTATGTTGACCTACAGTTTGATTAATGGCAACGTGAGTTGACCGTTAAAAGTGGGATGATTTTTGAAAAAATTTTAACGTCGAAGGTGTCAATTAAAAAATAAAAAGGTCAAGGGCACAAAACCAAAAGCCCCCAAACGTTGAGGTTTTTTTACAATTATGCCAAAAAAAATTAACGTTTTAGTCAATAATTTTGGTATATACTTTTTGTTTTAAAGTGCAAAGTAAAATTTTGCTATATTTTCTTATTCTGAACTTCTAGTAAAAATGAAAGTACATATCATATCTGTAACACTCCTCACTCATCCCAACGTACGGTACAAACGAGAGATTTTACCATAATACTTTCTTAGTTGGTAAATTTTCTTTTATAAAAATTGTTTTTTTCGCAACATATTAGTCTTCTTTAAATCAAATTGGCAAAGTTAGAAAGATCCAAATAGATTTAAGAATCATTTTGGGTAATTGAATACATATATAGATAAATCCAATTTACAAATCAAGTATTTGAAGTTGGTTAAGTTTTAAATGGGGTTGTTTCGTGTTAAGAAAAAGTATGATTTTTTTCATAAATTAATACTTCAAACAATTTAATAAACACAACATAAAAACATTTTTAAGGCTATACAATCATCATAAAACCATTTAGAAACATTTTTGGGTGATTGAAGGTGTCTAGGGTCAAAATTAAGCCATTGGAAACCAAAACGAATCAAAACAGTGTAGTGGGCAAAGTTGTAAAACATGCTAGGACAGCATGCAAGGTCACGACGTGGAACACTTGACATCACGATGTGGTAAAGGCAAGGTCATGACGTCAAAGGTAAAAGTCGTGACGTTACCCTCTGAGCACTTTAAAAACACTCTAAAATATCCTAAAACATCATCAAATCATACCCCATAGTTCCAAATCATTTAAAAACATTTCCAAATCATATTTAAACATAATTTCAAGTCAGACACATGTTCAAATTAATATATAACTTAAAACTTGTCCTATCTTCAAAAAGTTATAAATGACACTTGACTTCACGAATCCAAACACTTGCAAATTCTTATAATAGTCTAAGTCTCCATGTAATACAATTAACAAATGCAAATGTAAACTTTCCAATATTTAAACCATGTTGGCAATACGATGCTACTAAGTCGAAAATCACAAGCTTCACGAAAATGCCCTTAACTTACGCATTGTAAGCAACTAACACGTGATCTCAACGAAATCAACAAGTACTTAAGGATAAACCTACTTATCCTATTCATTAATACTGTTGAGCCCCAAATAAGCATGTCATACAAAGTTCATTTCAACCACATTTTAGTGCTACTAACCGATTTATCCAATTTTACTGGAAAAAATAGGGTAATTACCTTTTGGATTCATTTAAATCACATTTTTTCAACACATTCAGTAACATACTTATATTCATTTAGTATCACAATTTTTCTAATCCCCTAACATGTTAGAATAAGAAGAGTAAGAGTATCCAAGGGTACTTACCTTTTGGATGCATTTTTACTCAATCCCTAGCTTCCTAACACTTGATTCCATCCACAAACAATCTTGAAACTCTATTTATCAATATTTCCTCATTTTTTCCATACACAAAATATAATGACAAACCAAAAAAATGAGCTTTCCAAGCTTTCTCAAAACAATTAAACCCAAATATCAAGCTAGGAGAGTTATAAAAACACCATTCTTACCTTTATGAAGATTCTCTCTCTAGATTCTATTTTCTCTTTCAATACCCATGAAAACCCTTGCTAAAATAAAGATTTTGAGATGGAAATGAGTTTAGGAGGTTTTTTTTCTAAGTGATTTTAGCAATATCTCAATGTGAGTTATGACATTTTTGAGTAAATTTTAAGGAAAATGTGACACCCTACACTTGACCAAACTTAGATCTGAATGTGTGGCATCACAGTACGTTGCCAAAGCAATTCAATTTAACTTGACATAACTTAACAAATTTAAATTGATAACTATCATTCGAAACAATAAACTCGTTCAATATAATTAATTACATATATTTATAGTACATAAGAATCTATTTCATCTAATTATGGGGTCATGGTAAATTAATTTTAGAGTTAAGACTCAAATCCAAACTAAAATGTCAAATTTCAAGCATGTGTCTCGAGACAATAGACTTCATGTCTTGTGACAAGCTTCATTTTTAGTTTTGATATTTATAATTCGATGTAATCATGTCTAGAGACAAGGTCCCTCAAGTCTCGAGACTTGGCCTCGAGACAGACCTCCCTTATTTTTTTATTTTTGTTTCTATGTTTGGATGTCCCTAGACTTGGAGTAGGGTTCTATTTAGATTCAATGTACTTCTACATTGAAACAAATGCCACTTGTCTCGAGCCCAACATACAATTTTCTCGAAACTTAATAGTTATATCTCGAGACTTTCGGCTCTTGAATACAACGATTAAACAATTTTTTATAACAATCTCAAGATATGTTCTATATGTCTTGTGACTCAATGGTCAAATGGTAAAATTTTTGCACATTTAAGTGTTTAAATCCTTAACCAAAAGAACCTAAAACATACCTCAAATCATACCCATTAATACCACCTATTAAAAGCACATTCAATCACAACCAATTCATACCTTCCAACGCATCATTACTAAACCAATACATTCAAACTCGCATAATCAAGCATATTTAATTAATAATCAAATGATAAAATCTAACCAACATAATATTAGGTCAACTACCAAAAATACCATAACATTAACTTAGGCTACAAGCCTACTAACTTAGGTACATAACATATAATCTCAGAACCACAAATATACATATAAAATAGGATCATAATGGCTTTCGAGTTTAGCTGGAAAATTAGATGCTTGCCCGTGAAACTTGTATAGCTTTTATCCAAGATCTTCCTTAAGCAAGCTAGTGGACGGAAATGGTGGAACGGAAAGGAAATAAAATTGTTCCTTCTTTCCTTCAGAAACGGTGGAAGAGATGAAAGAAAGATGATGGTTTTTTTATTTTTCATTTCTCTCTCCCACTAACTCAAATATATATAGGTAATTAGCATGTTAACTCCAATTAATCAACTAATCTAATAACTTATATTATGATATTAGTTAGTGGACCATGATGACAAATTCTCTTAATTAATTAACCATTATCCTAAATTTTAAATAGTTTAATTACTAATATAACCTTAATTTAATTGTAATTTAAGACATTTGCAATTTTAAAAATCTATTTCCTTCCATTTAATCACTAATCAAATTAGTCCATGTACTATTTTTATTAATTGATTTAATTCAATAATACTTAGGGCACGTTTGGTTCGCTGTATTGGATTAGAGGTGTATTGGATTAGAGGTGTATTGGATTAGAGGTGTAATGGAATAGATGTGTAATAGCAAATCAACTGTTTGGTTGAATGTAATGGAATAGAGGCGTAATAGTAAAACTGTGTTTGGTTGAATGTAATAGAGGTGTAATAGCATAATGGAGAAAACTAAAATGACCAGAATACCCTTAGCATAAATTTGTTTTGGTAAATGATTATTGTTATTGTTATTTAAATTTTAATAAGATTATTTATTATCAAAATAAATAATTTAATCATATTTAAACATAATTATTATTTAATATATTTTAATTAAAATATATAATTTAATAAAATTCTTAATAATTAGCAGAAATTTGTTTTGGTAAATTATTTTATTTAAATTTTAATAAGATTATTAATATCAATAATAAATAATTTACTCATATTTAAACATAATTATTATTAAATATATTTTAATTAAAATATATAATTTAATAAAATTCTTAATAATTAATATTCTTATATGAATTTACTCAAATCATAATATATGATACTGTAAAATATAAATTAAAATAATAATTATTAAATATATTTTAATTAAAATATATAATTTAATAAAATTCTAATAATCAATATTCTTATATGAATTTACTAAAATCATAATATATGATACTATAAAATATAATTGAAATAATTAATATTAAATATATTTTAATTAAAATATATGATTTAATAAAATTTAAAATAATTATCTAGATTCAAATTTAAGAATTATTTACATGAACAAAAATATAATATTTGTTTCTAAGTTAATTATTTTAATAAAATAATTAAATATTTATATAACGGTGTTCTCATCTTTTGGTATTTTTATATGCAATTTTAAAGATTGAATCCAAACTTAAAAGAATATTTATTTGTAAGCATTTCACTGGTTTACTTCAACTCAATTATTGATTAATTTTTAATAAACATAAATTCAATCACTAATTCTCTTGGCTCCTCTGTTTCAATATATGAAACATGACTCAATCACTAATCCTCATAACTCAAAGGTGAGCCAGATAGTCCATCAGGGGGTGCAGAAGCAGCATGAGTCAAAGCAACTATGGCATTTTTCCAGAAAGAGGAGCCAAGAGAATTAGTGATTGATCTTAACAATGGCAGATCATTAAGATCCCGGGTCTGGCTGTCCAACCGATCAACATAGACTACAACATCGGGGGGACACTTCTTTATGTATTGCTTTATAGAAGCTAGGACCTTGTGATTGGCACCTTGCTCCATGGCAGAAGATTTCAAACCTGGGGTATCAATGATTCTCAGTTTAACACCATCTACCATTCCAGTAATCTCTTTCACTACTGTAGTGGCAGGTTCAAATGCATGAATTGAGGTCTTTGACTTACCAAAGATTGAATTTATTGTGGCACTCTTGCCCACCCCAATCTTCCCAAGCACAAGCATGTTTATGGAGAAGCTTAAATCATCTTTACCCTCTGTTTCAAGTTCCAAAGCTTTCCTCTTCGCAGAATCAACACTAAACAGTTCACTGGTTTGTCTCCTTGCAACATGTGCCAGTCTATAAAGAACCTGTGCTGCTAAAGAATCTTCAGTAGAAAGTCCGAGCCTTTGAAGAATCCTCAAAAATTTGACTCTTATAAGCTGTAACTTTTCCAATTTTATTTTATCTTCTTCTGTCAAGTTGTTGTCAGAATCTCCCCTACTTGTTACAGCAGGACTAAATATGTTAGGCCTGTTTGATCGAGGTGCGGATGTTGCATTTTGCAGTGAGGATCCTAAGCCTGCAGGACGTTCAACAGTGAAAAGCCTAGATCCATCTTGAGAGGTTATAGTAATGTTGCCGCCATCAGAGCCAGCACCAGTTGCTGCTTTCAAGAGGGCTGCCAAAGCAGCAGAATCAAATAACTCCTTCCCCTCTCCTTCTTCATCCGTATCCCCTTCTTCATCTGAATCAATAGCATTTGTCTGTATATGATTATAAGAAGTATCAGCACCCGAGTGAGAACCAATGGCAGATCCTCGTTCTAGCTCCTCCAAGAATTGCTTAGCAGCTTCAGCATTCTTAAAGAACATACTTTCAGCCTCTCCATCAGTCTCTGAGCCTTCATTCTGATGCTGCTTCTCTTCCATTTCACCTTCAAAACTAACTTTTCCAGCCACTGTAGTTTGCTCCACTGACTCAGGCCAATGAGATTCTTCTCCTGGCAGGGTTACTGACCTTTTGCTTTGAGAATCACTATCTAAATTCTCTGTTTCATGAGCTGCCATTATTTCTGTAGGTTGAGCAGAACTATCCTTTGCCTGAATTCCATCTCCACCCCCTCCATCTACTTTCTCAGCAAATGCTTGTTCCAAAATATCTATGATCTCCTCATCTTTGAGATCATTTAGCTCAGTCCCAGAATTGTCTTTACCAAGCATAACCCCACTGGCAATATCAGCTTTATTCTCAGCATCAACAGCCAACTCGTCTCCGCCGGAAAACTTCGAACCATCAGCATGATTCAAGCCGTTATCCAAGCTCGCATTATCGTCAACTGGAACCACCTCTGTCTCCTTCATCACCAATGTCTCAATGCCTAAAGCAGCTCCAGTCAAAGGTTTCGCATCGACAGCCAACTCCTCTTCGCCAGAAAATTTCGAACCATCGACTTCAACTACCTGATGATCTACTGTTTCTACAATCATAGGATTGAAACCCTTAGCTCCACCATCTAACACCAAATTATTCTCAAAAATCCCAATTCTACCTTCCTCTCCACTTTCCATTGATAAAACAGATTGGTCGACTTCTCCAATGGAACCCATTTCCACCTTATCGTCCTTTTCCCCATTACCAACACTATCAACATCAACCTTCCCCATCAAACCCTCACCTCTATATTCCTCTAAACCATTATCGCCATCCCCAAACGAGTCCTCATTCAAAATCACATTCGAACCATCAGAACCAACAAAAGGGGCATCACTAACATCCCTCACGGTCGGAATTACTTCATCAGGGTCAGCCATAAATGGCCTCTCGGGTACTGTTTCAAACTTCCCCTCACCATTCTCGTTACTATCATTAGTTTTACCATTCCCATTATCTTCCAAAGTACGTTCACTTACTGAACTAGTTACAAACTCAGAATCATCATTCGAAGTTAAAGAAGAAGAAGAGGAAGAAGAACCTGGAGAGGTAGAGAGCGACTGAGAAGTGATTTCCGGGGCAGAAAGCAAGGCGTCCATGGTTGAAAGAGAGGAAGGGGAGATAGAGAGAATTGGGTTTTAGGATATGGAATGAATTTTGAGTGGCACACAGAGGGAGCAAATCGGCAGAAAGGGTAAAACAGGGAGGGGAAACCGAAGGGGCAACTAATCTGCAGAAAAGAGGGGGATTAGAAATCGGTGGTTTTCACCGATTAGGAAGGTAAAGGATTACACCCGTATTAGAAATACATCAAACCAAACGATGGAATACAGTCGCATTAGGTGGGGCCCACCGATTAGGGGTGTATTGGCTATGCCAATACACCCAACCAAACATGGTGTTAATTATTTAATCTCTCATATTCATACTTGACTCATAATTATTATATTTTAAATTATTTATTAATTTCAAAATTAAATTTTACGACACTGTTAAGAATTAAGTCGTTACAGAAAAAAGCAAGAAAGGAAGAAAAGGGAGAGATAGCTCCCATGGTGGGGCATGATCCGCTGGAACATTGAAGGGAGAGCTTATAGGGGGTTTCCTCCTCTCATCCTTTCTCTTATTTAAAATCCACATAAGTGGGCCCAAAGCCCACATACAAAATTTCCAAGCCCAAAATATATAATTTGTGGCACAAAATAAATTCTATACATCAAAAGTATTATCCAAATAATATTTGCATCATAAATTCTTAATAAATAACAGAAATATCTTTGTAGGGTCAAATTATTTTTTATCTCTTTTATGCTTCTAAGCACAATTTCTTCACAACAATTAGTTATAAATCAACTAAAATTTTATAAGTCCCATTTAATGCTTAATACACATCTTTGGGTACTTAAAATTTTACTTTTTCCCTTTTCTCACTAAATTTAATAAATTTACAGTTTAATCATTATATTATCAAATCTTTTCAATTTAATCCTAAAAATGATTTTCATCTTACTAATATATATTCCAACTTATCCTTACGCATATGAAGCAATACTAACTCTTTTTTTATATTTTGATAAAATTACACTTTAGTCTTCAAACTTTTTAAAATTTGTAATTTTGTCCATCATGTTGTCACTTCCAAAATTGTTTTCACTAATTTAATTTAAAAAATAACTTTATTTTCTTAAGAATTCCATTATTTAAAAAATTTTCTATTTTCTCGTAAATTTATTATATTCATTATCGAAATAGTACTTCGTGTCTAATAAAAAAAATTGAGGTGTTAAATATCATTCATGGAAATGGAATAAAATAAAATAATGTTAAATCTATTAATTGCTCTTAAATAGCATTAAATTAAACTGAATGGGCATCGGGAAAAAAGACTTAATTTTGTCAGCTTTGTTATAGTTGGAGCTGGTAAACTTTTCAAAGTACAATTTGGTACAAGTAGACGGTAATTAACTAGATCAACTAGCTAGCTTTAATGGCTATAAGCCTCGATCCAATTCAGTTGGGTGAGCTTTTATTGAACTTCCTATTCGAAAGGTACACCATATATGTCAAACCAACTCAAAAGTCTCAGATACAACACTGCAACAATCACAATTCTGATACAACAATTCCTAAATGCATGTCACGTTTGGTCTCACAAACTTGCAGCCTCTTGAAACCAAACCCAAATTGACACCAATTTGTTTGCAAGGTTTGGAGGAGATAAAATAGAAGAGATTATAAAAACAAAGGAATACTATTATATCCCTACTTTGGTAGGGAAACGTGATATGACATAAGGTGATATGCAAATAACCTAATTCTAGGAACAATATTTTAGTGATCCTTTGTGATGATCTTCTACTTAGGACAATTCATAGATGACCCTTTGTGAATCTTATCGAAACTATCTTAGAGACAATTCACTACGAACTTTCCGTGAGGATCATTGAAGAACCACTAAGGCCTAACAACATTGTACAATCACAAGAATGAGAATGTCATAGCAAGATCACACAATGCACTATATAGTGACAACTGACCTGTAATGACCTTGCCACTTAGCCACTTAGCCAACCATATAGTCATGCTTACTTTTCGTACTGTTGGTTATGAGGCACTACAGGACAATGGGGTAACCCTTTATATATGCCATAGAGTAAGAGAGACAGGGAATCTCCTTTTTTTCCCAAGAAAAACCTAAGTATCAGCCTAACTTCCTCCTCCTCCTCCTTTTCCTCCTTTCCCTTGAAGCCTGTTATAGGTAAACTAGTCCTCCTACATCCACCATCTTCTCCTCCTTATCATCCCTTGTTAAAATTTTGTATCAACAATCTAGCTTAAAAATAAATGAATATATATATATTAAAATGTATACAATTGAATCAAAATCAAAGTTCATCTATCACAATTTTGATATTTCGTAGTCCAAACCAAATGCCTTCCATCTAAATCAATTTGATTCATTGATTTTAAAATTTTTTTAAAAAAAATTATAAACACTTTGAAGTTTTCTCTTATTTGATTGAACCAAAACATTTTCCAAAAAATATTTTTCTAAATTTTCTATGTTTGATAAGGGTTTAAAAAAAAGTCAACTAAAAAATTGATAATAATAAATGGGAAAAAGAGTATTATTTCCTTAAAACAAAGTTCTTGTATTGCATTGTGTTCATGTGTAAATATAATGTTTATCCTTTTGTAGTATTATGGTATTTTGTAATATAAACTAAGAGAAGGGATTATACAAAACTGTGGTTCCACGTCATAACAAATCAGATTTTTTTCTTAATTTTTAGTATTTTTATTTGGATTTAAATTTTTTCAAGAGGAAAAAACTGGAAATCAAGAGAAAATCTGATTTGTTATGTTCCTATTGGGAAGGGATAGGAATGAGGTGAAATTATAGTTTCATACAATCCTTTCTCCCTAAATCAAATACCATTAGTTTACATTGATTTAATTAATTAGTTTTAAAATTTTTCTAAAAAAAGGGATTTTTATAAACATTTTGAAGTTTCTTTCATTAATTTAAAGGTAAAATATTTATTTTTATAATATAAATTAAATAAAAAATAAAATTCAATTCGATAGAATTTAATTCAATTTAAATAATTATAATTTTTAACTTTTGAACCGCAAACTCAATCAAACCAAAATGGGATTCAATATTCAATTTAATAAAACCCAATGGAAAGGAATCAAGCACTATGATTCGACTCGGTTTTTTATTTTTTATTTTAGTTTTCTTGCTGGGTCCTATCTTCGCTCTTCATTTAACCTGCTCTGCTCTGCAATTCTTAACTAAAAGGTTTTCAATGGCTTAAGCCTGAAGGCTTGTATACGTATCAGGCTTTGGTTTATATAACATTGGATTTGGGCCCTGCTCTGAGACAAAGGATTGGTTAGGCTTTGTCCTTCGGTTCTAGTGCATCCAAATCTTGCTAAATTTTTTTATTTTCGCTGTTTTTACTTTAAACAAATATTTTTATTTTTATTTTTCATGTCCGTTTATAGTTCATGTTCGGAGTTTATGATTGATAGAAATATACTACTGCAAAACAAAATCGTTAGCTCTGATTGAAAAATAAATCAAGCATAAATAAAGAAAAGAATCATTGTGCCGTAAAAAGACCACTGCCTTAAAAGTAAATTCGTCTTGATCGATGTAATCGTGCAGTGAACTTCGCTCCTCAAGGTTAACATAGAATTTCAATATTCATACACTCGAATAACTCGAATAAGGAAGGTGGAACACAATTGGTATTGCTCTTCCCTGAAGAATCGAGAAATAAGATAAAAACAAAGCTTTTAAAGTTGGTTGAAAAACTTGGCCAAAAAAACCACACTAAATTTAATTCTCAAGAAAGGCCGGAGGGATTACAGACAATCCCGCTTAAGATCCAATCTCCTAAACAAAATTTTTCTCTAATATAATTTTTGTAAAATACCATAGTATTAAAGAAAAGAAGAATGAGAGAAGCTCTGGTTTGTTGCTGTATAAAATGTGAAAGATGGACTGCTATATATATTGTTATTTGGAGCGTAAAATACGTAGGAGCAAGATAGTAAAAACTGTAGCATCAGTTTTGAAATTGACCCATATATTAAGCCTTTATCCCAATTACTTAATAAGATAATAAAGAAGACTATAAATAAATTTTTTTAATAGCTTATACTAACCACTGTGGTATACACCCACTTTACATTACTAATATTATGGCTGCCCTTAATGTTCGAATCTATATTTTTTTTATACCTAATCATTTGTTGGTTAAATATTTATATTTTAGCACGTATTATAATTATTGTCCCAAATACAAATGGCAGTGAAATATAGTCACATCTTCATTATATATCCTTGGCCAGCCATGTGAAGGTCATTACAACTTGTTGAATGGTGGAGCTAACATGAATTGATCCAATCATTCTGGCCTTGGGGGTATCTGCGTTGTTGCATGGTGTTAACCGATCAAGTTTACTAGCTTCACCACTACATCGTTTCTTACAAAAATCATTAGGTTTTTAGTATAAGAGTAGATTCCTAGTCATTTCAATGCCTCCCAATCTTTGGGACAAAATTCACTACAGCAAATTTCAACTATTGTCTGAAACTAACAAATGTCTGCAAATTGACATTGACATTGACGTCCTAGAGATAACATCAAAGTAGGAACAGTTCAATATGCAGTAACACTCAAACACAATCATTATATTTGGACAAACCGATCGAATAAATAAAAATGAAAATCATGATCTTTTGTACTAACACCATCCACTAGATATGACCTTCATGCATAGAAGCATTTCAATTAAGTGGATGACATGATTTTGATCTTTATTCCTTTACCAAAAAGTACGTTATAATACGTCATTGAAAAGGAGGCGTAGCAGGGCAATATATATAAATATAATATAATATAATATGACCACTTGTTGTATGCTTGCAGGCCATGCTTTGAAATGGCAGTGATCTCAGGCAGGGTCCAACAACAGTTTGATTAGTGGTTTGGACTTTGGCCGTTGATTAGACGTGAGACATCTAGTCTTAAAAGGACCAAATAAATTCAAGGAGAGAATATGGTTCAAGTAACTCAAAACTCTTATAGCCACAAGATGGGATAATTCTGATATTTAATTGGACGGCTTCATTATTCTTTGGCTAAGAAACAGAGCATTTGGCATCTGGAATTTTCAAGAGACTTTTCTTGGGGGCATAACATAAAAGGAATAAAGCATGCATATCGTATAGCAATATTTTTAACCAATGGATTAGCTTACTTGCTTTTGCCCTACTATATTATTGAAGAATTATTATGAGATAGAGTATGTTTAATTTTTTTTTTTTAAATTATTTTCAAATTTGGTGGGCAATAGGATATTATTATTATTATTATTATTATTATTATTATTATTTACATTATTTTGATGAAAGGAATATTGTTATTGTGTGAAAGTGGATTTTGGCAATTGGCATGGGACAGGCAGCATCAAACATGGAAAATAATTATAATTAAAATTAAAATTTATTACGATCAAATAATTAGGTGGTAGTGTGAAAAAAAATGGCCTTCACTTGAACACCAATCAAATATAAAATTAAACTTTCAATATATTTAAATAAAAACTATAATTAAAATATTTATAATTTTCAGTACTTATTTTTTTATTCATCAAACAATATTTATGTGAGTATATTTATATTTGGAGTCTTTTCAAAAAATAATTTGCAGTTATATTAATACATATAATTACAAATAATTAAATAATTAAATCAATTTAAACTATATAATTAAAAACAACACTTTTACACACTCAAATTTAAAATCTCAAAATTTTCAAAAAAATCAACTTAAAATTTTTATTTATATATTATTTCTCTCGTAATTGTTTTCAAACTAAGATTGTTTGGGGATTATTTTTTATAATTTTTTTAAATGTTGAAATCTTTCATTTCTTACTAGAACTAAAAGAATTTAAAATCTCATTATTTGGTGATGATGATATGACCCTGCAATGTAGTCGAAACCATTATCTTATCATTTGGTAATGATGAAATAACCTTTCAAGTAGGGGCAAAGTCAGAAAAATTTTTTAAGGGGGCCGGATGAAATTTTAATTTTCTATAGTTTATATCTTTATAATTTGTAAAGAATTAAATCAAATTTTTATAATTTTAGGGGGGGCAAAGTGCAATTTTACCTTTACTAATTTAAAATTTTTAAAAAATTTAAAAGGCCAAAAATATAATTTTACATTTTAGGGGGACCGGGCCCATGCCAACCCCCACTAACTACGCCCCTGCTTTTCAAGGACCTGAATACTTACTAGTGTCATGGTCATGTTAATATTTTACAAGATTCCTCCTAGAACTTTATAATTGCATTGCTATATATATAACTTTAAATAGTCTGACCTCAACACTCATGAGTGTCAATGTCATGTTTGTTATTCTGTTTATTTCCCTTCCATTAACTCTAGTATATGTGTTCCAAAAACTACGCAAATACTTGCTACATATCCATTTCAAATACGTAAGTATTTGCATCTTAAACACCTTAAACCCACTCCAATTATTCTCAAAATTTATTACAATTCATTTTATCATGAATGTTTTTTTTTCTTTATCATTGTTATGTAGTTAGTGTAATTAAAATTCTCATAAGTTATTAAAAATTATTAATTTTTATATGTTTGTAAATTAAAAAATTCTTGATAACATACCTATAAGTTTTTTTTCTAGTTTTATGTTATTAATGTTGTTACTATTTGTTGAATATGTTATATGTTATTTTTTTTATTGTAGAAAATTAGTGGGTAAAAGTACTATAGTATCCATTGGATTATACTTCAAGTTGCATTTTGACCACCTTACTGAAAAATAAGAGTAAAATTATCCCGGTACTACATTACGGAGCTAAATGAAAATGGTTCATCTATTAATTTTTTTTTATCTATTTCTTCTATTAAGTGTTGATGTGACATCATAATAGGTAGATAGCACATTCTTATAAAGAAAATACAACGAGAACTGATGGTCATGGCTCAAGATGGTAACTGAAACATATTACCACCAATTGCTTCTATCATAGTTTTGGTGAGTTGCCTAACCAATAGGTGAACCCAACCACTTGTTTATGGTATGTTTTTTATTCAACACATCGCACACAATATCATGAATGAGTATTGTAATAAAGAATTGTACACATTCCAACAAGTAGTTGGAAAAAATGGAAGTGGAAGCGGAAGTGGAAGCGAATTTCTTTCTTAGGTATTTGGATCAACTTCAAATTTGGGAGTCAAAATTATAGGGTGACTTTTACCTGAATACCATTCCTGGTCCAAACATGATTATACTTAAACTATAAAAGAGATGAGGACACTTGTAATTATAATAAAAACTAAAAGAATTGTGCCGATAAATCTTAAACTTATGTATGTAACCTTAATATAAAAAAATTTCTTATACAGATTGTTGGTTTTATTCAATTATTAAATATTTTGGTTGAACAAGGTATGAGCTTAGGAGACCTCGATTTCATGATAAATTGATACTTATATGTGTAGCACATGATGCTGCGGGAGGTTGGCATGAAAACAACCTGATGGAGCAGTAGGTGTAGTCATATGATAAAGAGCAACACTATGATCGTATGACAACAAGCCCTATAGAATGTGTTAATGTGGTGTTGAAGTCCATTCATATCATTTGTCCATTGTCACACTAGTTGAATCGACATAGTACAAGTTTAATGGACATTTTGTCAAAAGAAAGAAGAATCAAGTTGACATGATAGAAGCAAAATATATTTTCTACGAAAGCGTTACGCAAAAAATCACTGTCAAATATAGGGCTGTTAACTTTAATTGTGTAATTGTTTTTTTCCATTCAAATTACATACACATTTAGGGTTAAAAAAATTGTTGGTCTGAGTCTAAAGAGTGACACCAAGGTTTATTTAGAATCGATTATGATGATAGGTGGTGTAATTGTGACCATATTTAAGTAAAAAGATACTCATATTCACATGTGATTATTGCATATAATAAATAAATATCTATCGTATAAAATACGTGAATAATATTTCCTATTTGATCATATAATCAATATTTATCGACTTGAGTTTCAACTACTCCCAATAAGAAGTATTGGGCGTTGAGCTCACTAGTATATAAATTGTACTCAAATCTGCAATTATATAGAAATTGAATAGATGGACCTTAATTAACCTGAATATGCATATTTGAAACAACAATATTAGGTAGACTTGCAAACACTCATTCAAAGTCGGGGTCGACTTGTATCATATCCAATGTTGGCGTTTGTATTAAAGAAGGAGTTCGATAAGTTCAGCTAGTTATGTAGGTTGGGTATGTTCGTCTGCTTTGAGAGGGTTAGGTAGCTTGGGCACGCTATCGCATATTTCTTTGTTCACCAGGTTTAGCAGTCGTGGTAGGATCAGCACGCGCTGGCATATTTCTCTTTTTTACGACTCAATTTTATCTGTTCATCTAGAAACTAAGGATGTTGTCCTTACTGATATAGATATTAATTGTTGATTGCGGATATTAAACCAATCTAATAAGATATATATGGATGATGGAAATTACCATCCATAATGAATGCAACTTGACAGGTATACTGAAGATGAACAGCTCAATGCGCATACTCTGACTACGAATAACATCCGGTTGTGCTCGATATTGGAACACAAACAAAAATTATGAAACTTATCAAGGTTTATCAAATTTGACGGAATGTCTTGGATCATCCCCAACTGTTATAAAATTTAGACACTATGATGAGTGGCAAAGTAAGAATTTTCTTTTTTTTTTAGGCACGATTAAATTATATATTTTTATAAGAGTAAAAATACAATTTTACTATTATATTTGCATATATTTTTTATAATTTTTAGGAGGGCTAAATGAAAATTTTATTATTTTGAAAGCTAAATTAAAATTTTACTATGCATTAACTAACATTTTTATAAATTTTGAGAGATTTAAAGCATACTTTCCCATTCAAGGGGCTATGACCCCTCCTTCACCCCTAACTATAATGGCACTCAATGATGGAGATGCATATAAGAAGTGTGCACACTTTAAAATCATTATGCATTCATGCATCTGTCGATAGTATAATAATAATTTCATGATTCAAATACGAAAAAACTAAAATAAGAAATTGTATTTAATCACTATCAATAATAAAAATTTATCAAATGTTAAATATAAATAATTAAAACCATTAACAATTAAATAAATTATTTAACATAAAACATCACATAATTCACTAAAAATACGTTAAATAAAAAAAAAGTCAACTTAGTAGAGGGGAAACAGCGAAATGGTGTGTTTTATTGAGAAACACCACTATTAAGCTTGTGCAAGAATTATGTCTTGTTTGTAGCACTACAATTGCAGTACTAATTAATGTTACTTGGGCTTAAAACTTAAAAGGAATATACTTTTAAAAATTATAATTATATATTAGCTGTAGTACTTTATTATGAAATTATATAATTTGTAATATATGTTTTGAGGTTGTGTAATATCGTGTTTCGTCTTGTTGTATTAGACATCCATTTTAATAGTGATTGTGAGAGCTTGAAATTCGGGTTAATTGCTGCTTCAACAGCAGACAGCTGCATGCATGCATACGAAATTTCCTACATTATTACGATAATTAATCTGCTGACTGAGCATGAAGCCGGCATCACGCTTTTCGATTTCTTTAACTAATTAACAGATTACATATGGACGCAAACACGAAAACCTACCTTAACCTCCAGATATGTTTTTGCATTTGTAATCGCCGTTTTGCTTGTTTGGATTACACTTCTTCACAACTCAATTGAGGGGAAAAAGAAGAAAGAAAGAAGGTCTATATCACAAAACCTACTGTTTTTTTTTTGTTATTCTTTTATTCTTTTCTTTTTACAGAGTTAATATTGTTATGTTGGCTGACAAATTACTCAATTGTTATTTTTGAGTTCTAATATATGATAATATTCTATATACCAATATTATAAACAGAGGCGAATTGCTAGGAATTATATGATGGGGAGCAAGATAAAATTAAAAAAAATTTAGAGGGACTAAAGTTAAAAGATTTGTATTCAAATGACTTAAATTGAACTTTTTTAACTTTTGAATTACAATTTTTCGATTTAAAATAAGCTAAAAAAATTAAATTAAAAGTTATTAAAAAGTTACAATTCAACGTTTAAAAGTTACTAAAATAGTAATTAATCTATTAGGTAAAGACTCAAGATCCCTACCTATATCCCTTTGGCAATACTCTAATTATAAAGCTCTCATATGTTTATTTTTATTTTTAATATTAAAGGGCAAAACGACCTTATAATCCTAGTTAAAAGAGGTTTTTTTTTTTAATAATAAAATGATAATCTGATATATTTTTAGCCATGTAGATTCAAGTACTGTAGAAAACATGCAAATTGAAGAAATATTAGATGAGTGCAATGTGAAGAAAAAAACGATTATGAGTATTTTATCTTTAAAAATTTTAACATTATATGTATAAATTATTTTAAAATTTTAAGTTAATAATGAAAATATAACTATAACATTTAAATTTCAAAATAAATATTCCTAAAATTTTATGAAAGTTAACATTGAATTCAACTAACTATCCAATCTCTTCCAAATTTGCTGTCATTGAAATTATCAAGCCGTCTTGCCATTGAAATCTATCAAGAAGAATAATACCACTTTCTTGTTATATAAAAGGTATGATTTATGTCTTTATGCACTAAGGGGGAAAAAACCAACCACACACATAGAAATATATATATATAATGAAATGAATTTTCAATTTTTTTTCTTTTTAAATTTCAAAATGAATGTCATGTTCTTTTCTTTATAGCTGTTAAATTTATTTATGTACTAAGTTTTAAAGATAAAAGTTAAGTTTGGGGCGGATTCCAAAAGTTTTATTTATTTTTTTATTATATAGTATTTTTAGTCTTTATAAGAAATTAGTAATTACATCTAGAATCTTTTAATATATCAAATTTATGGGTCTCCTAATAATATATTTCTAGCTTTGCTGTTGGTTTACATACAATCCTATATATGGTGGAACATATAGTGCATATTGTTTTTAACTAAACGTTTTCCCCTTAAATCCAGAGAAGAAATTTAGATAATTAACTAGGTAAGTACAACATAAATTCAAAGCATAGTAAGATCCAAGACAACTTAAATAACCAAAATACTCAAGAAAGAAAAAAATATAGAAATCCTTATATACATTGGAGTAATATTAAATAAAATTTATTAATATCATCAGTGTATAAAATATAATTAACACATTCTTTTTTAAAATTTTAAAAAGAATAGCATACAATGCAATAATCTGGTTTAAGTGAAAGATATTTGTTTGAATAAATTAAAATGGTTAATTAGTGATGGTAACAAGTAAAGGCCGTCACCAGTGAAAATACTACAGGCAGGGGGACAGCAAGGCAAATACTGCTCGCCTCTCCAAATCTTGTTTTTCGGGCCATAGTCCATCCGTTTTCACTCCTTTCGAGATTACCATTTTAGTTTTTTTTTTTATCTCTCAACTTTTATACTTTAACTACTTTCTATTTAGTTTTTGTTGTTTTGTTTTTTTGTACTAATTGTTGCTCTCCGACTCTCTCTAGTCTCTACATTGGAAGAAGAGAGAGAGAAAGAAATGGAAATCCTTATGGAAGGTGATGATGATGAGATATGAATAAGCCGTATCTTGGGGTCGACGGACTTTCCAACAAAAACCCCAGGTGCCCAATCCATTGCCCGTTAAATCACCTTTTTTTTGGGGGGGGGGGGTTCAGACACAAAAGCAAAAAAAAAAAATCCAATCTTAATTTTCTATTCATTTAGAGTTTCTTGTTGTTTATCATATACCTATTTTTCTAATCATTTTAATGTCTCCTGTTTGTTGCTTTACATCACTTGGCACTGATCTGTGCGTTAACAATTGTTTTGAGATTTGAGTTATGGTTAAAGCTGTTAAATATTATAGTATCTTATTAGTTATGGTGGGTTTTAGTTGGGATCTGTGTTTCTGGGTATTAGTTTTATAGTTCTAAATATGAAATAAATGTGTTTTTTTTTCTCGGGGTTTTGATTTTTTGTTTTCTCATGCCATCCTTGTAGGGAATTTAGAGCATTGCCTAGGGTTTTTGTGAGAATACCATTTAGGTGGGAGGGTGAGTTTTCATGGGTTGAACTGAAGAGTTAATAATGATGGGGAGTTTAAGTGAAGAGGAAGATCAATTTTTTGATACCCGTGAAGATATCACTTCTGTATCTGATTCAGGATCCGATTGCCCTGAGGATTCTGATTCTGAACATGCTACATCCATCAATTCAGTGCCTTCTAACGTTGGATTTGAAATTTGGGTTAAAAACCTGAGTAGTATTCGTGAACGACGTGATAAATTCCTAAAATGGATGGGATTAAGTATAGATCAGACTACAATGGAAGGTGCCTCTAACGTGTGTTGTGATGAAATTGAAGTGGAAACTGATAGAATTCTGGAGAAGAGTGGAGCGGCCTTAGGATCATCAAGTTATAATGATGGTTGTTCTTCCAGTCAGTCTTCTGTTTCTTGTTCATCAAGTGATGCCAGGGAGTTGTTGGATAGGGCGTTGGATGATAATCTTGTGCGTAGGATTAAGAATTTGGATGATGGGACAGAGTTCATTGTGGATGAGCTTAGTCAGGATGGCAAGTTCAGGAAGCTGCGGGAAGTAGGGTCTAATCATTTGCTTAAGGTCGATGAATTTGAAAGGAAGCTTGGCTTATCCCCTGTTATTCAACAAGCAATGCGACGGGAAGTCAAAGATGTTTCTGATTTAGGGCCAGAAAGAAAGCAGGGGAAACGGGGATGGCTTAGGCGATTAGGTGCTGTTGCTTGTGTTGTTGATAGGCAGGTTGAATCTGCTTGTACGATATCCAATGATTGTTACCCGAATGCAGAAGCTAGGATTCAACTGGTTCGAGTTAGATCATACAAAAAGCGGTCAAAGGAGTTCTCAGCTCTTTACAAGGGGCAAGAGATCCAAGCCCATGAAGGGTCAATCTTAACAATGAAATTTAGCCCTGATGGTCAGTATCTTGCAAGTGCAGGTGAAGATGGTGTTGTGCGTGTGTGGCAAGTGTTGGAGTCTGAACTATCAGGGAATTCTGACATTCATGATGTCAATCCTTCCTGTGTCTATTTCACGGTAAATAACTTTTCTGAGTTAGTTCCTCTTCACGTAGACAAAGAGAAAAATGGCAAATCAAAGAGGGTGAAGAAAGTTTCAGACTCAACTTGTGTCATCTTACCTCAGAAAGTTTTTCGAATTTTGGATAAACCTATCCATGAGTTCCGTGGGCATTGTGGTGAGGTCCTGGACCTCTCTTGGTCAAAGAGTAAGGTCAGTAATTGCTCTGAAGTCAGAAATAACTTGCTGTCATTTGCTGGAATTTATTTGGGTTTGTAATTAAAATTTATGTATTGCAGCATATTCTTTCATCCTCTGTTGACAAGACAGTTCGCTTGTGGCAAGTTGGATATGACGAATGTCAGAAAGTTTTTTCCCACAATAATTATGGTGATATATTTGAATCGATGCTTGAGTTTTATTATTTCTTATTTTTTGTTATAGAAATGTCTACTTATCAGAGCATTCACTCTTGCATTGTGATTTATTCTATCATAATTGTTCCATGTTCTTGTTGCTATGTGATACAGTGACATGCGTTCAGTTTAATCCTGTGGATGATAATTACTTCATTAGTGGTTCTATAGATGGGAAAGTGCGCATCTGGGTTATTCCTGGTTGTCAAGTTGTTGACTGGATTGACGTGACAGATATTGTTACCGCCGTTTGTTATCGTCCTGATGGAAAGGTTCAATGAAACTTTTTCTTATCCATTTTATTTAGCAATCAGGTTTTAGAATTTTGAGCTCATTCATTTTTTTCCCTACAGGGTGCAGTTATTGGCTCAATTAATGGAGATTGTCGATTTTATGATGCTTCAGGTATATCATTAGTTTCCTGGTCCCTCTTATGATTGCTTTATTGTTCAAGATCTCTGATAATGCTATTCTAGGATCTGGCAATTTTTACTCTTTGTCTAGCCGCTTGGAGTTTTATCATATTCGTCTTAAATTTGAGCATTTTCAATATATTGAAGTAGAATGTCTTGAGGATATCAATCAGAATATTGCTTGGCTGTAGGGAATAAAAAAACTTAACAATTTTTATCCTTTTGTGTCGAACAATCTGTGTCAGAAACTTAAAAGTTTGGTGGCCCATAGAGATCAAGAGGAAATGAAACATTATCTGCTGTCTGCTACTAACAATTGGTTTTATTTTTGATGAAATAATTAACCCTCTAAAATTGTATCATCAAAGTTGTAAATTAATAAGTTGGTTTACTTTTGCAATTTTAAGGGGAATGTTGAACTTTCCTTTTGAAATTCATTCTTTGGACAGCGGAACCTTATTGTTTCATATTTGTGGCTTTCATTTTATGCAAGCTGAATTTTTTGGGCTTATGATTGGCTCCAGGGTAGTGCTGGCAAGCGATTTTACATTATTTTTCTCCAAACCCAAAGTTTTTTCTACCAAACCTATAGTAGATGCCTTTTGGAGGTTAATTTGTTTGGAAAACACTAACTGGTCTATTTACATGAATCAGATAAACGTCTGCAATTTAAGGCTCAAATCTGTTTACAGGGTAAGAAGAAATCCGCATGCAGTAGGATAACTGGATTTCAGGTATTGACAATTACAATCTATTTTTCCGTTTTCTGTTGTTGTCCCCGAGCAAGCTTCCAAGCATTTGAGAGTTAATAGAGGGATTATCTTGTAGTTTGCACCTGGGGACCCAGATAAATTGATGGTTACTTCTGCTAATTCACAAGTTCGAATCCTCCAGGATGTTGATGTGGTATGCAAATTTCGAGGTAGGTAGTTGTTTGGCTGATTTAATTGGATATGATAATGATGTATTGAGATGGAAAATGTGCTGCAATTAGGAGATATAGAAAAAATTATCAAAGTTCGAACTACCAAAATTATGATCTTTGAAGGAAAATTTCTCAAACTCTTTATCATCTCAAGATCTTTTTCTCCCTTTAGGTCTGAGGTCGAAGGAAAGTGGAGAGTAAAGATAGACGTGTACATGTTTTATTTTGGGGGGGAAATTTTTTTTGGGGGGGGGGGGAAGGAAATAAATTAAGACTTAGGCATTAGTACCTTTGTTTCCTGATTTGAACTTTTTCTAAATTATATTTTGAAGAACAAGAATGGATCATGAGCTAAGCTAACCAAATTAGAATATTTGAGGAAATTTACTATGTAAAATTTGGGTGTTTTGGTTCACTTTGAAATTCTTACCTTGATAACAACTTCATGAACAGAGTGCTGGAGTGGAAGCCAGCTTCAATTTCCTTACTATTTAAACCTAAGAACCCTCTTTATTTGCTTGAACCTCTCAGCTATATGACTGTGCTATCACCACTAAATTGCCTTCTCTATCTCAGGCCTGCGGAATGCAGGGAGCCAGATATCTGCATCATTCACCTCAGATGGAATGCGGATTGTTTCAGCAAGTGAGGATTCTAATGTCTATGTGTGGAACAACATTAGCCAGGATGGTCTGGTTCCCCAAGCAAAAAACAATTGGTCTTGTGAACGATTTTTCTCAAATAATGCATCAGTCGCCATACCTTGGTGTGGCATGACATCTATAAACTCTATTTTCTCAACTATGGCAGGAGGTATGCCATCCCCCAAAGTTTCTTCTAGCACGTGGACATGTAATGGGAATGCTGGGGTACTGAAATCTGAGTCGGGTGAGAGCTCTCTACACAAATCTCCGTTCTCCACTTCTGAACGTTCTTCTCTAGGCCATGGATTTTTCTCAGAATCTTTGTCCAGGGGTACTGCAACCTGGCCAGAGGAAAAGCTCCCCCCTCCAAACTCCTTGGTTGTGTCTTCTGCAATGTGTAAATCTCAGTATAAGTTGCTCAAGACTTCTTGTCAGAGTGCACTTGGTTCTTCTCATTCATGGGGCCTTGTAATTGTAACAGCTGGTTGGGATGGACGGATCAGATCATTCCAAAATTATGGGTTACCAATCCATCTTTAGCCTTTGTTGAGATGACTTCAAAATTTTGCTGTTTAATTTAAGAATTACATCACAGGTATTGAAGCTTTTGTTGTCCAGGTAAAAAATATTCATGCTTGGTTGATTTCCCAGGATGTGGTATTGAACTGACATACGTACGTATGAGCAGTAGATCTGATTTCAGGGCGATCCTTTTCCTTTTCCCGGCCAACCAAGGTTGTCAGGTCTGTTACTGTGGAATTAGATCTTAGTTTAATCAACATTCTTTTCTTGTGCTTTAGTTGAACCAGATGTCTCGAAAATGGGCTGTTGGATTTAGTAGGATATCATTCTTTAATTTGGTAAAGTGAAAATCCAAATTACAGGGTCATGCCAATCGGTCCTATTTGAAATTTTCTATATTGCTATACAACTGGAGATGTTTTGGTGGGGTCTTTAGGAGACGACTCTTCGGTCTGGGTATGGAAGGAGGAGAATTATAGCTGGTGGTCAAGAGTGACTTCTGGAAAAGCCAGTGGGGTTTGTTTATTTCATGATTTGTTGGGTAATTGAATAAGAATTGGCAGTCAGTGGTGTATTAACAGGTTTTGGACCATAGTGGCTGCTGCTTGCATTTGTCAAATCACTGGTCTGTTTATTTCCATATTCGACTGATATGCTACATTTGGATTGTTGTCCTTGTGGGTATTAAAGCCAAAGCAAGTCTTCTGTCTTCAACCTGTGAGAGGTATTTGGTCTGGAAAACATTGGCTTTGTTAGCCTCAAACCCCTTGTGATGAAGGTAAGCATTAAGTAGTCATACTTTAGTAGTAATTAACAAGCTTTGTATTTAATTTTTTTTCATTGCCCTTGGGAACCAATTGCAAGGGTTGATTATAGAAAAAATTTTGCATATAAATTATCTTCTGTTGTTTGGTGAAAAAGGAACCCATTCGCCATTGCAACTGAAATATACTTTTGAGAAGAAAATGAAAATTACAAATGTTCGAGTTGGAGCCGAGATTTGTACATTATATGAAAATGCATTCAAATTTTAATGGCGGATGTACAGTTTGAAGTTTTGAAATTTGATATTCAACATAAGAAATAGATGTTGCAGTAAGTTTTCTAATCTTTGTAGTTGTTTTGGGGCGAGACTGAAAAAGGGGCTGTTGTTCTGGGTTTCTTTGAGGCATTCAAGAGTTAGGTAGGTAACGGGTTATTTACTTCCTAGTCCCCCTGTTTGGTTATTTTGAAGAGTAAATGTCTGATAAACAGTAAGAGATAAATGGATTTACCTATGCGTCATTTAAAGGATACGAGTGGCAGAGGAGTTATGACATACGAACCGATCTTCTTGGACCATAGGAGGGCTATCTCTGCCCTGCCCTGCCCTGCCTATACAGTTGTTCTACATTATTCTGAAAATGGTCCCTATTTCCAGTTGTGTTTTGGCTCAATAAATCATAATACTAGAACAGCATCTTGTAAAATGTTAAAAGGTATATAATCATTTGGATGGAACACCAAACATGTAGCCAAATAGCCTCAATATGGAAAATCAAAGGAAAAAGGAGAAGAAATTTGGGGTTTTGTTCCTCCAGTCTTCACTTGTTTCCATTAAAAAAAATATGATGATCTAAACGAAATGGAACAGGCCATATATAACCTACTTGCGCCTAAAACAGTCCTGAGCAGACATATCAATAGAAATCCAAGGGAAGGGGGTTTAGCAGCGGGGCAGGTCTGCGGGAGGATGAGGCAAAGTCTCCATCTCTCCTTTTCCATTCTTTACTATGAACACCGCCCCTAATCCCCATGACTGGTGTATGTCTAAGTGGCAATGCATAAACCAAACCCCTATTTACCAACACAGCAATCCGATTCTTATTTAGTTAGCAGCAAAATATAATACTCATAAATATCACAATTTTTATTGTAAAATGAAAACACTTCTTACCTGGATTGTCAGCGACAAACCGAATTGCTGCCCATCCTCCTACTGGAACTCCAATTGTGTTCATATAAGGTGGATCAATCAAGTTGAAGTCTGCTGTCTGCGGATTAAAATTCCCTGTACCATATCCAACAACATAGAAGCTGTAGCCATGAAGATGAATCGGGTGGTTTTCAGTGGTGACTGTGCCCGTGTCCTGGAAGATAACCTGCACTCTGCTTCCGTATTCAAGGACCTTGGTCCTAGTTCCATTGGTGGCCTGTGTGTTATTAGGAGCATTGTTTGGTGCCCCATTGACAAAGTCATAGAAGTTAAGGGGTGAGTCAGGGAAGTCCTCTGTGAAATGACCAACGAGCTTCTTATAGTAAGCTTCCAAAACAGATATGGTAGGATTCACAAAGCTTATATTGTTCATGGAAGCTGCAAAAGTACCATTGTTCGTGCCTTGACAGTTCACACTGGTGTCTTGGACTGGCATTTGTTTATATTTAATCCCACGGTGACAAACAGGCTAGCGTCAATCTCTTTAGGAACATCACCAGGATTAAGGCTTCTAAGACCATCCATGACAGTCATTACTGCTAGACTGTCATTAAATCTTGGTAACTTAGCTGGCAACGATAGACAGCTAGGGGCAGCACCTAAATATTGGAAGTAAGCAATGGCTGATATGTTCTGGAATGAAACATTCTGGGCAGACATGTATGGTCCCATGGCCATGCAGTACTTTCCTATGGGCTGATCAGCCGTGACAAGGACATTCATGGTCTGCCCTGGTCCCAGCATCACACTGTCCGTGGTGAACGACTTGGTGTACTCAGCATCAACCTCCACGACTGTTAAGTTATGATAAGCTATGGCAAAGAAGTTCTCCATGTTTAACCCTGCATTGATTAGCCTCAACAAATATGTCTTCCCTGGAACTACTTCGATCTTGTAAACATCTGCACACCATATAAATTGTTACTCGTAATCAAAGCAGGTGATCAAATGTGACTAAATACTGCAAAGAACTAGAGTTTTTAAATATGTTTTATACCATTTCTAGAGCAATTGTAGTTAGGACCTGGGTGACCATTTATTGTAAATGCATCAGCTGGTGGGGCAGCTCCTCCGCTTGCTAAAACTTGCCGCTCAAGTTGCACTACATCTCTCAGCCAGTACTCCCCTGCCACAATTCCAGGTGATTATCATATCCAAACATATTCAATCACATTATTCACAGTATTTCAGTATGTTGGATTAAAGCAGAGCTTTTACCTAGGATTACGATATGTTCTTCGTATGGTTGCTTGAAAGGGTAAGAGATCCCAGTTTTAGGATACACAACAATGGCACCATGAGTGGTGGCCCTAAGCCAAGAAACATGGGCATGCCAGAAAAAAGTGCCCTTCTGCTTCACCAATGTGAACTCATATGTGAAAGCCTGGCCAGCTTGAATGGGGCACTGGGTGATGTACGATGGACCATCAAACCAGCATGATAGCTTCTGCCTGACTCCATGCCTGGAAAAATAAGCCAGATGACATATAATTTGTAGAGTTCCTGGACTACTCAGATTAGTTAGTAATCTTCTTCATAAAATTACAAGAAGATACCAGTGGATTGTGGCATTGTAAGGGGTCACATTGGTGACCTTGACGATGATTCTATCATCCTCTTGGGCATAAATGACAGGTCCCGGGAACATTCTGTTAATGGTGACAATCTCTTTGGTGTTACACAGTTTAGTAACTCTCAAGGTTTGCACCTATTAACAATGAGAGACCCTTTATAGTTAGAAAAACAGAATTGAACATTATAGAGGTAATTGTACAGCACATTGTTTGGAGAGAAACGTATAAATGGATTGACCTTGAAATCATAGAACCTGGTCGACCCCCCTCCAGGCCAATCATGTGCCATAGCAACATGGAGTGACAAGTTTAAGCATAGCAACATTGAAGTGGCTAAGTTAGCCATTTGGAGTGAGAAGCTGAGAGAGAGTTGAAGTTAGGGAGGGGTGGAAAGGAGGGGCAATTTAATAGGGTGCAGCCATATAATATTTTAAGCTTTTAACCATGGAAGCTAAAGTAGAATTTTTTTTTGTGTGTGTTGGTGAATTATGTTTGTCAGCTTTCATGATTCCTCTAACATGGTTTGGTGATAATAATATGTTGGGGGCGTGATCAGTGTGACCCCATTGTGTGGTAGGGATTTTAGTCATCTCCTTGTCTTATCAGGGAAAAGCAGATTGTTTTTTTTTCTTTTTGATTCATAATCTATCAACATTTTCCCAGTAATTTTATGTCTTTAGACTGAGAATATATGCACTCCCGCATCCATATATATATAAATCATTTGTTATTGGAGGTATAAATATTTCATACATTTATGTCTTTTCCAGTAAGGTATCAATGTAGGTGAATGCCCGTTGAAAGGAAAAGCTTGCAATGACAAGCGATTGGGCCAATTATGTGAACTCTATAGTCTATAGTACTCAAGCAAAGCTCAGCTGGCCATGGCGAGAATAGGATGGGTTTGTTGGTTGGTTGGTTGGTTGTGCTTTTTTCAGACATTTTTGCCTTTTACACAATCATAAGCAAACTTAGAACACGCCTTCCTATACATGTTTTTGTACAAGCAAAAGCCTGAAGACCACTACTGCATGATCTTCCTAAGCTGTCTTAATATTATCCTTCTCTTTCTCTCCCCCCCCCCCAAAAAAAAAAAATACATAGATAAATAGATAAGCCTTTATCTTTTTTACTTAATTGCTTATTATCTGTTGTTAACTTTGCTAAAACTTGCCTTCAACTGTTTCACATTTATGATTTCAGAGTTATTATTACTGGGCTAGGAACCTTGGATATGATTTTCTGGCACGTTTAATTATAACATGACCCACCATTTCACCATACATGACTGCAAATGGAACCCAATATATGATTCCATCCTTCGGATTATGGAATGAATTTCTTTTCCCCCATTGGTTCGTTGGTAGCTGTCACTGTACAGTCATCACTTTACAAACAATATTATGTAGCCTTTTTTTCCCCAATCAAGTTTAACCGGAATTTTCACATAAAATCTAATACTTTATTATTGATTTCAAAGAAAGTAAGAAATTTTTTATTAAGAAGAACAGAAACTAAGAAATAGAGCATTGCTTAGAGGTGATAAGTTTGCAGTTGTGTAGACAGACAATTCTCAAATCTCCATCTAAGAAAAGATGGGTATGTTGGAGTCATAGGATGATCTTGGAACTTCGATGTAACAGTACAATTCGATCTATCAGCAGCAGTCCCTGCTTCTGAAGCATGTCGTTTTCCTCACAATTCACAAATTTCAAGCAAGCTCTTATCTTCTCTGCTACTCTCAAACTCAAAAAATTTGCTCAGCAGCTGCTCTGTTTTAAGTTTTTGTTTTCACCCGTGACAAAAATTCTGAGATTTGATTAATCTAAATCTCCAGACCAAACCAGAGTTATGGGTATAAAGGGAGCAGTTGGCCTAAAGTGTCCAATTAAAACAAGGGAAAATGGCTTAAACCACAATTTCAAGTTTTCAACTACTGCCATCTAATTTGTAGTATAAATAATGTTCCTATGCAACAGCTTAAACTCAGTTATTTAATTGAAGTAAAAAGAAAAAGAAAAAATGGTACAAGTTTATCTATCAACATCGCAATCTCAGTCAACAAGACATGCATGCATTAATTTGTTTTAGTTTTCCTACAGGTCATTTATGATTGTTCAGATTCTCAAGGCCTTTGAGACAAAAAGTTTAGCTACAGAGTTGATTCTTTATATTTGATAACTCTGTAAAATGGATACTACTTGCTACAGCATAACTAACTTAATAAATTAAATTAAATTAAAAGAAGGTACTCTCAGCTTACCGGAAAACTATGATCAGACAAAGTGATAAAAAATGATTCCTTGTCCGTGTGTAATAAGTAGAAGCAGCAGCAACAAGCAAGAGCCATCAGCAACCCTAGCAGCAGTATCATTATCACAACCATCATATAACTTGTGGAAGATACTAGTAAATCTATATCAAGTCTATTATGTATAATTAATTTCAGAAGGGAAAAAAATTTGCATGAAAATGGACAAATAAGGGGGAAAAACATGTTTCTCTTGAAAGGGTCCTTGTTTTTATCATTGCAAACACAAGCGGGAAAGTTGTCCCAATCTGCCTGCTTTCCTGATATAATCCGATTCAATTGCGAGTCATTTTATGTTGACTAACACTTTCCGGTGGCAAGATTCTATTCTGCAAAACATAAAATAAAAGTTAACTCGAGGGAATAGCTTAATAAAGAAGAAACATCAAACATAATCATCATTAGCAAACTCTGCTTTGGGTTGCAATAAATTTCAAGGGGAATGCTGACCTCATATTGCAACCAACTAGTAGAACTTATTCTGAAAGCTAATTTCTAGTCACCACCTGTTCAGTTATTGATCTGCAATGGTAAAACGTTTCCATAATGGTAATGACCCCACCCAATATCCATTTTCTGATAAATACAGGCAGTTATTAGCAGTTTAAAATGGTTCATCAGTTTCTAATATATTTACACTGGACCTACAAGTTGAAACATAAGATTCCTTCAAAAAAAAAAAAACAGATGAGCTTCAAGGTGCCCTACTGTAGAAAAACACTTGGCTTGGTTTGCTCAGGAAACAGATATCAAGAAATTCCATCATAAAGTTTATTCCATTGTAGCAAACCACTGCATTTCATTGCCAAAATCTGGTTACATGGTGCATAAGCAGAGCTTCCAAGGACAACCACGGGCTCCAGGTCGTAAGGGTTTAATAAACATACATGTAACTTACAGCACCAGAAGACAAAAATTTGTAACCAACCTTCGTAACTTCCTCAATTCTAATATGTGTTTTATTCGTGAAGAAACCACCCTATCTATTACCAGATAATAGGGGAACCACACTTAGTTCCTTTCAAGTCTCACGCAATTGAAGAAAAAGCAGTACAGAGAAAACTCATGGCTTTTTCAGTGAGGAAACGAGGCAAGGTTCAGTTCCCAAGAAGTAGGATCTTAAACCAGAAGCAAGCAAGGCTGTACATAATCCATCGTTGTGTGTTGATGCTCATTTGCTGGAGAGACCCCAAGGATAAATAATAGCTTTGCCTGATTCACCAGACTTTTTCAAGAGGCATAGATGAGAAATCAAGAGATTGGCACTGTAAATTTCAAACTCAAAGCACTGAACTTAGCCTTTCTATGTCAGATTGCTTTTAATTAACTCACCTTTGGTCAGTGCAGAAATTTCTTTTCCCTTTCTGCTCTTTTGATTTATTTATTAACTACTCCTTTCACACAGCACGCTTATCTTGAATCAGGAGCACCTACTGCATAGAATTGCATGCTCAGGCATCACCAGAAATCCCAACAGAGTAGGCAGGCAAGTAGACATCCAAATATCTGATGCCCATTCAGAGGAACCGAAAAAGTGCTATGACTCTCAGGTGCTTTAATTTATATTTCTTGTATGTCGTCAAGAAGGCCCAATTTTGCAGTGCATACACTAATGCAGAGTCATAGCTAAGGCTCCACAGATATAAATACAGTTTTGGACACCTAACATTACAACATAAAAACTATACAATAAAGATTTCCTAAGAACACAAAATTGAGAAACAATATCTGAAATATTAGAACTGTAACATGTCAACTAAAAATACTTTTACAACAATAATCTCTATGGTGTGCTCAAGCTTAACCTTCTGGCTTACGATGTTCTGAAATTGAAAGCATCAACAGCCTAAAGAGACAAGAGGTGACATATTTCCCCAGATACTTGAGAGTGAAAAGACCTTTCATCAAAGTATCCAAATCAAATATCTAGAAGTTGTGATTTCATCTACCCATCATTGATAAATAATTAAACTATAGCTACAGTAAATTCTCTACCAAAAAGAAGAAGCTATGAATTCGGTCTTATCTGTGTTCAAAATTAAGAAATATATCAACTGAAAGCATTGAATTCTAGGAGGACACGAGGGTCCTAGCTGAAGATAACATGGCGACCCTTCACGTGGAGAAAGAAATGCTCCTAATCCTGTGGTTTACATAATCAACAATGACAAAACAATGCTAAGTTGCTAACAACTAAAACCTACAGAACACTTTTACCTCTGCATCCCATCCCTATTCCCTCCTGATTTCATTCATTGAATAAGATATAGAAAACATGTTAGAGAGCTTATTAAAAGAACAATATAACTTATGCGCTTCGCATTTACTCTTCATGTGTCACTTACCAACACGTGCCAATAAATCTACTTGAAACTCCAACTAAAAAAGAAAAGCAAAAAGAAAGACATCAAGAATGAAATTCATCAACATTGAACATGGATTCATTCATTAAGTTTGTAGAGTCCCAGATGGAAAAGAAAGAAAGTTCGTGAGATCACAATAATATGATTTATCCGCAAATGAGTTGAGAATTGTAAAGCGGCGTCATCTTCAAAGTATGGCGGGGGGGGGGGGAGGGAAAGTTAAAAATTAGAAAGAAAACCCACAAATTCCAAGGGAGTTCCATTAAAATAAATAAGAAAAGAAACAAAATTACTTCAAATTATAAACCAAACTGTGCGAGAGTTGATTCACAATATCCTCTGCACGTATAAAACTAAAAAGAAAAGTACATAAACATAAGGAACGAACCCTAGAATACGAAGTGACGAAGGTCGAGAAAATTGACAGTGAAAAGGGTCTAAGCGGCTGGACGGGGTTGTGGTTCAGTTTCAGGTTCTTCGTGGATGAGGGGCTTGGTGAGTACAAGAGGGCGGTCATAGGCTTCCTCTTCGTCATCAAAATCGGTGGTGCTGAGATTAATACAGGAGCAGCGCTCCAATGATGCGAAAAATGCAGAGGCCATGCTGGTGCCGACCCAGTTAGCCATACGATCTAACTTGTCGCACGACATGAAGCTGCAGTTGTTTTCCATCGCCTTATTTTATCAAATATTCAGATGAGATTTTTAACCACAGAAGTTTTGCTAATCAGCTTCGTGAAAGGAGGAAGACAGTTAGTTGTAAAGTGGCGCGACACTTTCCTTTATGAGCTGCTTTTATTTGTTATTATTATTTTTAAAATATTGGGGAATGGTGACTCGTCATGCCTCGCACGATTCCTTTCCTTGCCATTTGTTCGGCCTTCTTTTTTTTTAATTCTTTTTCTTTTCTTTAAATAACGGATTTTTAGTTGTGATTCCGCCCGTTGGGATAATGTGGCCGGCTGGAGAGAGAGAGAAAGTGGGGCCATGGGCTCGGGCCTTGGCATTATCCTTTACAGCTATGGACTCGGTTTTATGGGCTTTGTTTAAACTTTGGCCCGCGCTCTTTACTAATAATTGCAGATTTCAGCCCTTCATAATGACCCCAAAATCATATCTTTTATGAAACAGACATTCATGGAAAAGAATCGACTTTTGAGATCCTATTGCAAGTGATACAGCCAATTAATTGTAACATTTGGATACATTCTCATTTCTCACCGTCATTCTTTAAAAGAAAAAATAAATTGCTAATGTAGAGAATTTGCAAGAATATCCCTTTCCTCTTGTTTCTTAGAAAGAGATAGAGCGGGTGAGCTTTGGCTTGGAAATCCTTTTTTCATCTTCAAGAGAGATAATGGGGAGGTTGGCTGGGTTCTCAATCATCAGCTTGGCGACCAAGTAGCCAGAAATGCTCCATGTCTGATATTTCCTCGTTTGTTTCCCAACATAACGCCCAGACTTACCATCATAGTACTCCGGCCATCCATTTTTTGAAAGGCGCTGTTCCGTCAGCTCTATGGCTCGTTTTGCAATTTGAGGTCTTCCGGTCTTTATACATGCTGCTGTGAGTAGCCATATCAGAGCTGCTTACAATATTAAAAAACACCAGGTCAAGTTGTATTATAAAAACCCAAGCCAAAACTGTTAATTACCTATGCAGTTAGTTTATCAGGCAATTTGAGTAGCCATAGAAACCTTAATTGCCTTTTATGCATGAGAAATAATACACGATCCAACTAAAACTTAATCTAAACCTGATAAAATAAAGTATGAGACTAAGGACATTTATATCCCAATTGAAGTTCTAAGTCAATCATGCGTCTCCGGCTAATGAGGCAACCTTCATTATCAATGGAAAGATTATTTAAAGAAATAAATATAGGTAAGCAAATGACATACAATGGAACTCAAATGTTCATGAGTTCAGACACATACCTGGCCATGTTCCACCATTATGGTAACTCCATCGTGTATTCTTTGGATCAAATCCAGTAACAGTTCTCCAATCATGACCCTCCAGTGCTGGATAAACGATCTTCAAAGGCATCTCTCCTATCAAGTCCTCCCAACGCTCCTCAATCAAATCCATAATTGCAGTTGCTTGTGCAGGTGTGACTAGTGAACTCAAGATTGCAATGCAGTTTCCAACCAAAAACCAGCGGAAGTCCATTCGAGCTGGGCTGACATTACCAATCAGATATCCCCCTCGTAAGGGCATAAAATCAAACACCCAATCAGGAATGGACTCAGGGATTACATTGAACTTGTTGACTGCTGTGTGGGAATACTCTTCAGTTTTGTAACGATATATGTTGTTTAACTGTGTGAAATCTAACCAGTAGTATTTTTGGATGTGATAACTGAGAGCTGTGATGCGGTTATTAATGCGCTCAATGAGTTCCTTGCCATCTCGTTCTGGTTTCAGCATCTGCCTTGAACACCTCAGTGCAAAATAGAAGAGCGCTTGGACTTCAATTGGATATCCATAAATTCCCTGCTCAAAGTGCAAGCACATTAACTTCCTGAAATTACACTGAAAACTCAGTGCAGTAAAATCCCAAAGTAGCACTAACCAGCCAACACTCAACACAACTCCAGCCATTCCAGTACATAAAATGAGTTCAGACAAATATATACCATAATATATTAGGAGATTGAATGCCATTCCAATCCACAAAATCAAGCAAGAAGTCCTCTGCTCTAAACGCTCGCACAATTACTGGCACGGTTAAACGAGGTTCAGAACAAAAGAAAATAATAAAATGACCGACATGCCTTCTCTGCTACTAGATAAGGGCCAGTATAAAATCATGCAGATAGATCAGAGGTTCTAAGGGTAATAGATTATTGCCGAGTTAGACTGGCAAACTATATACTAAACAATTAGAGCCATAGTGATAACGAACCAGTCTAACTCCTAATCTTGTTTCAAACAGTTGCTTCTGCATACCACAGAGGAGTCGAAGGATAAATTTAAGATAACGGAATGACTCACCATCCTCCTATCAATCATGCTACACCCAGCTGCACACAGAAGTGTCGGAAAAGTGTCAAATCCATCTGAAAGGCAAAGGTTAAGAATCAGCTTCATTCCTCTTTGCACCTCAGGCATTTCTGAAAGTGTATAATCCTGTGTGCACTTGGTATATGATCTTAGCAGTATAATCCACCAGAACCCAGAGTCAACAGGAGCAACTCTTCCTATTGCACTGCCACCAAAATCTGCAGCCAAGGTTTCCTTTTGCCGATGCGAATCATAAAGAACTTTAAAACTGGCAGGCATGACACCTTCTCCAAGTGTGAAGTTGTCTATCCTTTTCTCCCAGCCTTGAAGATGAAGAGTCTTTAACAGGAAGTTTTTCACTATTACTGGATCACCACCAGCACTGGCTGATCTCATTAGACAGGCTAAACCGCTGGGAACAAAGTCTCTTACAAAAACCTGCAAGATAAGAATGGTGCAGTGATAATGGTTCAGTGCAATTAGCAGCTCTGAAGTAAGGAATTCAACATCATTAAATTCATTACATATGGGGCAAGGGCTAGCTATCAAACTAGAAAAACAGCATTACTATGAATTTGTGCAACATGAGATACTGTGATTGAATAATAGTTTAGCCAAAAATAAAACTCGTCTCTGTTTTTAGTGGGTGCAAAATAAACATTAATCAACTTCCCCCCAGTACTGGCTTCTACAACAGGTGTCAACTTTTACATGTATGGAAAAATCCCTTCCTCGTTTGTTTTGAAATAAATTAGAAAAGTAACGACTCATGCCACTCAAAATAAGTTTCAACTAAAAATAGTAACGTCAACAAATAGTCAAACATCCTATTGAACTACTTAAAAGGAAACTCAACTCGTTTATCTTGCAACTCCAATTCCCTGCCTTCTCATTTCCCACAAAATTTGCAGATACATGTAGGGCAGGTCATGAAGTGCCTACTTTCATCGCAAGTAAAATAACAAGAAGTGTAACTATGGATAAACTAGTAAAGAATATAACAATGAACTAGATAGATGGTTTTCATGAATTCCAAATTAAAAACTTCATTAACCTAAAAAACCTAAATATACAATAGGCTCCTACCCAGCCTAGTAAATAAAGGTGCAACGCATAAACCATCTAAGAGAAATGAAAATTTACTGCAACATTATCAAACAAAAGAGAAAAGAATAATGCTATAACAAAGGAAGTACTGAATTTGAAGATACAAAAACGATAAGAAAGAACTAAACAAATTATACCTGATTGTAATTTAAAGCCTCGGCAGTAGGATCCATAGCCGCAAGGGTACCTACAGGCTTGCCTTTGTAATATACGTAAGATTTCTGGATTGTTTCCCACGCTTCTTCCACCATCGCACCATTCTCCGCGCTCCCCTCAAGAAAGCCGTTCGATCTAATAGCAGAAAGTATGCTATTCAGTTCAAAGTTCTTCTCAAAACCTGTGCCTACGCTAGCACACGACTTCAAGGACGTATGAGCCACGCTGGTGTTATCAGATATATTCTCGTTGCTATGAACTCTCACCGTCTTCTTCAGCTTTTCCTCCGGTTTCTCAGTCGATTCATTTTCTTCCTGCGATGTATATGACTCTTCGTTTCCAACAGAGTCTTGACATTTCTCTTTTCGTGTATATGAAGTTCCTCCCTCTCTTGATTCAAGGGATGCCTTACCATTATTAGTTGATTTTACGTTGTCAGTTTCTAAAGAACCTGACGAAGGTTTCTCAACATATTCAGAAACCCCGTCGTCTTTGAAAATATTTTTCTCTTGTGAGGGTAGAGAATTCTCAGCAAACTTACACTTCCGAAACACGATAAAATCAGATGATTTCTCGCTCACTTGGTCACTTTCTTTCTCCAGAGTCTCCGAAAGCTGCTCCTCAATCAGCGTGGTGCGTTCTTCTTTCTGTTGAAGGTCGATCAAATTCAAAGAATCCACTGGTTCCACCTCTTTCCCCGACGAAGCTTCTACTTCTTTCTCACTATCTTCAGAAAACGGAGTCGAAGAAGGCGGACGAGGAGCCGCTCCTGCTTCATTTGTAACTTCTAGAAAGTTCAGTGATGTGAAAGATGACATTCTAAAGGGAAAAGATCAGCACAAGATTAGATTCATTAGAGAGAAAAAAAACAACATTGCCATTTAGCGAGGAAGAATATACCTTTCAAGGCACTTCGTCCGTCGTTTGGGATAGGAGAGTAGAATTGCTACAGAGAATAGGGAGAGACAAAAATGAAGCAAGAAAATGGGGAGGGAGCGGGAACTATATATAATAAGGATGCAATGAAAGAACTGGAAACCATATTGGTGATGAGTGCATACTGGCACTGCGCACTGTAATTCTGTTTTAGCGGTTAGGGAGAAAATTTTGTTGTGTGGGCGTTTTATATTCGGCAATTAGGTCTTCACATATGAATTATTAACGAATATGCCATTTTTGGTTTCAAGCCTAGTCATACGCAAAGTGGAACCCTGTTTGAGATTAACGGTTTATTAATTTTGTAACTATTTAAGTAAAATATAAATTACAAAAGATTTTTTTTTTTGTGTAAGGTAAAATCCTAAAAAAATTCCTATAAAACTAACATTCTCTTTAGCTGAAATTAAAACTATTCCTTGGAATATGTCCTAAGACACTATTAACAGATGAAGTATTGCTATTGACTTCATTATATTGCTTTGCCCAGCTAATTGATGCTTTGATAACTTTTATTGAACTCTATGGAAGACCTTGAAAGACAAGCATGTTTCTATTCTTCTATAGCAGACATAAAATGATTCCGAAAAGCGTGGGCCAAAGTGCTTCTTGTCCTGCTAATTGGCTATTGGATTCTAAATTTGTCTGGATCCATTCGAGCAAGCTGCCAGAAGAAAATTGGGGCCATCTCTTTGCAGGTAATATTAATTTCCAAATGTCCTTGGCCTCTGAACAGACCCTAAGAGTATGTAGGATGTCTTCTGTCTCGTATTGGCATATTCGGCAAGCTTCATTCTGACCAATTCCTCTACTAACTCGTTCGAAGTTTGTAAGCAGACGCTGTTTGTAGACCAGCCATAGAAAAAATCAGACTCGCTGTGGCCCTTGGAACTTCCAAATGTTTTCCCAGTTATTATCTTGTTCATTCCATGTATTTCCTTTTAATAGGTGGTACGCACTCTTTACTGTAAATTTCCCATTGGATGTGAGATTCCAACAGATTTTGTCAGGACCAGCAAGGGGATGTAGAGGAGGGATGTTTATAATCTTCTGAATTATATCTTCTGTTAACCAATTCCTTAGGGTACTTATGTCACAGGTGCCTTGTAACACCCCCTAACCTCGAACCGTCTCCGGAACAGAGTTACGAGGCATTACCTGACGTATCAGATAACTTATGAATAATTCACAAATAAAATAACATTCATAGCATAATTTAATTACTAAATCCCTATATCGAACTCTCAAAGTCTAAAACATACATTTAAGTGAAACGGGATTCGTTTAAATACTCCAAATTTTTATTTTTATTTATTTATTTTTTATAAATTTCGACAGCATTTCTGCTTATTTTTACATAAAACCCCCTGCAATTAAAACCATATCCCTTTCAAACATAACCAATTCAACCAATTTATTTCACACATTCATTTTCTATTCTATTTACTTTCTAATCAACTTAATCAATATAATATTAATTTAAATTTATCATTGTGCTAATTAAATTGAAATGAATAAACTTTTTCATTATAATTCTTAAACTTGCAATACTAATATTTTAAACCATTTATATTCAAAACATAATAACATTTATACACATCCTAAGTACATGCCACATTACCAAAAGAAAATATACATCACCAAAAGTTTGCTGAAGTCGGGTCTGGCTTTGGATGCTGGTTCAGTACTTGACTTCTACAACCTGCGCACGGAAACAACCGTACGCTGAGTATGCATATACTCAGTGGTATCACTATAATTCAGTTTATAATTAAATACATTAAATCACACACATACTTTTACATTACAATTATCATCACTTAATGAACAATTCAATCTTTCATGTTATCATTCAATTATATATATACCATTCTTATTTCTTTATTTCAATTCTCAACTTTCACATAGGACATATCATTCAATTAACTTGACTCGGACTCGGCGGATACACGGATTCCAACCAACACACCAGTACGGCACAATGTGCCTTAACGATACACAATATCTAATCAGTAATCAGTAACGGTAGCAGTAGCAGTAACAGTAACAGTATTCAACACACAGTGTTGAATCTGTAACAGTAACGGTAACAGTATTCGACACACAAAGTGTCGAATCGGTAACAGTAACAGTAACAGTAGTCGGCACATAAGTGCCTGATCAGTAAGCCGGCAAAAACCCGTACTCTTCCATATCCTATGGCATGCCAACTATATCTGACTAGCCCGACTAGTTAATAGGGTATTTAAATCATTTTTCAGTGTAATTTCCATTTCGATTCAATATTAATTATAATTTATTATTTTGATCAATTTTCATAGTAATACAGTAATTTACTTCATTAGAAATTTTACAGTTCAATGCAATATACGTAACATTATTTAGTAATTTCACAGTTCAATTCGATATTCAAAACAATATTCAGAATCCAATAATTCAGTTCAGTATCAATCTCAATTTTAATACCCAATCACAAATTTTATTATTTCATTAAATACTTACCTTAAAATACTTACCACATATTCATATTAAATTAAACACATATTAATTATAAAACTTGAGTTATAGTGATACAAACCAGAATTCTCTTCGGATTTAATCCTCAACGATCTTTCTTTTTCCTTTTTGGGCTGATGCTTCAGGTTCAATATTAGCTATGAACAATTAAAATAATTTCACAATTATTAGCATAACACAATTTAAATGCTGAATTTTTTATCTAACTTTTACTTTAATTCAACTTTAATCCCAACTAAACTTATATATTTTTCTTTCTCAATTCATACCTTTTTACTACTCAATTTCTTACCAAACTCACATCTAACTAGTTAATTTTTATCATATTTTCATAATTTCGAATTTATTTCAATTTAATCCCTAAAACTCAAAACTTATAGCTTAGTTTACAATTCAATCCTTTATTCAATTCTAATCAAAATTTCTATCAAATAAACCCCCAATTCCATCATTTGTTCAACATAAACCCTACTCAAAAATCTATTAACTTTCAAAATTTCAACTTAAATTCAAGAGTATTTCACTCTAAGATTCCAAAAACATCAAATTTATAAGAAAAGGACTTGATTAAACTTACCAATTAAACTTCAAGCTTTAAAACCTTAATTTTCCCTTTCTTCTTTCTTTCCTTTTTCTTTCCTGTTCTGTTTCGAAATGTTCTCTGTTTCTTCTTTACTTTGTTTTATTTCATTTCTTTTATTCTTTTATTTTATTAACTTTATAATAATAATAATAATTATAAATATCTTATTTAATAATAAATATATATTACAATTGGACACACATATATTTTACACTTGCCTATTACCATCACCATCCAATTGTCCTTATTTTATTTAGTTTATATAATTTAATATTTTAATATGATAAAAATATTTTTACTTAAATAAAAAGTAATTAAATAAATATATTACAAATGTATAAATATATGAATTACACTTGTATAATTTAATCACCATGCATTTGTCTTTATTTTAATTTATTTTTAATAATAATAATCATAATTTAATAATATAAATTATAATTTAATAGAATAATAATAAATAATAAATATCTATATACTTAAATAAAAAAGTAATTAATAATTAAATTATATATATTTACATAATTAAAATCTAAAAATATCTTAGATTTTAACATGTTTGCCGTCTCAACTTATGCTAAATGGCTTAATTGCCATTTTAGCCCTTTTTACTTTATTTTAATCTATAATTAGACTTTCACTCTTTATTCAATTTAATCCTTTTTGCTAATTACTCTAAATTAAGCTAAATTTACTTAATAAAACCTAATTAGACACACCACTAGGCTCATAAATATTTTTAATAATTATTTTCAAACTTATTTCACTAAGACAGAGGCCCGATAACACACTTTTCCGGTGCCCACGGATTTTGGGTCGTTACATTTCCTACCCCCTTAAAAAAAATTCGTCTTCGAAATTTTACCTAAAAATAAGTGAAGATACTGTGATCTCATAGTTTCCTCCGGTTCCCATGTTGCTTCTTCTACGCTATGACTTCTCCACAGCACTTTTACCAGAGGGACTCATTTGTTTCTTAATTCTTTCACTTCTCGAGCTAGTATTTGAACTGGTTCCTCTTCATATGACAAATCTGGTCTAATCTCAATATTTTCAGTAGAGATAATATGAGATGGATCCGATCGATACCTTCGTAACATTGAAACATGAAAAACATCATGAATTTGTTGTAATTCGGGAGGTAAAGCCAATCGGTAAGCAACTGGTCCAACTCTCTCTATAACTTCATATAGTCCGATAAACCGAGGACTTAACTTCCCTTTTCGGTCGAATCTTAATACTTTCTTCCAAGGAGAAACTTTGAGAAACACTTTATCTCTGACTGAGTATTCAATGTCCCGACGTTTCAGATCAGCATAAGATTTTTGTCTGTCAAAAGCTGCTTTTAATCTTTGTTGAATCTTCTTGATTGTTTCTTTTGTTTCACGAATCAATTCAGGTTCAATTATCTTCTTTTCATTTAATTCTGTCCAACATACAGGTGATCGACATTTTCTACCATATAGAGCTTCATACGGAGCCATCTGAATACTGGACTGATAACTGTTATTATAAACAAATTCAGCTAACGACAAGTAACGTTCCCAACCAGATTCAAAATCAATAACACAAGCTCAAAGCATGTCTTCCAAAATCTGAATTACTCGCTCAGATTGCCCATCAGTCTGTGGATGAAATGTTGTACTGAAATTAAGTTTAGTACCCAAAGACTCATGTAACTGTTTCCAGAATCTCGATGTAAACCGAGGATCTCGATCAGAAATTATAGAAGCCGGTATACCATGCAACCTTATAATTTCCCGAATATAGACCTCTGTAAGTTTCTGAAGTGACCAATCCGTTCTGACAGCTATAAAATGGCCGATTTTGTGAGTCGATCAACTCTTACCCATATAACATTTTTCTTACTTACAGACAATGGCAATCCTATAATAAAATCCATCGTAACAGGATCCCATTTCCATTCTGGAATAGTAATCGGCTGTAATAATCCAGTAGGAACCTGATGCTCTGCTTTCACCCGCTGACAAACCAAACATTTACTGACATATTCAACTATATCTTTTTTCATCCCTGGCCACCAGTACAATTCTCGTAAATCACGGTACATCTTTGTGCCTCCAGGGTGCAGAGCAAATGGACTGTCATGTGCTTCTCGAAGAATTAATTCTTTAATCTCTGAATTGATTGGAATACAAATCCGATCTTGATATCTCAAACAATCATGCTCATCAATACTAAAATTCGCTGCTGTGTCGCTTTGAACCATTTCTTTTTTCTTCATTAGCTTATCATCTTCTAATTGAGCTGACTTGATTCGTTTCAAACATCACTGGTTTAATTCTTAATTCAGCCAATAAACCTCCATCATCACTAATACTGAGCTGTGCAAACATCGCTCGCAATTCAATTACTACCTTCCTACTCAATGCATCAGCTACCACGTTAGCTTTACCTGGATGATAATCAATAACACAATCATAATCTTTTAGAAGTTCTATCCATCGACGCTGCCCCAAATTCAACTCTTTCTGTGATAGAAGATACTTGAGACTTTTATGATCTGTATAAATGTAACATTTTTCATCGTATAAATAATGTCTCCATATTTTCAAAGCAAAGATCACAACTGTTAATTCCAGATCATGTGTCGGATAATTACGTTCATGTGGTTTCAATTGCCGAAAAGCATAAGCTATCACTTTCCCATTTTGCATCAGTACACACCCGAGCCCATTTAAAGAAGCATCGCTATACACAATAAAATCTTTTCCTGATTCTGGTAAAGTCAAAACTGGTGCCTCTGTCAGCATCTGCTTCAATTTCATAAAGCTTTCTTGACATTGATCATTCCAGACAAACGGAACATTCTTTTGCAATAATTTTGTCATCGGTAAAGCTATTTTTGGAAATCCATTCACAAACCTTCGATAATACCCAGCTAATCCAAGAAAACTACGTACCTCTAACACATTTTTGGGAGTCTTCCACTGGACGATTGCTTCAATCTTCTTTGGATCCACTCTAATTCCATCTGCTGATACCACATGACCAAGAAATACCACCTTTGATAACCAAAATTCACATTTAATCAATTTCCCATATAACTGTTTCTCTCGTAACATTTGCAAAACAATTCGGAGATGATGCTCGTGTTCAGATTCAGACTTTGAATATACCAAAATGTCATCAATAAAAACTACCACGAACTGATCCAAGTACGGCTGAAAAATTCGATTCATAAGATCCATAAAAGCAGCTGGGGCATTTGTTAACCCAAATGGCATCACTAAGAACTCGTAATGACCATATCTTGTACGAAATGCTGTCTTCGGTACATCACTTTCTTTCACCTTTAACTGATAGTAGCCCGATCTTAAATCAACCTTTGAAAATACTGAAGCTCCTTTCGATTGATCAAATAAATTATCAATACGTGGTAATGGATATTTATTTTTTATTGTCATATTGTTCAATTTTCGATAATCAATACACAATCGCATCGAACCATCTTTCTTTTTAACAAATAATACTGGAGCTCCCCACGATGAGGTACTAGGTCGTATAAAACGTCGTTACAGTAAATCTTGCAGTTGTACCTTAAACTCATTCAATTCGGTAGATGACATACGATATAGAGGTATCGACACTGGATCTATACCCGAGTATACTTCAATTGCAAATTCTACTTCTCTATCAGGTGGCAATCTCGGTAACTCTTCAGGGAATACATCTGGAAATTCACATACAGTTCTAATCTGACTACACTGGCTTTCGACTGAATCAGAATTAATAACATATGTCAAATATGATGTACAACCCTGATGAAGCAACTTATTAACTTTAATCGCTGATATGATTTGAGCTAACCCACTGGTACGAATTCCATTTACCTCAACACTATCATCATATTCAGTCTGAACGCTAAATTTCTTTTTATAACAGTCTAAAATTACCCCATGTTTAGCTAACCATTCCATACCCAGTATAACATCAAAATCCCAAAAAGGCATTATTAATAAATTCACCGGAAAAGTTTTATCATATATCATTAGCGGGCATCTCGGGCACACCTGATTAACTAATATTGTTTGCCCCAATGGACTTGATACTTCTACTGAGACTTTAGACATTTCCGTTTTTAATTTCCCCGACTCTACTAATTTTGAATTAATATATGAGTGTAAAGATCCAGGATCAATCAAAGTATAAATAGGCTCAGAATACAGTAAAAATATACCTGTCACCACATCGTGAGCATTGCCTTCTTCTCGGGTTCTGACTACATAAGCTTTAGCTGGAGCTCTGGCTTCAGATTACTGTGTAGCTATATCACTGCTTCTATCAACTCCTCCTCTCCTCGAAACAGAACCTCCCCTAGACATTCCTCTACCTCTGGCAGTCGATACCGATCTCTGAGATGTGGCAGGTGAACTACTCTGAGCTCTCGGACAATCTTTAACAAAGTGTTCAGTAGAGCCACAGCGAAAACATCCTCCAGTTTTCTTCCAACATTCACCAAAATGTCTTTTCCCATAATAATCGCATTCAAGATTTTCACTTTCCCGGGGCGGAGCTTTTACACTACCGGTAGAGATAGTAATCTATTTTCCTCTGCTTCTGTCACTCCTATCAGACCGAAAGTTTAATCTCCAACCACTTCTTGATTCTCTGAAACTCTTCAGTAATGGATTATAACTGGTAGTTCCCATACGTTTTCCAGCTGATTTACCAATTTCTGATTTTTTATCCAAGCCCAGTACTTGTTCTATCATCTTTGCTCGCTCAACCAGATCAACAAGTTCAGTAATTCTGAGACTTACCAATTGAATCTTGATTTCATCTCGCAGTCCCCATAAAAATCGTTTACAACTATCAGCCTCGGTTGGAACATATTCTGAAGCATACCTGCTAAATCTAGAGAACTCTCGCTCATAATCCAGTACTGACATATTCCCCTGTTTCAGCACTAAAAGCTCTTGCTTTTTCTCTTCGATGTACAATTCCCCAATATACTTTTTCTGAAATTCTTTTTGAAACAAGTCCCAGGTTACCTGATCATCCGGAAAATGTCTAACCACAAATTTCCACCAGAGATACGCTTCTCCTTGTAATAGTGATACAGCACATATCAGACTCTCTCAGAGGTGCAGTCTAATTGTTGCAAAACTCTTTTTGTTGTTTCCATCCAATTTTCAGCAGCGGACGGATCAACTCTTTTTAATCCCTGAAATTTCGTGGCACCATATTTTCGTAGCTCTTTAATCGGGGCCTGTCTGACAGTAGGTACAGGTGTAGTAGCAGGTATAGTTCTCACTATATGCTGTAATGCATCAGCTATATCTCTTAACAGTTGTGAGACATCTCTTTCTCTTCCTACGTTAGGAGGTTGATTATCTAACGGATTCACACTAGGTATAGCAGATTCAATTTCTTCAAATTCTCGACTTCCAGTATACATTTCCTGTTCAACATTATCCAGTCTTTCATCTGACATTTTATCTATAAAACAAAATCAAATAAATATATTAGCATCCAAAAACCCGACTCTGTTTCAACTTAAATGTGGCATGTACTTCTAGACTCATTTACGAGCTTGATTTAGTCCGAGAATCGGCTAAACCTTAACTCTGATACCAATAATTGTAGCACCCCCTAACCCTGAACAGTCGTCGGAACAGAGTTACGAGGCATTACCTGACGTATCAGACAACTTATGAATAATTCACAAATAAAATAACATTCATAGCATAATTTAATTACTAAATCCCTATATCGAACTCTCAAAGTCTAAAACATACATTTAAGTGAAACGGGATTCGTTTAAATACTCTAAATTTTTATTTTTATTTATTTATTTTTTATAAATTTCGACAGCATTTCTGCTTATTTTTACATAAAACCCCCTGCAATTAAAACCATATCCCTTTCAAACATAACCAATTCTACCAATTTATTTCACACATTCATTTTCTATTCTATTTACTTTCTAATCAACTTAATCAATATAATATTAATTTAAATTTATCATTGTGCTAATTAAATTGAAATGAATAAACTTTTTCATTATAATTCTTAAACTTGCAATACTAATATTTTAAACCATTTATATTCAAAACATAATAACATTTATACACATCCTAAGTACATGCCACATTACCAAAAGAAAATATACATCACCAAAAGTTTGCTGAAGTCGGGTCTGGCTTTGGATGTTGGTTCAGTACTTGACTTCTACAACCTGCGCACGGAAACAACCGTACGCTGAGTATGTATATACCCAGTGGTATCACTATAATTCAGTTTATAATTAAATACTTTAAATCACACACATACTTTTACAGTACAATTATCATCACTTAATGACCAATTCAATCTTTCATGTTATCATTCAATTATATATATACCATTCTTATTTCTTTATTTCAATTTTCAACTTTCACATAGGACATATCATTCAATTAACTTGACTCGGACTCGGCGGATACACGGATTCCAACCAACACACCAGTACAACACAATGTGCCTTAACGATACACAATATCTAATCAGTAATCAGTAACGGTAGCAGTAGCAGTAACAGTAACAGTATTCAACACACAGTGTTGAATCTGTAACAGTAACGGTAACAGTATTCGACACACAAAGTGTCGAATCGGTAACAGTAACAGTAACAGTAGTCGGCACATAAGTGCCTGATCAGTAAGCCGGCAAAAACCCGTACTCTTCCATATCCTATGGCATGCCAACTATATCCGACTAGCCCGACTAGTTAATAGGGTATTTAAATCATTTTTCAGTGTAATTTCCATTTTGATTCAATATTAATTATAATTTATTATTTTGATCAATTTTCACAGTAATACAGTAATTTACTTCATTAGAAATTTTACAGTTCAATGCAATATACGTAACATTATTCAGTAATTTCACAGTGCAATTCGGTATTCAAAACAATATTCAGAATCCAATAATTCAGTTCAGTATCAATCTCAATTTTAATACCCAATCACAAATTTTATTATTTCATTAAATACTTACCTTAAAATACTTACCACATATTCATATTAAATTAAACACATATTAATTATAAAGCTTAAGTTATAGTGATACAAACCAGAATTCTCTTCAGATTTAATCCTCGACGATATTTCTTTTTCCTTTTTGGGCCGATGCTTCAGGCTCAATATTAGCTATGAACAATTAAAATAATTTCACAATTATTAGCATAACACAATTTAAATGCTGAAATTTTTATCTAACTTTTACTTTAATTCAACTTTAGTCCCAACTAAACCTATATATTTTTCTTTCTCAATTCATACCTTTTTACTACTCAATTTCTTACCAAACTCACATCTAACTAGTTAATTTTTATCATATTTTCATAATTTCGAATTTATTTCAATTTAATCCCTAAAACTCAAAACTTATAGCTTAGTTTACAATTCAATCCTTTATTCAATTCTAATCAAAATTTCTATCAAATAAACCCCCAATTCCATCATTTGTTCAACATAAATCCTACTCAAAAATCTATTAACTTTCAAAATTTCAACTTAAATTCAAGAGTATTTCACTCTAAGATTCCAAAAACATCAAATTTATAAGAAAAGGACTTGATTAAACTTACCAATTAAACTTCAAGCTTTAAAACCTTAGTTTTCCTTTTCTTCTTTCTTTCCTTTTTCTTTCCTGTTATGTTTCTAAATGTTCTCTGTTTCTTCTTTACTTTATTTTATTTCATTTCTTTTATTCTTTTATTTTATTAATTTCATAATAATAATAATAATAATAATTATTATTATTATTATAAATATCTTATTTAATAACAAATATATATTACAATTGGACACACATATATTTTACACTTTCCTATTATCATCACCATCCAATTGTCCTTATTTTATTTAGTTTATATAATTTAATATTTTAATATGATAAAAATCTTTTTACTTAAATAAAAAGTAATTAAATAAATATATTACAAATGTATAAATATAGGAATTACACTTGTATAATTTAATCACCATACATTTGTCTTTATTTTAATTTATTTTTAATAATAATAATCATAATTTAATAATATAAATTATAATTTAATAAATAATAATAAATAATAAATATCTATATACTTAAATAAAAGAGTAATTAATAATTAAATTATATATATTTACATAATTAAAATCTAAAAATATCTTAGATTTTAACATGTTTGCCGTCTCAACTTATGCCAAATGGCTTAATTTCCATTTTAGCCCTTTTTACTTTCTTTTAATCTATAATTAGACTTTCACTCTTTATTCAATTTAATCCTTTTTGCTAATTACTCTAAATTAAGCTAAATTTACTTAATTAAAACCTAATTAGACATATCACTAGGCTCATAAATATTTTTAATAATTATTTTCGAACTTATTTCACTAAGACGGAGGCCCGATAACACACTTTTCCGGTGCCCACTGATTTTGGGTCGTTACATGCCTTTTTCTGTTACCATTTCTTTGACTCGGCATTCCAGGGTAGGTCCAACTGCTGATGAAACATGTTCTTTAAGTGGGCCTAATTTTGGAATCCATGGATCCTCCTAGCATCTGAAGTCTTCTCCTATACCAATAGACCAACATATATTTTTTTTAGCAGTGTCCAGGCATTTGTAATTCCTTTCCAAACAGCTGAACAATTTTCACGTGTGATGCACTCTGGGATCGACTCTATCATTCGGTACTTTGATCTTAGGACTTGCACCCACAGTGAGTCCCTTTTAGAAATAAGATTAAAACCTAGCTTTAGAAGGAAAGAGGCATTCTGATCTTTCAAATGTTGAATGCCCAACCCTCTACATTTGTGAGGTTGGCAGATAGATTTCCAATCAACTAGAGCCAATTTTTGATTTCATGTACTGGTTCCCTATATGAATTGTCTCGCCAGTTGTTCAATTTCTTCACAAACTCCTTTTGGGATTTGGATGGACTACATGAAATAGTTTGGGATGGATAGGAGGACAGATTTAGCCAAGGTGAGCCTTCCTGCAATCGATAGTTGTTTGACATCCCAACTACGTAATTTAGCTCTAACTTTTTCAACAACAAACTCTAGGGTGGCTTTAGTAATCCGACTGTGCAGGAGTGGGATCCCTAAGTAGGTTCCTAGATTTTGGACTTTTTGAAACCCCAGTAGTCGACTTATTTGGTTACTCATAGTCTCATCCACACCTTTTGAGAAAAAAATATTAGTTTTGCGTGCGTTGATTCGATGGCCTGAATGTGTGCAAAATCTTTCTAAGATATCCTTTATTAACAAAATATGTTTCTTGTCAGCTTTTGCGAAAATTACTAGGTCATCGATAAAAAAAAGGTGTGACAAGGCAAGTCCTGACCTAGAGAGTCATATTGGGCTCCATTCCCCTAAATTAATAGATGTTTGAAAACTATGGCCTGATGTCGAAACCATTTTTTTGAAAAAGAAAGAGTCGACTTTATTTTGAAAATCAAAATGAAAAAACGAGAGTTGCCATCAATCCTTTTGATGAGGTGTGATCTGGTCACCTCGTAAAAGTGGTTGTTTTTAATAAATGGTTTGATTTATTTAAACAATGATTTTGGCCCATGAAATTTAGAAAGACGGGTTCGGGAGTCGGTTATGCACAAGGAAGGATTAACACCCCCGTAACGCCCAAAATTGGTACCTAGTTGATTAATCAGTGTCTTAGTGTCAAAAATTGAGAACTTTAAAGAAAAACACGATCCATCGTTAAATTATTGCTTAAAATTTTTTTTGAGAAAAAAGACTTATTTCACGTTAATCGAGGAAAAGAATTATGTCCCGTAAGTTAGGACACAATGTCTTAAATTCCCGATACGTGAATAAACACCGAAAATTTTATTTATTTTGAAAGATATTCAATTATCTCGGTTTTAGAAAGAAATCATATTCCGTAAGTTAGAACATGATGTTTTCATAATTCCCAAGATCATTTAAAAATTTATGCTTTAAAACGTTCGTTTATCTGATTTATCAAGAAAATCAAAATCTCATAAGTTAGGGAACGACCTTTCGAATCTCGAATTACGAAAAATTGCTTATTTAAAAACGAAATCTTATGTATCGAGCAAGGATTAATGTAACACGATTTTATAGTAAAAATGTGAAAACAAATCACAGTGTTAATACGCGTAACAACATAATAATAGATGCAATAATATAAGTAACATTAATATGAACAAATATAAAAAATGAAATAAAAACAAGGCTAACAATATAAAAATATAAATAAATAAACAAGTAAACACTATTAAAAAGTTTAAACAAATAAATAAAAAATGAAATAAGCAAATAAATAAGTAAATAAAAAAATAAAATATAACAAAATACAAATGACAATAATAATAATAATAATAATAATAATAATAATAATAATAACAAAGAACATTAATAGTAATAAAAATAATATTAACAGTAATAATAATGGTAATAATAAATAATAGTAAAAATAATAATAATAGTAATAATAATGATAATAAATAATAATAGTAATAACAATAATATATTAAATTAGTTAATTTAATAATAAAATAGTGAAAAAAACAAAAAAGGGGACTAAATCGAAACTAAAAATAAAATTTTGAGGCAAATCTGGAATAAAAATAAGGCGAAGTATCGAATTGAAACGCGTGAATAATAAGGAGGGACCAAAAGGACAATTTTCCCTTTCCTTTCAAAACGCACAGCATCAAAAGGGACCAATTTGAAATCGAAACAAATTACGGGGTAAAAATTAGAAATAATGAAATATTTAATTACAAAACTATAAAAAAGCGGAAGGGCTAAAAGTGCAATTAGCCCTTCTACTTAAAAACATGCGGATCCTGAGGCGGGTCGGGTCAGATCAGGTCGAACCAAGGCCAAAACGACGTCGTTTTAAGGCTTATGAGCTTAGGCCAAAACGACGCCGTTTTGATTTACTATTTGAGTCATATTTTTTGCAAAAAATTCATTCTATCTTTGTTTTTTAAAAAAAACTTCAAAAAGGCTCTGAACTCTCTCCTCCCCTTCTCCAAGTCCGGCAGAGTCTCCGGTACCTCCACCGCTGTCCGCCGTCGTCGGTGCCACAGTACATGGTTTTCAGAACTCAAAAAGTCAGCGTTTTTCAGCAATTTTAAGGGTAAGCCTCTTTTCCTTCCCTTTTTTATATTATATCTATATAAAAGAAAAAAAAGATTTTGAAGAATGAGAAAGAAAAAAATAAAAAAATGAAATCACCTCTTGAGTTACTGACTGGATTTTTGTTTTTGATTTTCTTTTTCTTTTTCTTTTTCTTTTTTTTTTATATTCACTCTCTATGTTGTATTTGAAAATCTATTGTTTTTGTATTGATTCTCCAAAAAAAAACCCTCCATTTTTGTTTTTTGATGGCTTTTATAACCTTTTACAAAGTTTTAACTCAAAATATTTTATGTTTATTGTCACTTCTGCTGTAGGTGGCGGTGCAAATGAAGGGCGGTGGCTGACTTGACAGGGCCGGTGGCAGAGACAGGGGTTTTTATTATTTGCGCCTTGCTTTGTTGGGTTTTGTAATTGAGTTTGTTTGGATTTTGAGGTAGTTGGGTATTAATTGTAATTTGGGTTTGATTCGGTTTGAGTTTTAGTGGGCCCAGGAAAAATTTGGGCTTTACAGTTGCCCCTCTTTACTTGTTGTCGTGTAACGAGAACAGAGCAAAGACTTTTTAAGAAAGACTAATTTTACCTGGTCTCTCCGAGTCTTGACTTCTTCGGTGCTCCTTTTCTTTAGGTTGCCTCGTTCCAGTCCACCACATCTTGTTGCCTCAATCCATTCCACCCCAACTTTAGAGAAATAAGGCTTGTAGTTTTGATCTACTCTGCTATAAATTTAGGGAGGTGAGATTTTTGGTTTTAGGTTTAATCCGACCCACTGCAACTTCAGAGGTATAGGACTTATCGCCTTAATCCAGTCCACTGTAACTTTAGGGTGATAGGATTAGCTGTATTCAGTCTGCTTTGCTGCAACTTCATAGAGATAAGACTTGTGGCTTCAATCTACTCCACTACAACTTCAAGGAGATAAGATTTACCATGGTAGATTTGATCCGACCTACTGCAACTTCAGAGGTATAGGACTCGTTGTTTTAATCTGCTCTACTGCAACTTCAGAGAGATAGGATTAGCTATCTTCAGTATGCTCCACTACAACTTTAAGGAGATAAGGTTTGTAATATTAACCTGCTCCACTGCAACTTCAGAGAGATAAGGTTTATTTTGATCTGCTCTACTGCAACTTCAGAGGGATAAGATTTGTAATTATAGCTTCAATCCGTTCCACAGCAACTTCAGGGAAATAAGATTTGCTATCTTCAGTCTGCTCCACTGCAACTTCAGGGAGATAAGACTTGTAATTTCAACCTACTCCACTACAACTTTAAGGAGATAAGGTTTGTAATTTTAACCTGCTCCACTGCAGCTTCAGAGAGATAAGGTTTATTTTGATCTGCTCTACTGCAACTTCAGAGGGATAAGATTTGTAATTATAGCTTCAATCCGTTCCACAGCAACTTCAGGGAAATAAGATTCGCTATCTTCAGTTTGCTCCACTGCAACTGCAGGGAGATAAGACTTGTAATTTCAACCTGTTCCACTGTAACTTCAGGGAGATAAGACTTGTAACTTCAACCTGCTCTACTGCAACTTCAGAGAGATAGGGTTTGCGGTTTTAATCTGCTCCACTACAATTTTAGAGAGATAAGATTTACCATCTTTAGTCTGCTCCGCTGCAACTTCAGGGAGATAAGACTTGTGAATTTACCAATCTTCCAACATTGTCCTCTGTGGGACATGACCTGTAGAATCGATTTAATGGGCCTATGCTTATGCCAAATGATTAGGATACGATGATCAGAATGAATCAAATGCTCCTAACTAGATGTGTATAAATAATATTTGTATGAATACAGAATGTCATGAGAATGATCATTTTTTAATGTTTGGGTTGTCATTGCTCTTTGTTCATCAAAGTTCTATCATTGACGCATTACCCTGTCTTCTTGCTCAACTAGTATCTTTGACAGAAAACCCGAAGAAATAGTCACAATTTAGACTCTTCTTTCTCAAATATTTTCAACCCTTAGGTTTGGTTAGTTCTAAATAATAGTTTTGTTTCAGATTCCTATACTATTTAGAAACTTTCAGAGTAATATGCAGAACTCCTTTTGTGAAAGTTTTAATAGTCCATTAATTATTATTTCAATGCAAAATGCTTGAAAAAGATCAAAACAATAAACCAAAAGGAAATTGATTGGGAGCATAGCTCAAAACGAATACAGTAATCAAGGATAGCAAATTCAATATGGGTAAGATGAAAACTAGGTGCCCCAGATATTACAGCCTGAGCTTCTCTGTACAAACTTCTTGAGGACCATTTTGAGCTCGACATGTGTTTAGGAGATCTAGAGTATTTCGTCGATGCCCCAAGATGTAGCATACGTCCTTTTTGTTAATTCAGGCATAGCAAGACTATTGCATGCCCCACTTTTGATCAAACTTTGAATTGCCCTTTACAAGTTTTCAATTCAAAACCCCTTTGGTCTCAAAGCTCACTTTTTGAGTTTTCACCTTGGCCTCTCCTTCTCCTTCTCCTTCTCCTTCTCCTTCTCCTTCTCCTTCTCCTTCTCCTTCTCCTTCTCCTTCTCCTTCTCCTTCTCCTTCTCCTTCTCCTTCTCCTTCTCCTTCTCCTTCTCCTTCTCCTTCTCCTTCTCCTTCTCCTTCTCCTTCTCCTTCTCCTTCTCCTTCTCCTTCTCCTTCTCCTTCTCCTTCTCCTTCTCCTTCTCCTTCTCCTTCTCCTTCCTTCTCCTTCTCCTTCTCCTTCTCCTTCTCTTTCTCCTTCTCCTTCTTCCTCTTTTTAGAAAACTTTTTGACTGAATCTGAATTTATGGGATTAAGTAGGTTCTTGCCATCCATCTCGGTTAAAATCAATGTTTTTCCAGAGAAGGCCTTCTTTACCACATAAGGTCCTTCCTAATTCGGCATCCACTTTCCTTTGAAATCCTTTTGTATGTGAATGATCCTTTTCAAAACTAAGTCCTTCTCATGGAATTCTCTGGGGCAAGCCTTCTTGCCATAAACTCACATTATTCCTTTTTGATACATTTGACCATGATGGATACTTTCAAACTCTTTTCTTCAATCAAGTTTACTTGATCATATTGAAACTGGACCCATTCTATTTCATCCAATTCTTGACTCAATCGAAGCTTGGAGAGAAGGAATCTCGACTTCAATGGGCAAAACGGTTTTCATTTCATAAACCAATGAGAAAGGTATTGCCCCAACGAAGGTCTTGGCCTATGTTCGATAAGCATAGAAGGTAAATGGTGCCTTCTTATGCCAATATTTACAAGTCTCGGTCATTTTCCCCACGATCTTTTTTTTTGGCTGCCTCTACTGCAACATTCATTTTAGGGTGATATAGTGTCTGATCTTGAACAGACTGTAACACCTCTAACCCGTATCCGTCGCCGAAACAGGGTTAGAGAGTGTTACCAGTACATACAGAACATTTACAGATTAATCGAAACATTACTATTCACTTTCTGAGATCATATATATAACGACCTTTGTTTGGGCCCTCGAAGCCTAACATGAACATTAAAATCAAGTTGGAGCTCAACTGATTTCTCATAAATTTTTTTCGCTTAATTTTTTTTAAAAAATTTACTTGTGAACAGTACCCACACGCCCGTGTGGCTAGACCGTGTGGATTCCACACGCCTGTGTGGCTTGGGACATGCCCGTGTCCCTTGTCGGTAGAGCTTTTTGTTTATTACATCATCATCAATTTAAGGGCACACGGCCACATCGCATGCCCGTGTCCTAAAGTCGTGTTCCATATACGGCTGAGACACACGGCCGTGTCTCTGCCTGTGTGGTCAATATCTAAGCTATTTTTCAAGCCTTGGTCAACCTTAATCTCTTACACACTTATACAAAATCAAAAGCATATAACATGGTATTTATTTAATGATTAAACATTCTCAATTAAACTAAAAACATAGCATTTGTATGTCATCATACACGTGTCTCTCATACTCATTTTACCTTGTCTATTATGGTACCACTTATACTTTTATACCATGATTATCATCTTACCAAATATTTTCAGCTTAATCATCAAGCATTCATATTTAAAGTTAGATCATATCTTTATAAAATACCACATTTCAGATGCACGGAATAAAATACTTGCCTTAGACATTTCAATCCAACTTCATACCCAACAAGCCTCATATTGAAACTAGTCATATATATACATGTCATGATATGTATCATTCTCATACTGTTCTCTTATAAACATATATCATTGTTTTCCTCCTCCTCCTCTCCATTCCACATCCTTAATGTATATAACATTCTTGTAAGTACAATTTCACAATTTACTTATTAATGCTCACATCAAGCTGTTCACACGAGTCATAATCACTCAATTATTTAAAATTCGAGCTACAGAGCTCCAAATTAAGATCCGTAAATTTTCCATGAAACTAGACACACATATCATTCCACCATAAAATTTTCAGAATTTTTGGTTTAGCCAATTGGTACAGTTTATTCATTTAAGTTCCCCCTATTTCACTATCTGACAGTTCTGACCTCTATTCACTAAAAATTAATTATATCACAGTACAGAACTCGGATAATGTTTCTGTTGATTTCTATTGAAAATAAACTCATTAAAGATTCTAAGCATATAAATTTGAGCCTCTAATTAATTTTCTCCAATTTTTGGTGATTTTCCAAAGTCAAAATAGGATAACCCGAATTCATTCTAACCTTGTCTCACAAAATTCATTATATCTCATAATTTATAATTCAATTGCTTACATCGTTTCTTCTATGAGAAACTAGACTCAATAAGCTTTAATTTCATATATTATTCATTCTCTAATTAGATTTTTACAATTTATGGTGATTTTTCAAAGTCAACCTACTGCTGCTGTCCAAAACTGTTTTAGTTCAAGATGTTTATTACCATTTTCCTCTAAATTTTACAAGTCATACAATTCAGTCCTTGCTCAATTAGCCCATCTATTAAGCTAATTTTTCTCAATTAACATTTTATTCCATCATTCTAAACTATTACACAACCTTTGAAAATCAGAATTTTAACACTAAACCTTAATTCACAACTTTTTCACAATTAGGTCCTAAAATCAATTTCTATTGAAATTACTTGATAAATCATCAAACAACAAAATCAAAGCTTAAAATTCATTTTATTTCATCATAAATAGTCAACACTTATCATTGATAGCTTTTAATTTTGTTCATAAAATTAAAAACTAATGAATCAAAAACTTGGACCTAATTGTAAAAGTCACAAAAACATAAAAATCTCAAAGAAAAAGGCAAGAATTGAACTTACAGATGTCAAAGTATGAAAAACCAGCAGCTTTCAGACTTCCCATGGCGTTTTTGCTGAAGAAAAATGATGATATATCTAGATTTTTCAAATTTGTCTTGTTTTATATGTTTAATTTGCAAAATTTCCCATTTTGCCCTTTTTTCTCTCTTTTTTTTTTGCTGATTATGTTGCGCAACCGTCCAGCCCATACAATTTGGGTCCAATTCCTTTTAAATCCCTCCTTTTTAATCACTTAAACTATTTAATCACAATTTAATAAATTTTGCACTATTTTCAATTTAGTCCATTTTAATTAATTGACTAACCAAACGTTAAAATTTTCTAACGAAACTTTAATACTAACTTAATAACACTCCATAAATATTTATAAAAATATTTATGGATCAGTTTATGAATCCGAGGTCTCGATACCTCGTTTTCAACCCAATTTACCTGATTAATTCTTTTAAAATCACAAAGTTCACTAATTAAAAATAATTCTTTTAAGTTCGCGCTTGGCCTATAATTATCATTTGTTAAAATTTCTAAACTTACTCGTCAGATTTAGTGATCTCGAATCATTGTTTTCGACACCACTGAAAAATTTGGCTGTTACACAGACAGCAAACTTTCTATATATCATGTTGTTGTGCATTGTTAAATATGATCCTTTCTGGCATTCTTTGTCGGTACATGATCTTTTTTTTAATTTGATGATTGTCGACTTTGTAACATTAGCATATGTAACGTCTTTCACCCATTTAGTGAAGTAATTGACAACCACAAATATGACGGTGTCTGATGAGATCGGCCAATAACATCCATGCCCCACATCGAGAAAGTCTATGAAAAAATGAAGAAGGCACATAAATCTTGTCTCTATAAATTTGACATTTACAGCATAACTGATGTGATCCCCTTTCATGGTGGACCAACAGTACTCGAACCTCCTAATTTGCCTGACTATTGTAAAATCATTAGCATGTATTCCTCAGACACCCTTATGGACTTCTTCTAAGATCTTCTTAGCCTTAACAGCATCCACACGTCTTAGTAGCCCATGCGTATCTTGTTACGATCATGCGACAACATTTTTGAATTCTTGCAATAACTCAATAACGTCTCGCTTTGTCTCTATGGTGATAGAAGCTCTGATCTTCACCTTTTTCTCTTCTCCTATGCTCACGATGTCCATTGACCCTTTGTAAGGTAGGATCTGTTTCTCATCTTGTTCTACCATCATTAACAGATCAGGAAATAGGTTACAATCTCTATCATCTTCAAAGTCCTGAGATCCTTGTAGACACATGTCTTGCTTAAAAGGAGATTCTAGGTCAGTAACAGTGTCGTTCATGTCGTTGATATCTAGAGACCTATTGTAGGTACGAAAGAATATTCTAAAGAATGAATAATTATTTGTATGGTATGATCATGAATGAAGAATAAAACAATATTTGAAATAAAGTCCAAAGAACAAAAGAATCTAAGAATAATTGTTTGTACAGAATAAAAGAATATTTGCTCAAAATGATAGCAAAGATCATTTTATTAAAATAAAGATTTTGGACCTAAGCCTATTTCACAAAAAGATTCTTATTACTTCTAGGCTTAAAGCAACAAGTGTGTTTTGAATATTATTCTAAATTGGCTCTAAGAAATACAGGGATCTCTTCCACAGTCCTATTGTTCAAAACACCCCCAAGTACATAAGGGCAGACGCTTGGAAAATTCTATTCCCCAGTTCCCTCTTTGGATATGTCGTTAATGTTTAGATTCTCCAATATTCCCATCAGGCCTTCGATATCTCCATAAAATTCGATTTCTTTATTGTCCATCATGTTCTGCACCAGGGCCCCGAACTCGATGCATTCTTGGATTTCATGCCCCTCTTCATTGTGGAACTCCCACTACATTGGGCGCGAATGGGTTGTCAAACTTCATAATCCCCATTTTAATAAAATTTTCAATTAGTTTTTTGAACGCGGTGCAATTTTTAATTGAATGTCCAATGATTCCAGCATGGTATTTGCACTGAGCATTTGCATCGTACCATTTGGGAAAAGGAGGTTACATTAGTTCTAGGTAGAAAGGGGACACCATGTGTAGATCAAATAAGTTCTGATACAATCTCCATACGTCATGGGTATAGGTGTGAATTGTAACTTTTCTGCTTGTCTCGGAGGGGCCTGATGGTTGGCTGTTACTATCTTCGGCTAGCTCACAGTAATCGACTTTGAATGACCCTTGTTGTATGTGCTTATGTTAGTCACCCCATTCTCCCTCTTTCTTAGGGCTAATCTATTGGTGTTTTCCTCCACTTCTATTTTTCCTCACCTTATGTATTTTCTATCATTTCACCGGATATTACTATGTCTGAGAAACTCTTGGTTGTGCTCCCCAGCATGTGATTAATAAATAGAGCCTTCAAGGTATTAATAAAGAGCATGGTTGTTTCCTTTTCTAGAAGAGGTGGTTGGACTTATGTGGTAACTTTTCTCCTCCTTTGGGCATACTGCCTGAAGCTCTCGTTTGTTTTTTTCTCCATATTTTGTAAGGTGATTCTATCAGAGGCCATGTCTGTCACGTGACTATACTACTTCATGAAAGCCTATGCCAGATTTTTCCACGAATTGATTTGGGCACGGGTTAGCATATTGTACCATTTGGCCGCAGCCCCCGTCAGGCTGTCCTGGAAACAGTGAATTAGCAGCTAGTCATTATTGACGTACCCAGTCATTCATCTACAAAACATGGTAATATAAGCCTCGAGGCAGCTAGTCCCGTTATCCTTCTCGAACTCAGGAGTTTTGAACTTGGGGGGAAGCACTAGGTCCGGAACCAAGCTCAAATCTTTAGCATCAATTCCATAGTGATAGTCAGCAGTTTCCATTACTTTGAACTTCTCCTCTAACTATTTGCATCGATCTTCCAATTGTTTCAGGAGTTCCAATCTCACTCTTTGGGCTTCTACCATGTCATCCAGATCAGGGACTACGGGATTAGTTGGGTTATTCCCTGGATTAGAGTCTGAGCCTGCTTGATAGTTAATTGGCATTAAAGCATCGGCTTGAATTTGTTGGGGCCTGATTGTAACGGATGCCCTTCGCGTGTACACCTCGGGTTGTGTTTGAGTATTTGTCGAGGTAAAACTAGGGGGTAGAGAGGATCTTCATTGTCATCTCCAGAATTGACCATAGGGCTTTTTCTTTGTTCTTGCCCCTAGTCAACAACTGGGTCAATTGGTTTATCATGTTCCTTTGGGACTCCAGCACCTGGTCTCTTATATCCTGTTGAATCTTTGCCAACTATTCTTGCATCTATGTTTGCATCTACTCTTGCATTTCCTTCTGCATTTGTTCCAATCTTTCCAATCTTTTATCCATCGCTTTAGTTTTTCTTCATGTACCATAAGGATGCGTATTTGGTAGATTATTTTCAGTTTCCAAATTACTGAAAAAGATTTTTTAATTAGGGTCCTTTTGTGAAAATCTAATACATGTGATGCAAAGTAATGCAGATGCATGGGATGAATGCAAAAAGAAAGAGAGGCGTTGATTCTGAATTCAGTTCTATTAGAACAATTTTTTCTAGAAAACAAATCTCTTTACATAAAGCGGAAACATATACGGCCTCGCCCTCATACTCCAGGCAAAGACATCGATCCATTTCTTCATATTCGGATGTTAAGATCAAATCTCGCGAACTTCCCAATGGATGTCTCTACTAACTCCTTTTTGTTTGATCCGGGCTGCGACCTATTGCTCACTCATCCCCGTGTGGCTTGTTAGCTTCTTTAAGGAAGTTGATAGCTCCCGAATAATTTTTTTCAGGTTGAATTCTCGAGCAGCGAAGCATAGTCGTATATTCCTCCACGTACTATTAGCCTTCTCTCATTGTGTTTACTCGGACCATATTCAGACGGTCGTATTATATTCCACTTTATGAAGAAATCTATTTTCCATGACAAGCTATCTATTTAGCAATTAAATGTGAACCAACACCTCTTTTCTATAATGATGGAATGCAATCATAAACAAAACAAAAGAAACACGTCAGGTCACAAAACAAAAATGACAGACAGAGCACCTATTTGGGTGACCACTAGGGTTGGAGTGTTTCTACATAGGGTGGGCTCTTAAGGCTCACTATATGCAGTTTGGTTCTAAAGTAAAAGTACCTGAACCGGCAGATTTCTCGATCTTCAACCATTATAAGCTCATATGGATCGAGTTCAGTTCAGGGGAATACATTTCTCTATGGCTATATGGAGATGAAAATCTCACGAAAACATAGGTACGAATGTATCCCGAAAGCGGTCCACTATCCCATGTGGAGGTGAAAACCTCACGAAGGATTAGTTTCTTACTCCCACTTAAAAGGGTAGATCGAACGATCATGCAATGCAATTTGCGAATACATCTAAAGACTCGAACCAATAAAACAAATGTTTAGACTAAGATCCACAAAAATAATGGATGAAATGTAATGAAAAAATCGTATTTTAAACCGAATTTTTTAATTTTCAGGAAAAATACATAAATTAATCAATTTGCAGCTTGACTCTCTAGAATTTTCCTCAGCGGAGTCGCCAAGCTATCAAAACCATTGTTTTGAAAAAGAAAGGTTCGACTTTATTTTGAAAATGAAAACGAAAAAACGGGAGTCGCCACTAAATTCTTTTTGATGAAGTGTGATCG